>NC_089842.1:29614421-29938739 GCF_035609145.1 Eleutherodactylus coqui
GAAACCAGCCTAACTTGCTCCTCAGCTTCTGAGCTGCAGTGCTTGAAATGGCAAGGGAGTCTTTTCTGGCATCCAAATAGGCACTTACCTACCGCAGGTAATGGGCGAGGGAGGCAGCCTGGCATTTGGCCCAGAAGATGACGCTTCGCTGAATTGCCTCCATTGTTCTGGTTCGAGTCCCCATGACAATAACAATTGAGGGCTTCTTCAGATGACCGTTTTTTGTCCCGTTTTGTGGACGTAAAAATCACGGCCACAAAATATGACAAAACAAAACCGTTGATTTCAATTGTTTCGTTTTCTCGAGCCGGATTCTTGCGCATTATTAATACGTGTGAGAAAATGTAGGACTTGCCCTATCTTTCTCTCATGTAGTTTTTCTACTTTCCTGCTTTTTTTTTTTTTTTACCGGCGAGCAATAATGCGAAATTAGAATGGTATAAAAAAAAGAATCTTACCTGGTTCATGCGCTAATCTGCTCCATAGCAGCGAGCGTATTTGCGCATGCGCCAGTCAGTTTTAGCCCTAAGGCCGGTGCAGCGTATATTGGCCGGGCGTGAAAACCTGACTGATATACTTCCATGTGAATAAGCCCTAATTCCGCTGGAAAAAGAACTCTTTAAGACTAATTAGCCATTTCAATCAGATATAGATTGGACGTCTCTTTATTAAGACTCATTCGCACGCAATACACAGCAAATACGCATGTACAACATACATGGGTTAACTCTTCATAGCCTATATTGCTCCATATTATACACCAAAATAGGACATAATATGTTTTTTATTCACAGCCAATAGAGACCCCGGGGCTTTTATCACGGCGCACTATATGGGCGACATCCGCCCCAATCCGTGAGCGCTGGGAAGGTTCGGCTTCTGCTGTTTGTACACCTGTGATAGAAGAAAGCGCAATGTTATCTTGGGTTGGGTAGATAGATGGCAGAAATCATTAACTAGTGGCTACCGCTGTGTATGAGCGCCGCGTCCACCGCGGTTTCCGGCTTTGTGGACAATGTACCAATTCTTTATATATTTGACTCTTCTTTTTGATCTGAAGGAAATAAAAACAGGAAAATAACGGAAGTGTAAAAAAGAACTAAAATATGAAGTTACGAATTAATCCGGAGGGACTGAAGGTGAAAGTCACGGCCGGTTATTGGTGTCAGCGCTGCACTTCAGCTCCTCTGCCGCCACCTGGTGGTAAATACAGTGCAGGTGTACAGAGCTGACACATAGTGATCGCTCATTCGCTGCTATTATTCTTTTAACCCCTTAGTGACCGGCTTATCTTACTTTGTAATGACAAGGTGATTTTTTTCTCTTCTCCGTGAAGAAAACCACGACCTTTTTATGTTGGCGCTCACGTAGCGGTGACAGCCTGTTTCATCTGCGGGACGAGTTGTATTTTTCGATGGAACCACTTTGGGGTACATATAATGTATTGTAGAAGTTTTATTAATTTATTTTGGCAGAAATGAAACAAAAAAACAAATTCTACATTTTTGTAGCTTTTTTTTTTCTTTCTTACACCGTTTACCGTACGGTGACTTTATTCTGCAGGTCAATACAATTAGGGTAATAGCAATTTTTTAAATAGTTTTTTTAAGTTTCTTGACTTTTGCTCAACAAAAATACTTTAAAAAAAATTGTATTTGCGTCGCCTCAGTCCAAGACGCAGAAAACAGTTATTTTCTGCTAACCGTGCTGAGTCCCACGCGCCATATTTGCCGTATATTTGACAGCATGTCATATGGGACGGGGTGCAGCGGGTTTTGAAGCAGCGCTTTTCCTGGCAGAAGTCTTGCGGTTTTTCACTGAGGCCAAACCGTGAGATTTCCCGCTGGGAATCCAGTGTGTGAGAACCCAGCCTAAATGTATTTATGCGCGCATTTGCACAATGCTACGGTCAGTCGCTCGGGACGCGACCGATCAGCTGATTGTGCGCCCACTGTCAGTGCTGCAATTATGCAGGGGTCGGAGCGAAAGCAGATTGTAGTGTGGATTTGCTGCGGGTTTCAAGCTTTGCATTTCAAAAGTCAAGTTACACGTGCGACAGAGGGGAGTGGTTTCCATTGATTTCAATGGGAAGCCTCGCATCACACTTGCATATCCCTCACACGGCATGCCATGTATTAAAGGTCCCATTGAAATCAATGGGCAATGCATTCCAAAGAAAGCGGAAAGATAGGGCACGCCACGATTTTCTTCACTCGTCTATATGACTCCATTCAAAAGGATAGGGTTCATATTGGACTTCCTTCACTGCAGGACATATTTTTATAATTCAAGTCCCTAGTTTAACGCGGGCGATCGCGATTTTGCCGCGGTAAAATCGCATCTTTGTTCCTGCGAATTTTTGAGCGTCAGCGATGCTTTTTTTCATAGTAAATTCGCGTAGTTTTCTCGCCCGCGTTAAAATCGTGCCTTTTTTTTACGCAAAAGTCAATAAGACTTCTTAATGTAATATCGCAGCGATATCGCAGTTTGCCAGATGCGATGTCAGTGCGTCAGCGTTGTGATTTGCCTGTGAAATCCTCGCAACGCATCGCAAAAGTGTGCGTGTTTCACATAGTGCTCTCGCGTCTCTTTTTAGTGCAAAGCTTTCTACAGGTTTTCTACTTATTGCTAGTAGAGTGGCTCCGCCCTCTCGGATTTCTGGACGCTTGTTTTAAAAAGGACATACACTAGGACGTCCCCCCCCTAGTGTAATCAGACGGTCCTTATCTATAGAGGCATTGTGGCTGGCAACTAACTCCTAAGAGAAACTCACACAAAGTTGCTGCCGTCCCTTCCTCCACACATCTAATGGCTCTGCTCTGTCACACCCACCAAAGGGTCGGGCCCTCCCACTTCATTAGGGTCGGGCCCTCCCACTTCATTTACATAGCTCCACAATTTTTACAGGGAAAACGCAAGCTTTTGCGTTGCGATGCGAGAACTCTCTATTCTCATTGCACTACTGTAGTATCCCAGAACACCATTCATAAATGTCATACATGCATGTCTCACGTAGATGCAATGCGCAAAACTTGTCCTCTCATATCCAGTGTGTGTGTTGGACAGCTGCGGCGCTTGAGAAGTTAACTTTAATAAAACCATTGGCTGCCTGTCTGTAAATGTATCAGTTTGTCGTGTCATGCGGTGTGAGTGAGGGAAAGGAGTCCATCTTCAGAGAGTTCCAACTGGTCTGCCATCTAACACAGAAGCACCTTCAGATTCCTTGTGGTGAAGATGGAGGAGAAAGAGAGACTTCCCGTAGCGACTGCATTTTGAATGAGAGTGGAGTGAGCCTTTGTAAGTACTCACTTTTCCTGACAAGACCCAGTGCAGAGGTACTACGTCACACCCACATGTCTCCAGTGCAGGGGGCAAATCCTAACAGTAAATAATACTACCAGAGTGTCTGTGGAGTGACCCCTACCCCCTTCCTCCTCCGGAGTACTCCTAGTCCAGGAGCGGTACCTTATAGATAACATGGACTGTAGGACCGGTTTCATCCTGTGTATCCTCCCTGACCTCTGAGCTCTGTTCTACCTGCACTGTGAAGAATTTTACTAAAGTTATTTCAAGTAAGGTTTATACCGGGCCCTAACTGTTTCTGGGGACCCGAGTTACTACAAACCAGTGTCTGTGGTTATTCTCCACTGTCTGATCTATCGGTGTGTAGGAACGGTGGCGTCACCTGTGACAACTACTACCCCCCATCATTTTGATTCCTAGGGGTGTCGACGGAGGCCTGCAATCTTGCGCTGGCCTTGACCACGTGTCATCCCTGTGCTGGCCTTGACCACGTGTCATCCCTGTGCTGGCCTTGACCACGTGTCATCCCTCCAAGACCAGAGCCTGGTAAGTGCCGCTGTGACAAGCCAACAATGAACCCTCCCAGCTCCCCACGTTTGTCAAGTGTCCGGGGTACCCCTATGGGACGTTTCACTACATGGGCGACAGAAAGAAGCAGAACGCAGAAACAAACCTGCTGCTGTGATTTTTAACCCTGCATCGCCAATTACCCCAAAAAACAGGGAAATCACCCAGCAGGACTGACAGACGACCCAGGGACTGGATGCTCACTCCTCGGTGTGAAGCTTGGTACGAAGCAGAGACTCAGCTGGAATGGTGTAAGTTTGTGCGATGCGATAAAACGAAGGCTCCATAGGGAAGCACGGGCGATAAAAAATAACAAAACGCAGAAAGATGGGACCAGCTGTGATTTTTTTTCACCCAACATTGCATGAGTGGAAACACCGCAAATGTGAAGGAAATGAAAATTATGAAAATCATTGGTTTCATAGTTCTGCGTTTTCACTCACTCTCGCACGAAAATTATTCCCTGTGTGAAAATGGCGATCCAGGTAAACAATTTGACTACATTTAGCCGAACAAACATTTCTGTGCGGTTTTTTTGGGTGGGGGGTTGTGTGATCAAACAGCACAGCTGCTGCACTCCTCTGTCCCACACAAAAGTGGATACATATTTTTTTTTCCATCGCAGTCGATGGGAAACATATGGAAAAATATGGGTTTGCGTTTTCATACGTTTTTCTGAGCGCTCAGCACACGCCCGGGCACAAAACACGCAAAATTCCCAGCTTTTCCAGTATTGAATTCCAACACTTTAGGGACTAACCACACGCCAGGAGCAGCGCGCCGAGACAGAGGCACGAGCGGGGGGCTGAAGGGGACATCGGAGCAGCTCAGCAGCCGATACCGGCGCCGAAGCAGGTGCAGGGGCAGTAAGGTGAGACCGGAGCGCAGTAGCCGGCGCCAAGAGGCCACCACGAGTCCAGTACCAGCAGCAGCAGAGGGGACCAGAACAGAGCAGCTGAGGCAGGAGTGCAGAGTGAGCGGCTGCCAGGAGGAGTGGAGGAGCCGATAAGTATCTTCTGTGTGTGTTTGTAAGCTAAGTGTGTGTCTTCTGTGTATCTGGTGTGCCCTAGTTGTGTCTTCTGTGTGTGTGTGTGTCTGGGGGTCTAAGTGTTTGTGAGGGGGGTAAAAAAAAAATTATTTTTGTGGCCGGTTGCACATTAGTGTCAGCGGGTGAGCGGTTGCGCGAGAGCGGCAGCGTGTGAGTGGTTGTACAGAGGCAGCAGCGTGTAAGCGGTTGCAGCAGCGTGTGAGCGGTTGAGCGGTTGCAGCAGCGTGTGAGCAGTTGCAGCAGCGGGTGAGCCGTTGCAGCAGCGGGTGAGCGGTTGAGCGGAGGCGGCAGCGTGTGAGCGGAGTGTGAACAAGTCTATCTTCACTACTTCCACAAGTAAATTGTAGATCCCCATTAGGATGAGCTCCATGTCTGGCAATGTCATCCCGTGTGCTACTTGTGCAATGTATGCGGTCCTTGATCAGCCGATGGAGGGTGCATACTGTTGCGCAAGATGCGTGCACGTCGCACATTTAGAAGCCCAAATTCTGGATCTAAATGAGCAACTGGCAACACTGAGAGCCATTGACAACATGGAAAGGAGTTTGCTGCTCACTGAGCAGACACTCGCTGGGGTAGAGGCGGAGGCGGATGGTGCTACGGAAGTGCAGGGGGAGCAGGCAGTCAGCTGGGTGACAGAAAGAAGGAGGCGTAGAGGGAATAGATCCAGGGAGGCTGGTCCTGAACTGGCACAACCCAACATGTCTGCAACGTTGGCAGATGAGGGCGATGCCATTACAGAGCCAGCACCGCTGCAGCACGACATGCCCTCTGAACGCCAGGGGGATGACTGCTCCAGTGAGACGGGGACGGGGAGTGCAGGGCAGGCTAGACAGGTTCTAGTGGTGGGGGACTCAATTATTAGGGGGACAGAGAGGGCAATCTGCCATAAAGACCGGGATCATCGAACAGTGTGTTGTCTTCCTGGCGCTCGAGTTCGACACATCGCGGATCGGATTGACAGATTACTGGGAGGGGCTGGTGAGGATCCAGCAGTCATGGTGCACGTTGGCACCAATGAACAAATTAGAGGTCAATGGAGGGCCCTCAAAAATGATTTCAGGGACTTAGGGTCCAAGCTCAGGGCAAGGACCTCCAGGGTAGTTTTCTCGGAAATACTACCTGTACCTAAAGCCACACTAGAAAGGCAGCAGGATCTTAGGGAGGTAAACAAGTGGCTCCGGGGTTGGTGTAAGAAGGAGGGATTTGGGTTCCTGGAGAACTGGGCTGACTTAGCTGTCGGCTACAGGCTCTACCGTAGGGACGGGCTGCATCTTAATGGGGAGGGTGCAGCTGTGCTGGGGGATAAGATGGCTAGAAGGCTGGAGGAGTGTTTAAACTAGGGACTGGGGGGAGGGCAAAATGAGAAATAGTGGGGTAGCCAGAGTAACTAGTGATCCGGGTCCAAGCAAAGGGAATGGGGGTCAAGCAGGGGTTGGGGTTAGTACAGTTAGAACTGATAGATCAGACATAAGTACGAATAGCAACAAAACAAATTTAAAAAACAAAAAAAATGATATAAATTGTATGACCACGAATGCAAGAAGTCTGTAAACTGGGTGAGCTTGAAGCGAGAATGACTGATGAAAATTATGATATAGTCGGAATTACGGAAACATGGCTTGATGATAAGTGCGATTGGGCGGTGAATTTGCAGGGGTACAATCTCTTCAGAAGGGACCGAAGGAACCAGAAAGGGGGAGGGGTATGTCTGTCCGTCAAATCGAACTTGAAGCCGAGGCTACGGGAAGATATAGGAGTAGGAGAAGAACAGGTGGAATCTCTGTGGGTAGAAATACAGGGAGGAAAAAATAATAAAATCCTGATAGGGGTCTTCTATAGACCACCAAAAGCAACAGAAGAAACTGAAAACTTACTACTAAGGCAGATAGAAGAGGTGTCAAAGCGCAGCGAAGTAATTATCATGGGGGACTTTAATTATCCAGATATAATATGGGAAAACGAAACCTGCAAATCTCATAGGGGTGATAAGTTCTTGAGAGTAATTAAAGACAATTACCTGAACAAACTTGTGCAGGAACCAACAAGAGGGAGGGCCATTCTGGACCTAGTACTAACCAACAAACCGGAACGTATAAGGGGGGTGCAGGTTGAGGGGCACTTGGGGAACAGTGACCACAATATAATCAACTTCCAGCTGTCATTCAATAGGAAGCCTTATCAGGGAGCGACAAAGAAACTAAACTTTAGTAAAGCAAAATTTGATCAGCTCAGAACTACTATCGGTAACATTAATTGGGACAACATCCTCAAAAATAACGGTACGGAGGACAAATGGGAAAAGTTTAAAAGGATCCTAATCGCCTGATGTGAGCAGTTCATTCCCTTTAAAAATAAAAGGAACTCAACTAAAAGGAAACCAATGTGGCTCGACAAGACGGTAAGAGGGGCAATAAACGAAAAAAAGAAAGCGTTCAAACTACTAAAGCAAGAAGGCAGTGAAGAAGCGCTAAAATCGTACAGGGAAAAAAACAAAATATGCAAAGATAAGATCAAAACTGCCAAGGAGGAAGCAGAAAGACGGATCGCCAAAGAGAGCAAAAACAACCCGAAGCTATTTTTCAACTATATTAATAGCAAAAGGATTTGCAGGGAGAGCGCTGGCCCTTTAAAAAATAATGCAGGAGAAATCATTGAAGATGATGGAGGGAAGGCAAATCTACTAAACAGTTTCTTCTCAAGTGTATTCACAAACTAAAAGGAAATGCCACACGAGATGCAGGGGAATAAAATGAACCCCTCACAAAATATCTCATACCTAACGCTGGAGGAGGTGCGGAAGCGACTAAAGAAAACTAAAATTGATAAATCGCCGGGCCCAGATGGATTACACCCAAGGATACTAAGGGAACTAAGTGACGAGATAGCTAGGCCGCTATACCTAATATTTCTAGACACTATCAAGACCGGTGTAGTACCATTGGATTGGCGCATTGCCATCGTGGTTCCAATTTACAAAAAAGGGAGCAAAAGTGAGCCTGGTAACTACAGGCCAGTAAGTCTCACTTCAGTAATGGGAAAAATTTTCGAGGGGATTCTGAGAGACGCCATCGATGAGTACCTCAAGGAGAATAAGGGAATAACTCCTCACCAGCATGGATTCATGAAGGGTCGCTCATGTCAGACAAATCTGATCAGTTTCTACGATGAAGTAAGCTCTAAGCTGGACCAGGGAGAATCTATTGATCTCATATATCTGGATTTCTCTAAAGCCTTTGACACCGTGCCACATAATAGGCTAATATACAAAATGAGGCAGCTCGGACTGGGCGAAAACGTGTGTAAGTGGGTAAAAAATTGGCTCAATGATAGAAAGCAGAGGGTGGTAATAAATGGTTCGTACTATGATTGGACCACAGTCGCTAGCGGGGTGCCACAGGGTTCAGTATTAGGCCCCACTCTGTTCAACATATTTATCAACGACCTGATAGAGGCACTGCACAGCAAAATATCAATATTTGCAGATGACGAAAAATTATACAATATAATTAATGCAACGGAGGACAATGTACAGCTACAAACGGACCTGGATAAGATGGGGGCTTGGGCAGAAAAATGGCAAATGAAGTTCAATGTTGAAAAATGTAAGACTATGCACATGGGCAGGAGAAACGGATGTCACCAATATACACTTAATGGGGTACCGCTAGGGAAAAGTGATATGGAAAAGGACCTGGGGGTATTAGTGGATAATAGACTAAACTGGAGTAACCAATGCCAGTCAGCTGCTGCAAAGGCAAATAAAGTCTTGGGGTGCATTAAAAGAGGTATAGGGGCGAAGGACGAGAACATTATCCTTCCACTATATAAGGCACTTGTCAGGCCTCACATGGAATACTGCGTACAGTTCTGGTCACCGGTGCTCAGGAAAGATGTTACGGTATTGGAGGGGGTTCAAAGAAGGGCAACTAAACTAATACATGGAATGACGGGACTGGAATACCCACAGAGGCTATCCAAATTGGGACTATTTACTCTAGAAAAAAGACGGTTAAGAGGCGACCAAATAACTATGTATAAATACATGAGGGGACAATACAAGGATCTCTCTTGTTACGACGGTAACAAGAGGACATCCGCTACGATTAGAGGAAAGTAGGTTTCATCACCAACATAGAAGGGGATTCTTTACTGTAAGAGCAGTTAGACTGTGGAACTCTCTGCCTGAGGATGTGGTGATGGCAAAATCCATAGAGGAGTTTAAAAGGGGACTTGATGTCTTTCTGGAGAGGAAGGGTATTATAGGATATAAATATTAGGTTAATTGTCAATCCGGGTTTACAGGCAGGTAGGAACTATTAGGGGTTGATCCAGGGAACAGTCTGATTGCCATTAGGGAGTCGGGAAGGAATTTTTTCCCCAAAAGGGCTAATTGGCTTAGGGGCCTTGTGGTTTTTTGCCTTCCTCTGGATCAACAAAGGAGGATAGACAGGCTGGACTAGATGGACATTGTCTTCATTCAGCCTTACATACTATGTTACTGATGTTTGCTGCATCCGTTTCACATACGGCCATCGTAAGTGAGGCCTGACCTCACGGGTATCCAGGCCTCAACTTAGAGCATCACATGCGCGTATGATGTACGGAGACCCGCCGTCAGGCCAGGACGTACTTCTGATGTTCGTAAGTGAAATGGATGAAGCAGAGGTCAGTGTGGTTATTGATATTACAATAAAAGCATACGTTATTTATGTCAAAAACAGATCAAAAGAGATCAAAGCGCAATAAATACACAGCGCCCATGCAATTCGAAAATGTAAATGTATACTTAAAATGCATGCGTTTCTCCCCATTTTTTTATGCACATTTTTCGCATGCCTGAAACGTACATGACAATGCCAGTGTGGGTGGGCTCTTAAGGCTTATTTAGACGACCGTATGTACGCAGGCATAAAAAAAAAATGCGAAAATGCAAAGCATTGAATCTCAATTGATTCATTCAGGCAAACACGTAAAAAATTGTACGAGAAAAAATAGGGCAGACGCGACCGTTAAACAGCGCATGAAAATATCGGTCTTGCCCTATCTTTTGATGTGATACGCTGTAAGCTCCCATAGACTTCTATAGCAGCTGGAAAAAGGGGGGAGGGAGTTACCCTGTGGACAACGCTGGGAAAAGAGCACAGCTCGGCGTAATTAGGCATTAATTGTCATTCTGAGCATTTTATAGCGAACGCTGGTTTCCATCGCTTTTATGTATTTTTTTACATTCACGCAGCAGTGCCCCGTGTGAAACGTAAAAACGCATACAGGCGTGTGAAGGAGGCCTTAGGGCCCTTTTACACGGACCGATAAATGGTTCAGATTCCTGCATCCAGCTAGAATGTAAATGATTATTATTCAGTGTAAACGCCCCGACTGAACGGCGAACGAGAATTCGTTTGCTTCTCGTTCAGTTTATATATGCATAAGGCTGGATTCAAACGAATGTATATCGGCTCGGTTTTCACACCGAGCCGATATACGTCGCCCTCATCTGCAGGGGGGGGGGGAGGATGGAAGAGCCAGGAGCAGGAACTGAGCTCCCGCCCTCTCTATGCCTCCTCTCCGCCCCTCTGCACTATTTGCAATGAAGGGAGGCGATACGGGGGGGTGTGGCTAAGTTCCATGAATTAGCCCCACCCCATAGCAAATAGTGCAGGGGGGCGGAGAGGAGGCAGACAGGGGGCGGGAGCTCAGTTCCTGCTCCTGGCTCTTCCATCCTCCCCCCACTGCAGATGAGGACGATGTATATCGGCTCGGCGTGAAAACCGAGCCGATATACGGTCGTGTGAATCCAGCCCACGAGTGGCATCACACAGGCGTAAGCGCATATATGGATGGACGCATTTTACTGCACTTTATAGCGCTGCTGGGACCGCTCACATCAGCGCCATCCTGACATGTTTGAGCAGGCGGGGCAACCGACTTAGTAGGTAGGTCAGCTGACTCAGTAAACGGATCAGCCGATTTGTAGGCGGGTCAGCTGACCTGGTAGGCCCAGGCATTCTTGTTTAAGCCTGCGAATTGATGCAGTTCACTGCGCAATTTCGGGCAGATGTGGGCCTTTTGTGCGCAATTACTCTGAAAAATAGAGCATGTCACGCATTTCAAGTGTGGGGAAAAAAACACATGTGAACTGAATGGGTTCTATTTGCTGCACATTGTGGGCAAGATATTGCGTTCACAAGTGCGCTCGTGTAAGGCTGCCCTAAGGCCTCATGCCCACGGACGGAGCGGGATACGCCAGCGGTTTTATGCCGTGGGAATCCTGCGCAGATAGACAAAAAAATCCCTGCTGGCAATCGCGGAACGCCTTTTACCACATTTTTCTGCGGTCTCCATTAATACTTTAGTAATGGAGACCTCCCGTCGCGGAAAAACGTGGTAAAATAGGAAAATGCTGCGTTTTTTTCTCTCGCGACAATCCACGGCAGAATCCCGCATGTGAGGACTGAGCCTTTAGGTTCATTACAACCTAATAGCTGCACCATTGCACCGCGGATTTACACTGCGGGGAATGTGGCATAAATACGGCCGTGGGCATTAACCCTAAAACTACCTGTTCACTGTGAATGGAGGCGGTGGCACCTATCCCCACCCCACTCCGCCTCCGTTTACTCTCTGATGATCGCTCTTGTGTAGAAGCACAAGAACGATCATCGCTGGGCCGACCTGATGAACACCTGCGCCCGACAGGTCATCCGTGTAAAAGGACCCTTGAACTTGTCACTGTCACCTGCAGGCGGCACAGAACCCTCTAGTAACAGGAAACGTGCAAAATTCTGGATGCAGCTTTAAATGCGATCGGAGAAGAAAACCTCAAGAAACTCAAAATGAATGCAAGACGAGTAAATAAGAGCATTGACAAAGTTTCTCCCACTTCTGTGTAGGTTTTGGGATGTTGGAAGTGGTGCTTTAAGTGTTAATCTGCCCTTTGTGTCCTCCCGGCTCCCCAGGAGCGCGGCGAACAGCGCAGAATAATGGCACAGTGATCTTTTGTGCGTGCGGCCCGTGTCACGGTTGTTTTCCATGAGTGTAGGTGTGACGTGTGCTGGGAATGCTTATCTGGTATGCCGGGAATGTGGCCCAGTGTAAGGCGCTATTCTGCAGCGGCGGCCGGACGCGGCAAGACTTAAACGCCGCTGTTCCATAAAACACACAGATTTGCCCCTTCGCTTTGTCTGCCATTGTCCTGGGGATTCATTATTTGTGGTGTTGCCTGGGGGTGGAATTTTGTCAATGACCCTAACCTGTTGGGCACACAAAGACATGAATGTGAGTTGGAAGCCGTGGAGAATTGACACAAGGAGTTGTTGTATCGCAGTTTCCACAGTCTCCATTAATGGGCATTACTCAGTGATATATTCCAGGACCACCACTCTGGCTCCCATAGGGGTTACTGCAGCACATCTCACGCAGCGTTGCAGTCTATGCTCCCATACGGGTTACTGCAGCAAGTATCGAGCTGCATTGCAGTCTATGCTCCTAGTGGGGTTACTGCAACATGTCTCACACAGCGTTGCAGCCTTTGCTCCTATAGGGGTTTCCACAGTCTCCATTAATGGGCGTTACTCAGTGATATATTCCAGGACCACCGCTCTGGCTCCCACAGCACGTCTCATGTAGCGTTGCAGTCTATGCTCCTATAGGGGTTACTGCAGCATGTCTTGCGCAGCCTTGCAGCCTATTCTCCCATAGGGGTTATTGCAGCGCATACCATGCAGCGTTGCAGCCTATGCTCCTATAGGGGTTACTGCAGCATGTCTCACACAGCGTTGCAGCCTATGCTCCCATAGGGGTTACTGCAGCACGTCTCACACAGTGTTGCAGCCTATGCTCCTATAGGGGTTACTGCAGAAGTCTCACGTTGCATTGCAGTCTATGCTTCTATAGGGGTTACTGCAGCACGTCTCACACAGCGTTGCAGCCTATGCTCCCATATGGGTTACTGCAGCGCATACCACGCAACATTGCAGCCTATGCTCCTATAGGGGTTACTGAAGCACGTCTCATGTAGCGTTGCAGCCTATGCTCCTACTGCAGCGCATACCACGCAGCGTTGCAGCCTATGCTCGTATAGGGGTTACTGCAGCACGTCTCACACAGTGTTACAGCCTATGCTCGTATAGGGGTTACTGCAGCACGTCTCACACAGTGTTGCAGCCTATGCTCGTATAGGGGTTACTGCAGCATGTCTAACGCAGCGTTGCAGTCTATGCTCCTATAGGGGTTACTGCAGCACGTCTCACACAGCGTTGCAGCCTATACTTTCATAGGGGTTACTGCAGCGCATACCACGCAGCGTGGCAGCCAATGCTCCTATAGGGGCTGCTGCAGCACGTCTCACACAGCGTTGCAGCCTATGCTCCTATAGGGGTTACTGCAGCACGTCTCACGTAGCGTTGCAGCCTATGCTCTCATAGGGATTACTGCAGCGCATACCACGCAGCCTATGCTCCTATAGGGGTTACTGCAGCACGTCTCACGTAGCGTTGCCGTCTATGCTCCTATAGGGGTGACTGCAGCACGTCTCACACAGCGTTGCAGCCTATGCTTCTATAGGAGTTACTGCAGCATGTCTCACGCAGTTTTGCAGCCTATGCTCCCATAGGGGTTACTGCAGCGCATATCATGCAGCGTTGCAGTCTTTGCTCCTATAGGGGTTACTGCAGCACATCTCACGCAGCGTTGCAGTTTATGCTCCCATATTGGTTACTGCAGCAAGTATCGAGCTGCATTGCAGTCTATGCTCCTATAGGGGTTACTGCAACATGTCTCACACAGCGTTGCAGCCTTTGCTCCTATAGGGATTTCAGGACCACCACTCTGGCTCCCGTAGGGGTTACTGCAGCACGTCTCACGCAGCGTTGCAGCCTATGCTTCTATAGGGGTTACTGCAGTGCATACCACGCAGCGTTGCAGCCTATGCTTCTATAGGGGTTACTGCAGTGCATACCACGCAGCGTTGCAGCCTATGCTTCTATAGGGGTTACTGCAGTGCATACCACGCAGCGTTGCAGCCTATGCTCCTATATGGGTTACTGTAGCATGTCTCACGCAGTGTTGCAGCCTCCGCTCCTATAGGGGTTTTCACAGTAGTTTTCTAATGTTGTCTGTTGTATCCAAGTCACAATTTTAGACAAACACAATGAAACTTAATAACAAGTAGACGTTCATCATCCCCAGTGAAGAGAGAAAAAGTAAAGCTGCTTGTCCACAGGCGAATATGAACACCATTCTCTTGATTGGGGTCATACGCGTGAGCATTTTTTTTCCCCGCGAGAATAAAATTGCAGCATATCCTATCTTAGGAATGCCTAGCATCGCCCATTGTTTTCAATGGGGCTGGCACAGTAACGCATGGCGTGCGAGGTGCATGCCAGTGCGATGCGAGGTTTACCCATTGAAACCAATAGAAAACACTCTGCGATCCTCTGCCACAGCTTTTACTTCCCGGAAGTGATGCCAGGCAGTTTTAAAACAGAAAGACCTCGCAGCCACGGGGACACGAGCGTGATATCGGGATGAGTTTCATAGACCGATAGGATAATTTCCTACGGGCGAGAACGCTAGCAGCAATCACCTCCATCAAACATTTCCTGTAGCTAAAGATAAGATCTGTACAACATTGAGGAGGAATTTTGGATCTTCCTTCCCTGCAAATGTCATCAATATTTCTGGGATGCCTTGTGTGCACAGTCCTCTTCAGGTCATGCCCCAGCATCTTCATAGGTTTATGGTCAGGACTATATGCATAGCCCTATAATCACAGGCTCCATTGTTGTATCTCTTTGCTAGTGCAGTGGCCATGAGCCAGGCCTTCAGCCAGGGAGACGGTACAAGATGGTGGTGTTTCACGGTGGCACTACCGCCTCCTCTCCTGTGAGCCAAAGCCCAGCTCAGACGCCTGCATGGGGATAAGATATAACAGTCCTTACTACCGTGGATTAGTTCTAGATTGTCTTTGTGACGCCAGTGCCCCTGGATGAGTGACGAGTCACTTGTTGTAAATGAGTCCACAACCACAATGTCTTTCAAAACCAGGGGAATGTGTGACAACCATGCTCCAACTTCTCCCCCATGTTGCATCCCCTGAACTCCAGTCCCCGGAGGGGATAAGTCTCCTGGCATGTGAGACCGTAGCGAGGCTGAGGCCCGGCAGTAGCGTCAGCGCCGCTGACCTCAGCGCGCACCACCTCCTCCACCGACTACATCCTACGCTCTTCTCTCTCTCCTTTTTCTAAACTCCTCCCTAACCCCTCACATCACACACAGCAGGTTAGGAGGACAAACAAACAGACTCCAACAAGGTAGATGATACCAACACATATGAACCTACACATAAAGACAAACAGACCACAAGTACTGTAGGAACCCCAACGCTGGGTCACTACACTAGGCTTGGTTTAAATTCTGCAGGGTTGATGTTTCATATACACATGTAACTGCTGCAGCCAATCGCTGGCCATCACTTAGCTTGTGATTGGCTGAGCAGTCATGTGCACGATGAACCACCTATGACCACAGCCGGAGGAGGTGAGTCTTGTTTTTCTTTCTGTGGTTACATATCACAGCCATAAAAGCTTTTTTTTTTAGCCAGTCCTGAAAAACCACTTTAATGATGAGTAATAGCTGCATTAATGACCTACAGAACCTTTTTTCCTCCTGCTGCCCCAAACTGACTCCTCCCACTGGTCACATGATCATCACATCAGAAAGGTTTGTATCCTACACTGCTTTAGGCCCCCTGTCCACAGCCGAGGTGAAATATCGCTAGAGATATTCCACCGCGGGTGATGAGGAGGCAGCACTAACGCCTATCTAATAGATAGCCTATCTAATTAGCCTATCTAATTGATAGGCTCATGCCGTGATTTAAATCATAGCGATTCTCCGTTTGTGGACGCCGGCGCTGCGTTTTCCATAGTTAGCCTATGGAAAGCTTTACAGAGCGTGACCTGCGGGTGATTTATCGCAAGCGGATCATCGCCCGTGGAAAGGCAACCTTTAGGCGGTGGCTTAGCTGACTACTGACAGCCAGGCTCCTGCTGTAACCACCAGTAGCAGCACAGAAACCTCAGATCCTGGCAGTTTAACCCCTTACATGCCACAATCAATAGCAACTGCAGCAAGTAAGCAGATGACAGGGGGAGGGGGCTCCTTCTGCCACCCTCCAGCACTACACAGTACGATTGCAAGGTACCAATGTTTTCTCATGGCAGCCGAAAGCCTGATAAAGGCCTCCATGTCTGCCATGTAAGTCAGCCTATTAAGCCCTACCTCTGGCAGTGTCTAATAGGCTGACTATAATAGAGTCTGCCCGCTTTCCGCCCAGCTGGCCAGCATTTCCATCCACATTTGTGACGGAACCTCCGGACGCAGTTTTCGACACAGACCTGAAACCACCCTTAACTACACAGTCAACACCATGAAAATAACCCCCCATTTGTGATTTCCCCCCCCCCCATTTCACGCCACTTAAAAACTCTTATAAGTTTTTCAGCACATTCAGTGGCACCATTTAAAAAACGCATCTCATCTTACAAAAAAACAAGCGCTCATACGGCGAAGTCGGGAAAAAGACAAAAAGTTTTGATGAAAAAGTACCGATGAAATATAGTTGTGTCCTCAAGGGGTTAAATGCGAAGCGCCACTTTAACATTGTCCCATCATTGTTCAGATTTCGTGTTCTAGAGCTGATCTTGGTTACCATCTTCTCGGTTCGCCATTCTGAGGACTTTTTAACCGCTTCCATTCTTGCGCCGTTGTTTTGTTGCCGTTTTGATCCGGTTTTCTCTGCTTTTACAGATTTGCCGTCCAAAAATACTGCAAAATAAGCCCGTGGGATGTAACATTACTAATTAAAGGCACTCTCACCCACGAGCCGACAGCTCCACTACAGTTAAATACCACCCTAATGTCAGACCTGGCACGCGGAACGGGAGAATGGCTGACATTACACGAGAGGTGGATAAAAAAACAGCATATACATGTAAAGCCCTCCGAAAAAGTGAGAACCCGGCGGCTTCATCCCCAGACTGCCTGGACGAGGCCTCACAGCAAATAGCTAATTAGGAAGCTCTTCACACTGCGGCCTGTCTGCGACTCGGTGGACTGTGCCATAAGGCCTTGTTGCTATCGGTCATATCACCATGGCGACAGCTTGCCATATTTATCATGTCTTTTTCCTTGACATATTGTCCGTCCCACTACTTTCCACTTTTGGCGAATTAAGTCCAAACGACCGGTGAAGAAGACATAATGGTCAAAAATAATTAGATGCTGACATTGGAAAATAAACAAAATGTGCCGAAAATAGGAATAATCTGAACCCTTCGCACGCAGGCGACACCATTGTGAAAATATTCGAAGTTTTGTCACATCAAGGTGACCCATGTACGCCCGGGCTAATACAGCAGGAAGCATAGGCCGCTGCCAATGCAATCATATGGGTCTCCCATCCTCATGATCGTGGGGGTTCCAGCAGTGGGACCCCCATCGATGGGATACTATCACCTATCCTGGATGTAGGGAATAAGTTGATTGGGATTTTCCAGGCAAATCCTAACCTCAGGATAGGTCATCAGTAGTTAAAGGGGTTTCCTGAGAACCACTGATATTACTCACGTAACCGCTACAGTCTTTAACCCTTTCCAATCCAATTTTGGATTCCGGGTTTCCTAAAAGGCTTTCTTTTTTTGCTGTTATACAACGGTGCCATCTGCTGACTAAAGCCAGTGTGTGCGCGCCAGAGAGGCTGTGACAGTGGAGTGGCTGGCAATAGATGGTAAGAATACCCTGTTGGATGTCTTCTGACATTGGAGCTGTACAAGCTTCAATCAGAATGTAGGAAATGTCAGACAGTGGATTGGAAATAGGTAACCCGCCTCTACATTAGATGCTCACTTGACAGGTTTATGGGATGTGACTAGACCTGATGGCCCGAATTAGCGGTCCGGCACCATGGTGAGTATATTGGTTTTATATAGGCACGAGGAGCCCAAAACTGTATAAAATTAATAACTTGGAAAACCCCTTTAATTAACGAAGACCCACTGATCAGGATTCCCTGTGATCAGTTGATTGTTCAGTCTGCTATCAGTGCAATGGGCCCAGTCGTTGTTAACGGGGTCGGAGACAGACGTGTCGTAGAGGGCTTCACTCCCATTGAAATCAATGGGAGCGCTGCCTCCTACTGCACTTCTGCGTCTGACCTCAGTGTCGGAGGAGTGGTAGGAGGCTTCAGCTCCCATTGATTTCACCTCTGAACGCGGGCAATCAAACACGGATGATCTATCTTGAGGATAGGTCATTAATAGGATTTGCTGGGAAAAGCCCTTTAACACTTGGGGTGACCCCTTTAAGGGATTGTATAGCTTAATTAACCATCTATAATTGAACTCATTATCTTCTGTATATGATTATATTGCGTGAACTGCTGTTATGAAGGGCAGTTCCACAGATTTGCTTTACAGCAGCCGCATGGACACTTGTATGGGAGGGAGTTGTGGGCATGCTCTGTGTAATGTAGCAAGGGGATTATATATTTATATGAGGGTGAGTCAAAAATTATCCGCACTCCTGCTGTAAATTTTTTTTTTTATTCAACTTTCAGAAAAGACAAATACATTATTTTTTTACATAATCTTCCTGCTTTTTACCGCACTTTGTCCATCTGTCAACAAGTTTTCATATTCTCTCATTAAAAATGTTTGAGGGCTTAAACAGATGGGCGTGATGTTGTTATTACAACGGGCTGAAACGAAACCATTGATTTCTATAGTTCTGTTTCCACTATTGTTATTACTGCGTCCGAGAAAAGATTGGACTTGCCCTATCTCGCTTGCCATACTTAGGCCATGTTCACACAGCTGCGAACACCATTCACTCATGAGCAATGTTTCAGGGCAGGACCTACTTATCTCACATGTATAAGGCAGGACCTACTTATCTCACATGTATAAGGCAGGACCTACTTATCTCACATGTATAAGGCAGGACCTACTTATCTCACATGTATAAGGCAGGACCTACTTATCTCACATGTATAAGGCAGGACCTACTTATCTCACATGTATAAGGCAAGGCCTATTCTTTAATTGCGCAAGAAATCAATGGGTTTGTTTCTTCCCGTTTTGCGGGCATAATTTTCAAGGTGCTTTCACACAGGAAGGATTCTGTAGAACCGGGGTGTCAAACTCTTATTCAGTCTTATGGATGCCAAATCAGTCTTATGGATGCCTTGAAAGGACCGATTGTAAATGAACGCCTGTATAGTAATAGTGACCCCTTTAGTGGCCACAGTAGTAATACTGAGCCCCATAGTGACCTCAGTAATAATTGTGACCCTCATAGGGACTGTAGTAGTTATAGTGACCCCCATAGTGACCTCAGCAATAGGAGTGGCCCCAGTAATAAGAGTGACCCCCATTGGGGCCCCAGTAGGGATAGGACCCCCACAGTGGTCCCAGTGGTGATAGTGATTCCTCATAGTGGCTCCTAGCAGTAATAGTGCCCCCCACAGTAGTCCAAGTAGTAATAGTACCTCCTATTGGCCTCTGGCCGGCCAGCATTCCTACAGACATTCCACTCACCTGCCACTGCTGAGCCTGTGGGCGCTGACCCCTTCCCTTGGCATCCGCGCTGCGTAGAGGACGGCACACGGAGGGAAGAGGTCAGATCACACTGCCGCCGCTGAACCAAAGCTGTAGGCTGGGTGAGTGGAGTGCCTGAACGGCTGTTGCACGGCCGGCGGACCACATAAAATGAGATGGTGGGCCGGGTTCGGCTGTGGGATTTCTATTTGACACGTCTGCTGTAGAACATTCAGCTGTCAAAATCCACAAATCTAAATTGGGATTTTGATGCAGAACGGCTCACAGAATTCTTCTATTTTCAGGTCTGCACCAAAATTTGCACGTTAGACATACGGATTTTGATGAAGATTTTTCCATCCAGCAGGATAGTCCATCCCATGTGAAAGCGCCCTTAGCAGCTCTCTGATCCAGAAATGCCCACGGATATTGCAGTGTCTTGCAGAGAGCAGCCATTATTAGCGAGGGTAAGCTGCGGGCGCTGAGGAGTCACAGCGGCAGAAAACCTGTTCCCCATAAGACACTAATTGGGATATTCTGGAAAGAAAGATCTGCACCCCTCTAGAGCAGGACCCCAGGACTCTGCGCTCAGTTTATGATCATCCATTTCTTGCTGTCTGGAGATTATAATCCTTCCTCTAATGGAAATCAGCTTGTAGCAGAACCATGAGGTCCGCCGGCCTGGGGGGGTGCAGGCTGACATTTCTCACAAAGATGATGCAGGAGTGAAGGCACAGAGCCAGAAAGTTCAGTTACCTCACTTCTGAACTGAAGGCATCATGCTTGATGGTTGCAAACCTGTACACACTTGATGGTTGTTTCACTGCATTCACAGGTACTGGTGGTTGACAATGCAATTTGGTGGTTCTGTTCTCACCGGGTAATGGAATTGATTAGGGCTCCATCGCGCAGGCGCATTTGTGTGTGCGCAATACGCAGACAATAGAACCCATTGATACTAATGGGTTCGTACATATTCTCCGTGTGCTTTTCTCGCACATGCTAAAAAATAGAACCTGCTTTATTTCGTGTGTATTTGCGCACCAAAAGTCCCCATACACCGCGCAATTCCATGAGATAAAGAACACATCTGGACCTCATTAGACTTAACAGCCATTTTAATCAGGGCAGGGTTGTGTCCCATGTACAAAAAAACATGCCCTGCTTGCGCAAAAAGTACAGTACATTGCGCACACGGGCACAGACCAATCTCATTCACAGCGTGAATATGTTGCGCTGAAGTCTGCGTATCTGTGCATATGCTTGTATGAAGGAGCTATAAGGCTGGATTCACATGCCCATTTACGTGCGCATTTTTGCAATGGGCGTTGCAATTTGGCGCATGCCTGAGTGTGTTACTGTATTTTTTGGACGTGCATGTCACGTGTAAAGCATGCAAGCATGCTCCCACTGATTCAATAAGCAATCAGGCTAAATCAGTTTAACCCCTTAAGATCACGGCCTGTTTTGGCCACGAGGATGCAATTTTTTGGGGGATTTTCATCTTCTCTTTCCAAAAACCATAATTTTCCTATTTTTCCGTCGACATTGCATGGCAAACTGTAGTTTTTATTGGCACCATTTTGGGTGCGTGTAATGTATTGTAAAACGTAGAGAGTGAAAACACATCAATCAAACTACTAACGACCACTTGTCCATCCGTGAGTGAGTTATATCCTCCGCCCCTGATCACATGATGATGACGTAATCAAAGGTCCTTCATCTTGAATCAGTAAGTTACATGCTCCGCCCATGATCACATGCCGGTGACAGCATCACAGGTCCTATTCCACAGCAACTGAGGCCATGGGGGTTTGTAGGGCATAACTCACTCATCCGGGATGACCTCCAGATGAAGGACCTGTGATGACATCCCCATCATGTGATTAGGGGAGGAGTGAGTTACATGGTGACATCATCAAAGGTTCTTCATCCCAAGAGAGTGAATTACATGCTTCACCCCCGATCACATGACAGTGACGTCATCAAAGGTTATGTAAGCACACGGCTGCTGCCCGGCTAGGTGTTGGTTGGTATTCCATAGCAACTGAGACAGCGGGGGTTTGTAGGGGATTGAATACTAACGACCACCTACAGCAGCCGTGTGCTTACAGGATCTGTCATGATGTCACCATCATGTGATCAGGCACCTGTGTGGGAGTAGGCCAGGGTCACATGACTGTGTACAGGACTCTGCTGTGCTGCTTTTCATCCCTGTTGTATGAAGAATGTATGTAGCAGAGCTGTATGCGATGTACATGTAGCAGAGCTGTGTGTGTGATCTGCATGTAGCAGAGCTGTGTGTGTGACATGCATGTAGCAGAGCTGTGTGTGTGACGTGCATGTAGCAGAGCTGTGTGTGTGACGTGCATGCAGCAGAGCTGTGTGGCGCATTGTGCCACCAGAAACACTGCTACTATATAATTTCCTAATAATTACTTGAACCCTTTACATGCCGCAAACTACAACGATCTGTCCTTATGTTTCACTGCTTTTGCAGGGCTCCCACTGCAGGATGACACTGGCTCAGCTTCTGATCCCCTGCCATCCACATGATGTGAGTTTACGTCCTGTTGCATTAAGTATCCCGCACCCAGGGTGTAAACTTACGTCCTTTGGCTTTAAGGGGTTAATATGCACGAAATCCGAGCATGCTGCATATTTTTTTCCACAAATAAACCGCGCGCAAAATACGCTGAGGTGAACAAAGCCATTGAAATCACTGTTATTACGTGTGCAGATTTTGCGCGTGCAATACGTTTAGTGTGAATGAGCCCTAACAGTCCATCCACTCACTCTCTGTTGGATATACTGGACAGCTGTGTGGAACGGCGCCACTTCACCGCTGAGTCACTCCAGTAAGGCGGTTTAGACCGTCTTCATGCTGCCACTCTGTCCGCTTCACTGTCCCTTCTGTGCCAGGCTTTTCCTCCTGTCTAAGGTGTAAAGCTGGTGGCGTTATGCTGTGGGCGAATGTTCCTATGTTGTTTGTTGTGAAGCGGCGGTAGCTGAGTATGTCGGAGCTGGAACTGAAAGTGGCCCAGTGCCATTTTGTGTGTCGCAGTTGTTGCTCAGCGTGAGTCACGGAAAAATGTTCTGTGCTTTGCAACTGGAGGGGAGGTGGGTTGTCTGGGAAGGGGTGGGCTCAAATGAGAGAGGGGCTAAATTTGGGGCAAATCTGGTCCTGACTTGCAATTGGGGATCACTGACTGCTGGCCCGCCTGTTCCTGCCACCAGTGGCAGACCGTACCTTCTGTTAATGGAGTTGTGTAGGGCGCCGCAGAGAGTCTTTGCCGTTGTCTTGCCTAGCGCAGTGCCATCCCTGTAACTGGGAGTTCTTTTAAAGCTATGTGGTACAAGGAGGTACAGTGGTCCGACACTACTGGAACTTGACTGCAACACCGCTGAAGACCAAGTCTACATTAGAGTCCGGGAGGGTAGGAGATAAGCCAACTGCTTAGCTTATAGCAGGAAGCCTGAAGACCATGAACCTGATCCACCGGTAAGCTGAGTAAGTCCAACCCCTTCTGTGCCTATTCCTGTCCGGTGAGGAGTTGCTGCTCCTGATGACTTTGCTTCACTTCGGGAGTCCACTGGCACCACAATGCGAAACACAGCAAGAGGGGGGGAAATAATACCGGCCCACTATAGCACTTATACCGGGAAACGGCTAACCTCACCTCCAATGGCACTTGGCAACTCCCAGTACTCTCCATACTCTTCTTCTGGATGGCTTACCACACCCCATTTGTGAGGCTTGAAACATGTAAAAAAACATTCCTTTTTCCCCATCTGCTTCTATGAGGATGTTTTTAAGGATGCTGTAATATATATATATATTTTTAACTTCATATGAATGAATGTTTTGGAATTGTTTCCCATACTCCCCCTGTTGACTTCTGCACTTCACTGGCAGGAACTCCACTTTATATCAGGGTCTAGACCCCACCACACAGGCTTCTCCATTACCAAGCACTCTTCTCCTATCTCCTATCTTCTGCTATCTTAAGGACCTTTCAGCAAGGTCATGTGACATTAAGTCCTTAACATGTTCCTGCATATTCTTCTTTAAAGTGACAGCGTTTGCTTTACCCTGTTTAACCCCAAATTAACCAGGGAAGGTGGTTCCTCTTCTTACAAGCTCTCCATGTAGAGGCCTCATGCTGAGCTTTTTCAAAAGCTGCAGTATAAAGCATGGAGGAAGGAGAATGTAACTTAAGCACTGGGTGATGTAGCTGGAGTCACTGATCATAGCTCTGCTGCACTGACCCAGCAGACAAGAGTGAAGAAACTGCACTAGGTTAAGGCTTTATGGCGACTTTAGCCATGACACGGATCACGAAACCGAAAAACACAGTGCAGCGCTGTGATCTCCTAATCTAATAGAAGTCAATGGGGGTCGCATCACGCCTCGCAAGTAGTTACGACCCACAGATAGCAAAAAAGACAACCAGCAAAGTTGGGTGTTGTGGTCAAAGTCGACATGTAGCCTTTTATCTGGAGATCAAGTCTTCTATATGAACATGTCTATTTCCTCCGCAGACAGATCAGTGACCATTCTCATGGCTTCATGGGTTATCACCCAGCTTTCCCAGCATCCTGAATGGCAAATCTGCCTAGTCGTGTCATGATAATCCGCAGCCCTGTATCACTATAATATGGCTGGGATGATTTGCCATTCAGGACTATGGAAAAGCTGGGTGGTGACTGTTGTAAAGCAGGCATACGGATTGTCACCCAGCTTTCCTACAAGCGTATGTAGTTATTAATGGCTGAATAGAATCCTTAGTGACTGAACAGAAGAGGACGGGGCAGGACGTACGGAGCTGCAGGAGGCTCTTATTGTCACCGTGCATCCACTCGTATCAACGTGTTAATCTGGTCCGAGCGCTGCGCCCGTCCTATAGAATATGAGGGATGCTGCCAGGACATGCACAGATTGTCCTCCCACCTACACACCTACACAAGGCAGACAGACACCAGCCCAATACAACATGTAACGTGCCATCTCCATACAGCTCATAGGGAGGGAGGTCCACGCTGCCGGCTCACAGGAATTCGTGTGGGTTCAAGCTCAGAGGAAAATGTAGAGAAAGTGCATTTCAAAACTCCTACTGGAAAACCGTGCCCGGCTCATCACATCCTAGAGGACTGTGCCCAGCTCATCACATCCTAGGGGACTGTGCCCAGCTCATCACATCCTAGAGGACTGTGCCCAGCTCATCACACCCTAGAGGACTGTGCCCGGCTCATCACCATCTCAAAGACGACTGTGCCCGGCTCATCACACCCTAGAGGACCGTGCCCGGCTCATCACATTCTAGAGGACTGTGCCCGGCTCATCACCATCTCAAAGACGACTGTGCCCAGCTCATCACATCCTAGAGGACTCTGCCTAGCACATCACATCCTAGAGGACTGTGCCCGGCTCATCACCATCTCAAAGACGACTGTGCCCAGCTCATCACACCCTAGAGGACTGTGCCTGGATCATCACATTCTAGAGGACTGTGCCCAGCTCATCACCATCTCAAAGAAGACTGTGCCCAGCTCATCACTATCCCAAAGAGGACTGTGCCCGGCTTATCACTATCTGAAAGAGGACTGTGCCCAGCGCATCACCATCCCAGAGAGGACTGTGCCCAGCGCATCACCATCCCAGAGAGGACTGTGCCCAGCGCATCACCATCCCAGAGAGGACTGTGCCCGGCTCATCACATCCTAGAGAGGACTGTGCCCGGATCATCATCATCTCAAAGAGGACTGACACCGGCTAATCAGCATCCTTGAGAGGATTGTGCCCAGCCTATTGTCATCCTCCCAGAGAGGACTGTGCCCGGCTTATCACCATCTCAGAGAATACTGTGCCCGGCTCATCGTCATCCTGCTGAAGAAGACTGTACCCAGCTTGTTGTCATTCTCCCAGAGAAGACTGTGCCCAGCTCATCGCCATCCCAGAGAAGGCTGTGCCCTGGTCATTGTCAGCATCTCAGAGAGGACTATGCCTAGCTCATTGTCATCTTTCTGAAGAAGACTGTGCCCTGGTCCCTGTTGTCCCAGAGAAGATTGTGTCCAGGTCATTATCATCCACCTAGAAGACTGTGCCCAGTTTATCTCCATCCCAGAAAAGTCTGTGCCCGGATCACTGTCAGTATCTCAAAGAGGACTGTGCTCGGCTCATAGTCAGGATCCCAGAGAGGACTTGGACTGGGTCATTGTCCTCCTGCTGAAGAAGACCAAGTCTAGGTTATTGGCATTATTCGGGAAAAGACAGTGCTCAGCTTATATTATCCCAGCGAAGAATATACGCAGGTCACTGGCATTATTTTGGACAAGACAGTCATTGGCATTCTACTGGATAAGACTGTGCCCAGCTGAGTGGCATTAATATAGAAAAGACCAGGACGGCAAATCATGGGGCTTGGCATCTGAGGGGCACTTTAGCTTGGTGAGTGATGTATTGTTTCTTATCATAGTGTAGTTGTGTTCCTGCTCCAATACTTATAATAGCTGATCGAAATGATCGGTCCTGGTCTGATTGGAATATTGACCAGAAGGTCTTCGGAGTTCGTCCTGGTTGTTGGTAATTATTGGTCACTTGCTATGATGCAAAAATATCTTTTTTGTCTGTTTTTGCCTTAAAATATCTGCATAAATCATATTCTTTCGTGGGTTGGAAATGTTGCCATGTAACCCTTCATATCAGCAATGGGTTACTATCTCCAGCGTTTCAAATATTATTTGGGGGCTTTATTCATTGATGGGGGTCACAAACGTGTATGTCATGGTAGGGACAGGTGACACAGGAATCAGGGTACGATGCGGACACCAGGCTTACAAAAATATATACTCTATTTTAACAAACTTGGTGATGAAGTTGGCAGTAGAAGCTTCTGTTAATAGATAAGTTATATGTGGTTATTCGGAAATGCTAGACAACCCAACTGACTCTAACTAAGAATATACTTAAGTGTGGTACAGTAACAATCTGTTATAAATCCCCAAAATCACAACACATTTCAGCTGTAGAACACGTGGTAGTACCACCCAACGTTTCAACCTAGAAATAGTGGTAGCCTGCACACAGTCTGAAAGTAACCCAAGTGCTGTCCAATAACTTGTCCACAACTGGGGAATAGCTATGTGTCCCTCTGGTGTCGGCTTGAGCTCGGGTATTTTAACTGGCAGGCCTGTTTTTAGGTCACTACCCATGGGCCACGGCAGGCCTTTTCCTGAGGACCCACCTCACTTACATATCTCCAGCATGTTCAGTACTGTAATGTAGGTGATGCATCTTTGGACATCTGTTGGGGTTACTCCAACTTGCAGAGCTGTAGGACGATGTGAATCCTTTGTAGCATTCTCTCTAGCTGTAGACTCTCAGCTTTGTTCTCTCAGTGATGGCGGTTCTGGCGCATTATGGAGCTGCAATTCTCAAACACTGGCTGCCTCCTTTCTTATGCAACTGCCCCTCTCTAAGCCAACTCTTCACTCCTTTGGCAGCTTTCTCTCCCGGCAATGCAGTCTCTCTTAAGGCTCACTACTGGTACTACTGGAATTGCTCTCCAGTTGCAGCTCTCTATGATCTCAAGTCCTCCAGATCTCCCATCTGACCTCTGCAGCCAAGTCACATACAATAATGTATAGAGAAATACACAAACTGTAGTAATTATGACTCACAGTAGAGATCGCCCTTATACCATCAAAATTACATAACTATAACATCCATGGTTCCCTTCTTACATGTAGAGGACGTGGAGATGTTATGCAGATAGAATCTTATTATCAGACTGGGCTGTAATCACTGATAAACTCTGGATATGTGTGTTAATGGGGTCCACAGAATGCTGGGGGAACATGTAAAGGTGAAGGGAGGGGCTCCAGCTTAGGCTGCCCTATCACCATTCGCTATGGGAGGTGTGAATCTATGCAGGGTTCCCCGTCCTACAAGCCATTCAAACAAGTAGGAGGCAACCAGCCCAAATGCCACTGACCACCATCTTTTTAAGAATGGGGGGGGGATTTGCAAACAAGCAGTGGGCTGTCCAGTACAGAGGGAGGATGTGTGGTCAGGACGGGCCCCTCGGTCTGTGACCCTGGTTCATATCATCCCCATAACTATGTCCTTCCACAGTAGATATTTTTGTCATTATCACCCCAGATCTGCGGCTGAACGGCAATGCTTTCTGTACAACACTTATGCTTCCTTCCCACGCACATTTTTTTGTGGTGATTTTTTTCTGGCTTGTAAAAAACACAATGAATTCAGTTTATTTTTCTAAAGTCTTTTTTGCTTTTATGTTTTTTTCTTTTGGCTTTTTCTTTTCCTAATGTACATATGTCTATTTATCGGAAATCGCCTGAAAAATAAAACCCCTATCTACGATATGCTGTGTATTGAAAAATACATAATGAGCCCAAATAACACAAAAATAAGAGAACACAACATAAAAAAAATGTTTACAGTGTGTTTTACTACTCCCTGTCAAATTACAGCTAACATCTGGCTACAGTGCCTTTTGCTGCAAAAAATAGAGTTTTTCGTAAAAGCGCGTTGTGTCAAATCATCCTTAGGCTGGCTTCACACTGGCTAGAAAATTGTGCGATTTTCTCATGATGCAAGAGTAAGTGAAAACGCATGATTATGAAACCAATGATTTTCAATGGTTTCATTCTCATTTGCGATGTCTTCACTCCCGCGATGCTGCGTAAAAAAAAAATCGCAGCATCTCCTTCCTTTTTGTGATATCGTCCATTGCTTTCAATGGGGCTGGCAGCAGCAGCATTGAAATCAATGGGAGAATATTGCAATCCCCTGCTGCGGCTGTGACAGCTGCGGCAGGGGATTCCTTAAGCCCTGCAGGAAAGCAAAGCTGTTGCATCCAGGGGTTTCCACATTATTTCAATGGGGCTGGTGGCAGCAGCGCTGGCCCCATTGAAAACAGCAGGAGAACATTGCGATCTCCTGCCGCGGCTGTGACAGCCGGAGCGGGGATGAAGAGAATCCCTGCAGGGATGTGAGACTGTTTCCATGTGAAAACGCCCCGCATCCAGGGTTTTTCAGAATTGCGAGGGCGATATCGGGTCTTGATTCACGTCCGGATATCGCTTTCGCCAATGTGCATGAGCCCTTAGGGTGGAATTCACACAACTGTATTTGTGCACGCATTTGCGCATGAAAAATGTGCGCACGGAATACGCAGAATATAGAACCCATTTTTTCAATGCGTTCTTTTCCATATGCGTATTTGGCAGGCACATTTCAGTTGCGCAAAAAAAATATGCAGCATCCCCTATTTTCCTGCGGATTTGCACGGGGAAAGAGAACATTTTGAACTCGTGAAACTAATTGGCCATTTCTATGGCTGGGAGTATCAGTTTGTGTTTTTTTACGCATGCAATCGCGCACAACTTGCATGAGCAAAAAATACAGTAAAATATGCAAAGGTTTGCCGCAAATACGCATACGCTCATGTGAATCTGGCCTTAATCTAATGACCTGCCATAAAGTATCAGCTGTATTCACAAAGTAGATCGAAGGTCCAGCTATGTGCAATTCAGGGGCGTAACTATAGAGGATGCAGGGGATGCGGTTGCACCCGGGGCCAGGAGCCTTAGGGGGCCCATAAGGCCTCTCTTCTCCATATAGCGAGCCCAGTACTATGAATAAAGCATTATAGTTGGGGGCCCTGTTACAGGTTTTGCATTGGGGCCCGGGAGCTTCAAGTTACGCCTCTGATTCATATCTAAAGCCTTTAATGATTCAGTTTAGAAGCTTATTGGCATCAAAGAAGCTTATGAAAGCCAAACGGGCTTGAAACGCGTAAGCTTCCTTGACGCCAATTAGTTATTAAATTGAATCATTAAAAGCTTTGGGTCTGAATTGCTTGTTGCCAGATCCTTTTTGTGACTGCAGTCTGTGACTTGAGGTCGTACAAGTGGTCCTTGCACTTGTCTATGGGCCTTGAAGGCCACACATAGACCATTTGATGGGGGAGCTGACCCAATCTAGCTTTTGGTTTTACTAAAAGTATCAGCAGTGGCTACAAAGTTGTAAAGGAATGAATGGAAGTGAACAGGTCCAGTAATGTCATACTAGTCCGGTCGGTGGGGTCTGGGTGAATGTGAACTATGGAGTCTCCTTTAGGATTAGGGTGACTTTCACGTGTCTTGAGTCTCCTCTATGAAGTGGATGGTGGTGAGAATCACCCTGCTCCCCATTCTCTTACACTCCGGTTTGGCGCATACTTGCATTACTTGGGTTTCTCGGATTACTATTTGCGATATTTACACAAAATGTTCATTTTTTTTGCAGATCGCACCTCATCACAAGTTTATGCCGGATATTTGGAGACACTTGCACAGAGCCGGTAAGCACACAGTTGCTCTATTTTCCCTTATTGTCATTGAATGTCTCCACATGGTCGAGTAGCTGTGTTCATTACCACTGCATGTCACCTGTCATGTCATACAATGACACGGGAACAGACCTTCTGCTCCCAGCTCTGCGCTAACAATGCTTCCCGTAAATGAGATTCGTTTTACTCTCTTCTCCTTTGATGATTTCGCCGCCGCTGTCTGATTCCTGAATCCTGATGAAACACATCCCCAGTGACCGAGTCCTTGTCCTCTCCGCTCCGGTTCTATCACATCTTTCCTGCAGTTTCTTAGTTATAGAATCTTTTGGAAGAGCTGTTTGACAACTAATCTGCCTCATATGACCTCACTCAACTTTTTCAGAGTCCTCAATGGCAAATATGGTTCATAATTTGATATTTCTGGATATCTGCGGTGGATTGGCCATTCAGAAATCTGGTAAAGCTTAGCAGAAACCCTTGTGGTGGAGTCTGACCCGGGTCCTCTCTTCTCATGAGTCCTACAAATGCTGCATGGTATACTTGGACATAGATGCAAGCCATAGAGTTGCTATAGTGCCCTTAGAAATAGAGAGGTCCCCATTCTGGTTGATACCTTTCCCTTTGCTTTTTGGATGGGAGAACCTGTGCAGAACTATGTTTTTTTTTCAGAAGAACTTCACACAAGGGGTAGGAAATTGGTCAAATAGGCATTAAATGGGGGTGAAAGTTCCAGTAGGGTTGGATAACCTCCTTGGGTAGTCATAAGAAGACAGACACACTGAGATACAGGATGACAAAGATCTTAAAGGGGCAGTCCGGGGGGGAAGTAAATTAAGTGAAATCTATTCAGCACTATATAATAACATACAAAGCCATACTCACCTCACCGTTTCTGCAGTGCCCGATCCCCCGCTGCACCCTTTTTCTGGCTGCAACATCCTGTCACTAACCTGCAGCAGCCAATTACAAGCTGTTTGTAATCAGGATCAGCCAGTAATTGGCTGCTGCCATCACATGACTCTCTGATGGGACATAACGTTAGAAGGAGAGTGCAGCGGAGGACTGGCCACAGTTGGAATAGGAGCTGTGGGGAATGGATGAGGTGGGAAGGACTTTTTTCTATCCAGGCTATCCCTTTAATAACTACTGGAACTTAATGTATCCATAAGCAGTTCATCTTTCTCAGGTCTTTGCAAGTTTCGACCTCCGGGCACAAACAAATTCACTAATGCAGTTCAGTTACAAAACAAGTTCTTCCACTGGCGAAGCGGAAGTTGACTTATTACAGGCGCATGTACAGCGGTCCTCAGGGTGAAGGCTTATAACTCGGCTTACCTCCTCCTTACATGACTCTGGTGTCAGTCAGTTGATTACTTTTTCCCTATTGTCACGGTCCTGGCATTCTTCAGTTGTGTTAGATCCTCTGACGGTCATAGTATCAGTCCGATCCGGCGCTTCTGGGGGGTTGATGCATACAGAACGGGTATATGCTGATGAAGACTCCGTAAATCACTGTTCCTCTCCTGGGTACACTGAGTCACTTGCCTAGCTTACCCCTGCGCTTGCTTTCAGTTGCGTCACACTCACTGTCACCTGACTTCTTTTTTGGTGGGAAGCCACTCCCTTTTATAGCACACCAATGCTCATGTAAGTGCACGTGGTGTGGTTACGCCTTTGTGCTCCCACATAGCTCAATATGGCATCTGAGCTCATAACACCATGGCGCCGTATTAATTAGGACATGACTAGCTGCACCACCTGAAAGCGTTACAGGTAAGATGGGAAGATTACACTTTTTCCTATTTAAGAGCTCATTCCCATGGGCGTATTTGCACACATAAAAATTGTGTGCGCAATATGGAGACAATAGAATACATCTGGACATAGTGCAAATCATTCCACCAGTAAAACTGTTTCCCCTAATGTAGCCCTGTGTATAACTCAAAGTCCGAAGGTGTGCACACCAAATCGAGGCCGAGCCTCACTTACACCCTGACGTTGCAGCAATGTCCATAGTCCTCTGGTGGCCTGATCCAACACTTTTGCAGCGCTGGTCCAAACTCTTACTTTCACAGATCATTGAATCCCAGACTGCCCTTCAGTCCCTGTCCATTAGAATCCTTTTGCTGCTCATAATTTGCCCCTGATCACCAGTCCCTTGCCCCAGATGCCTGCATGGCTGGCTTAATCCTGCGGCGGTTCCAACCATTTCCTCAGCAGAGGAATCCGGTTGCACATGCGGCTAGTGTCACTCCCAGTCACAGGACTGCTTCCTGGTCGCTCCCAGTTCAAGGAGATGGCAGCTCCTGCCTTCTTCCACCCGCAGCCGTGAACATTATAGCTACCACTGTGGTTGCAAAGCAGTTCTTTGGCACAAAACATAACTTCTTTATTCTATGACAACGATGTGCTTACTCAGTGTGCTCTATTGCGTTTAGTGTATGTCAAAAAATTGGAAAAACATGGGGGTTTTCTTCGAGAAACAGTGCCACACCTGTCCATTGATTGTTTCAGGTATTGCAGCTTGGTTCCATCCAAGTGAATGAGGCTGAGCTGTAGTACCACATACAACCTGTAGACTGGTGGGGGTTGTTTTTGGAAGAAAGCAGCCATGTTTTTCTAATCCTGGACAAACCCTTTAAGCCTTTCCTCACCAAGAATGGTAGCTTGCCCCAATAAGTATTAACCCTTTCCAATCCACTGTCTGATGTCTAAAGACATTCTGATTGAAGGCTGTACAGCTTCCGATGTCGGAAAATGTCCGGCAGGGTATTCTTACTGTATCTTACTGTCGGCTCTGTTGTTGGGGACCTCTCCAGCATGTCCAATACCGCAGTACTGGCTGTAGTCAGCAGATGGCGTTATTATATAATGATAGATAGAGAAAACTCCCTAGGAAACCCTGAATCCAAAATTGGATTGCAAAGGGTTAAGTTCTACAGTAGAAAGAACCCCATAGGATAAAACACAAATGGGTCCCCATGCTACAAATTCACGTCTCTGCACATTCAGGAGCTGAAGGCTGTTAGGACCAACTGGTCAGATTTACACCCCTCGTTACCATCAGCCCCATAGCAAATGCAGGAGCCTCTACTAATCTCCACTCCGAGAGAAGACATCTACGGACCAATTAGTGCGACAAATCTATACTGCCATTACTTTCTAAGAATGGCCTATGGCGCCTCCCACTCATTAGCATAAGGAAATCTGTAGATGAATCGCTAGGTGCTCATGAAAATCTCTTTCGTGTCAGCATGCTCTCATGAACATTTATAAAGCGTGAGCGCCCTTTAAAGTTCTAAATGTAAAGCTGTATCTGTGATGTGCGGCAGCGCAGCGAGGTCGGGTACACAGACAATGCTTATTATGGTTTCCAGAAATAAAGTACAGCTCACAACCAAAGCACATACATTTTGGAATGGTAGTAATTGACTCTAATTATCATTTCTATTGTTAGGTGATCCGGCTGCTTCCTGTTGAGCTTTTGTTATCGGACAGTTAAAAAGATAAGGCAAAACATCCCAGCGAAAGGCTTTAATATGTTCTCTAAAAGAAGCTACATCAAAATGTCGCTTCATCTATAATGGTCTCGCGTGGGCTGAATCTTCCTCTGGGGATCCGAACAGATAAATCGGCAGCCACAGTGGGCCAGAGCCTAAAGGCATCAAAGACATGTCTGACTTATTATGAAGCACTAAAAATGATCTGGTGGGAAATTAATAGAGTAATTCCAGTCACAGCTGACACAGAAAGTATCCTGACTTTAAATGGTTTAGAAAACATGTAGAAGTGACAAAAACAATATAATTACTACAATGCTGCCTTCTTCGTACAAGAATAAAACGAGTATACTAATGCCTCATATGTACAGGAGTACAGCTACTATAATAGTGCCCCATATGTACAAGAATAAAACTAGTATAGTACTGCCCCCTATGTACAAGAATATAACTACTATAATACTGCCCCCTATGTACAAGAATATAGCTACTATAATACTGCCCCCTATGTATAAGAATATAACTACAATAATACTGCTCCCTATGTACAAGAATATAACTACAATAATACTGCTCCCTATGTACAAGAATATAACTACTATAATACTGCTCCTATGTACAAGAATATAACTACTATAATACTGCCCCCTATGTACAAGAATATAACTACAATAATACTGCTCCCTATGTGCAAGAATATAACCACTATAATACTGCCCCCTATGTATAAGAATATAACTACTATAATACTGCCCCCTATGTACAAGAATATAACTACTATAATACTGCCCCCTATGTATAAGAATATAACTACTATAATACTGCTCCTTATGTACAAAAATATATCTACTATAATACTGCTCCTATGTACAAGAATGTAACTACTATAATACTGCCCCCTATGTACAATAATATAACTACTATAATACTGCCTCCTATGTACAAAAATATAACTACTGTAATACTGCATCCTATGTACAAGAATATAACTACTATAATACTGCCCCCTATGTACAAAAATATAACTACTGTAATACTGCCTCCTATGTACAAGAATATAACTACTATAATACTGCTCCCTATGTAGAAGAATATAACTACTATAATACTGCCCCCTATGTACAAGAATATAACTACTATAATACTGTCCCCCTATGTACAAGAATATAACTACTATAATACTGCCTCCTATGTACAAGAATATAACTACTATAATACTGCTCCCTATGTACAAGAATATAACTACTATAATACTGTCTCCTATATACAAGATTATAACTACTATAATACTGCTCCAATGTACAAGAATATAACTACTATAATACTGTCTCCTATGTTCAAGAATATAACTACTATAATACTGCCCCAATGTACAAGAATATAACTACTATAATACTGCGCCCTATGTACAAGTATATAACTACTATAATTCTGCCCCCTATGTACAAGAATATAACTACTATAATACTACCCCCTATGTACATGAATATATCTTCCATGATATTGCCTCCTATGTAAAAGAATATAACTACAATATTATTGCCCCATATGTACAAGAATATAACTACTATAATACTGCTCCTATGTACAAGCATATAACTATTATACTACTGCCCCCCATGTACAGGAATATAACTACTATAATACTGGCCCCTATGTACAAGAATATAACTACTATAATACTGCCCCCTATGTACAAGAATATAACTACTATAACACTGCTCCTATGTACAAGAATATAACTACTATAATACTGCTCTTTATGTACAAGAATATAACTACTATAATACTGCCCCCTATGTACAAGAATGTAACTACTATAATACTGGCCCCTATGTACAAGAATATAACTACTATAATACTGCCCCATATGTAGAATAATATAACTACTATAATACTGCCTCCTATGTACAATAATATAACTACTATAATACTGCACTACGTAGAAAAATATAACTACTATAATACTGTCCCCTATGTACAAGAATATAACTACTATAATACTGCTCCTATGTACAAGAATATAACTACTATAATACTGCCCCCTATGTACAAGAATATAACTACTATAATACTGCCCCCTATGTACAAGAATATATCTACTATAATACTGCCCGCTATGTACAAGAATATAACTACCATAATACTGCCCCCTATTTACAAGAATATAACTATTATAATACTGCCCCCTATGTACAAGAATATAATTACTATAATTCTGCACCCTATGTACAAAGCTAACAGTATTATAATACTGCCTCCTATGTACAAGAATATAACTACTATAATACTGCCCCCTATGTACAAGAATATAACTGCTATAATACTGCCTCCTATGTATAGGAATATAACAACTATAATACTGCTCCCTATGCACAAGAATAAGGCTGGGTGTCCACGGGCGAGATGTCATTGCGAGATCCGCTGCGATAAATTGCACAGGGAGCTCGCATGACGCGCTTTCCATAGGATAACTATTGAAAGGGCGGCCCACTGCATACAAGCGGAAAATCATAGCGATTTTCCACTTGCGTGATTAAAATTCCTGCATACTGCGATTTGCAGCAATTCTCTGCAGTGAAACTATCATTAACATAGGCTCATCGTAGAGGCCTATTAGTGCTCCCCCCTCCTTCCTCGTGGCGGAATATTGCTAGCGATATTCTGTCATGGCCATGGACAGGCGGCCTAAAACTACTGTAATACTACTCTCCTATATACCAGAATAAAACTACTATAATACTGCCCCCTATATACAATATAGCTACTATAATGATGCCCTCTATGTACAAGAATATACTAGTATAATACTTCTCCTTATGTACAAGAATATGACTACTATAATATTGCTCCCCTATGTACAAGATTATAACTAGGTTGGGCAAATATATGTCTAGGATGAATTAGTAAATCCTGCACTGAGCAGGGGGTTGGACCCGATGACCCTGGAGGTCCCTTCCAACTGTACCATTCTATGATTCTATGAACTACTATAATACTGCCTCCTATGTACAAGAATATAACTACTATAATACTGCCTCCTGTGTACAAGAATATAACTACTATAATACTGCCTCCTATGTACAAGAATATAACTACTATAATACTGCCTCCTATGTACAAGAATATAACTACTATAATACTGCCCCCTATGTACAAGAATATAACTACTATAATACTGCCCTTATGTACAAGAATATAACTACTATAATACTGCCTCCTGTGTGCAAAAATATAACTACTATAATCCTGCCCACTATGTACAAGAATATAATTACTACAATACTGCCTCCTATGTACAAGAATATAACTACTATAATACTGCTCCTTTTGTACAAAAATATATCTACTATAATACTGCTCATATGTACAAGAATGTAACTACTATAATACTGCCCCCTATGTACAATAATATAACTACTATAATACTGCCTCCTATGTACAAAAATATAACTACTGTAATACTGCCTCCTATGTACAAGAATATAACTACTATAATACTGCCCCCTATGTACAAAAATATAACTACTGTAATACTGCCTCCTATGTACAAGAATATAACTACTATAATACTGCTCCCTATGTAGAAGAATATAACTACTATAATACTGCCCCCTATGTACAAGAATATAACTACTATAATACTGTCCCCCTATGTACAAGAATATAACTACTATAACACTGCCTCCTATGTACAAGAATATAACTACTATTATACTGCCTCCTATGTACAAGAATATAACTACTATAATACTGTCTCCTATATACAAGATTATAACTACTATAATACTGCTCCAATGTACAAGAATATAACCACTATAATACTGTCTCCTATGTTCAAGAATATAACTACTATAATACTGCCCCAATGTACAAGAATATAACTACTATAATACTGCGCCCTAAGTACAATAATATAACTACTATAATACTGCCTCCTATGTACAAAAATATAACTACTGTAATACTGCCTCCTATGTACAAGAATATAACTACTATAATACTGCCCCCTATGTACAAAAATATAACTACTGTAATACTGCCTCCTATGTACAAGAATATAACTACTATAATACTGCTCCCTATGTAGAAGAATATAACTACTATAATACTGCCCCCTATGTACAAGAATATAACTACTATAATACTGTCCCCCTATGTACAAGAATATAACTACTATAACACTGCCTCCTATGTACAAGAATATAACTACTATAATACTGCCTCCTATGTACAAGAATATAACTACTATAATAGTGCTCCCTATGTACAAGAATATAACTACTATAATACTGTCTCCTATATACAAGATTATAACTACTATAATACTGCTCCAATGTACAAGAATATAACTACTATAATACTGTCTCCTATGTTCAATAATATAACTACTATAATACTGCCCCAATGTACAAGAATATAACTACTATAATACTGCGCCCTAAGTACAAGAATATAACTATTATAATACTGCCCCCTAAGTACAAGAATATAACTACTATAATTCTGCCCCCTATGTACAAGAATATAACTACTATAATACTACCCCCTATGTACATGAATATATCTTCCATGATATTGCCTCCTATGTAAAAGAATATAACTATAATATTATTGCCCCATATGTACAAGAATATAACTACTATAATACTGCTCCTATGTACAAGCATATAACTATTATAATACTGCCCCCCATGTACAGGAATATAACTACTATAATACTGGCCCCTATGTACAAGCATATAACTACTATAATACTGCCCCCTATGTACAAGAATATAACTACTATAACACTGCTCCTATGTACAAGAATATAACTACTATAATACTGCTCTTTATGTACAAGAATATAACTACTATAATACTGCCCCCTATGTACAAGAATATAACTACTATAATACTGCCCCCTATGTACAAGAATATAACTGCTATAATACTGCCTCCTATGTATAGGAATATAACAACTATAATACTGCTCCCTATGCACAAGAATAAGGCTGGGTGTCCACGGGCGAGATGTCATTGCGAGATCCGCTGCGATAAATTGCACAGGGAGCTCGCATGACGCGCTTTCCATAGGATAACTATTGAAAGGGCGGCCCACTGCATACAAGCGGAAAATCATAGCGATTTTCCACTTGCGTGATTAAAATTCCTGCATACTGCGATTTGCAGCAATTCTCTGCAGTGAAACTATCATTAACATAGGCTCATCGTAGAGGCCTATTAGTGCTCCCCCCTCCTTCCTCGTGGCGGAATATTGCTAGCGATATTCTGTCATGGCCATGGACAGGCGGCCTAAAACTACTGTAATACTACTCTCCTATATACCAGAATAAAACTACTATAATACTGCCCCCTATATACAATATAGCTACTATAATGATGCCCTCTATGTACAAGAATATACTAGTATAATACTTCTCCTTATGTACAAGAATATGACTACTATAATATTGCTCCCCTATGTACAAGATTATAACTAGGTTGGGCAAATATATGTCTAGGATGAATTAGTAAATCCTGCACTGAGCAGGGGGTTGGACCCGATGACCCTGGAGGTCCCTTCCAACTGTACCATTCTATGATTCTATGAACTACTATAATACTGCCTCCTATGTACAAGAATATAACTACTATAATACTGCCTCCTGTGTACAAGAATATAACTACTATAATACTGCCTCCTATGTACAAGAATATAACTACTATAATACTGCCTCCTATGTACAAGAATATAACTACTATAATACTGCCCCCTATGTACAAGAATATAACTACTATAATACTGCCCTTATGTACAAGAATATAACTACTATAATACTGCCTCCTGTGTGCAAAAATATAACTACTATAATCCTGCCCACTATGTACAAGAATATAATTACTACAATACTGCCTCCTATGTACAAGAATATAACTACTATAATACTGCTCCTTTTGTACAAAAATATATCTACTATAATACTGCTCATATGTACAAGAATGTAACTACTATAATACTGCCCCCTATGTACAATAATATAACTACTATAATACTGCCTCCTATGTACAAAAATATAACTACTGTAATACTGCCTCCTATGTACAAGAATATAACTACTATAATACTGCCCCCTATGTACAAAAATATAACTACTGTAATACTGCCTCCTATGTACAAGAATATAACTACTATAATACTGCTCCCTATGTAGAAGAATATAACTACTATAATACTGCCCCCTATGTACAAGAATATAACTACTATAATACTGTCCCCCTATGTACAAGAATATAACTACTATAACACTGCCTCCTATGTACAAGAATATAACTACTATTATACTGCCTCCTATGTACAAGAATATAACTACTATAATACTGTCTCCTATATACAAGATTATAACTACTATAATACTGCTCCAATGTACAAGAATATAACCACTATAATACTGTCTCCTATGTTCAAGAATATAACTACTATAATACTGCCCCAATGTACAAGAATATAACTACTATAATACTGCGCCCTAAGTACAATAATATAACTACTATAATACTGCCTCCTATGTACAAAAATATAACTACTGTAATACTGCCTCCTATGTACAAGAATATAACTACTATAATACTGCCCCCTATGTACAAAAATATAACTACTGTAATACTGCCTCCTATGTACAAGACTATAACTACTATAATACTGCTCCCTATGTAGAAGAATATAACTACTATAATACTGCCCCCTATGTACAAGAATATAACTACTATAATACTGTCCCCCTATGTACAAGAATATAACTACTATAATACTGTCTCCTATATACAAGATTATAACTACTATAATACTGCTCCAATGTACAAGAATATAACTACTATAATACTGCCTCCTATGTACAAGAATATAACTACTATAATAGTGCTCCCTATGTACAAGAATATAACTACTATAATACTGTCTCCTATATACAAGATTATAACTACTATAATACTGCTCCAATGTACAAGAATATAACTACTATAATACTGTCTCCTATGTTCAATAATATAACTACTATAATACTGCCCCAATGTACAAGAATATAACTACTATAATACTGCGCCCTAAGTACAAGAATATAACTATTATAATACTGCCCCCTAAGTACAAGAATATAACTACTATAATTCTGCCCCCTATGTACAAGAATATAACTACTATAATACTACCCCCTATGTACATGAATATATCTTCCATGATATTGCCTCCTATGTAAAAGAATATAACTATAATATTATTGCCCCATATGTACAAGAATATAACTACTATAATACTGCCCATATGTACAAGCATATAACTATTATAATACTGCCCCCCATGTACAGGAATATAACTACTATAATACTGGCCCCTATGTACAAGCATATAACTACTATAATACTGCCCCCTATGTACAAGAATATAACTACTATAACACTGCTCCTATGTACAAGAATATAACTACTATAATACTGCTCTTTATGTACAAGAATATAACTACTATAATACTGCCCCCTATGTACAAGAATATAACTACTATAATACTGCCCCCTATGTACAAGAATATAACTTCTATAATACTGCCCCATATGTAGAATAATATAACTACTATAATACTGCCTCCTATGTACAATAATATAACTACTATAATACTGCACTACGTAGAAAAATATAACTACTATAATACTGTCCCCTATGTACAAGAATATATCTACTATAATACTGCCCCCTATGTACAAGAATATAACTACTATAATACTGCCCCCTATTTACAAGAATATAACTATTATAATACTGCCCCCTATGTACAAGAATATAATTACTATAATTCTGCACCCTAGGTACAAAGCTATCAGTATTATAATACTGCCTCCTATGTACAAGAATATAACTACTATAATACTGCCCCCTATGTACAAGAATATAACTGCTATAATACTGCCTCCTATGTATAGGAATATAACAACTATAATACTGCTCCCTATGCACAAGAATAAGGCTGGGTGTCCACGGGCGAGATGTCATTGCGAGATCCGCTGCGATAAATTGCACAGGGAGCTCACTTGACGCGCTTTCCATAGGATAACTATTGAAAGGGCGGCCCACTGCATACAAGCGGAAAATCATAGCGATTTTCCACTTGCGTGATTAAAATTCCTGCTTACTGCGATTTGCAGCAATTCTCTGCAGTGAGACTATCATTAACATAGGCTCATCGTAGAGGCCTATTAGTGCTCCCCCCTCCTTCCTCGTGGCGGAATATTGCTAGCGATATTCTGTCATGGCCATGGACAGGCGGCCTAAAACTACTGTAATACTACTCTCCTATATACAAGAATAAAACTACTATAATACTGCCCCCTATATACAATATAGCTACTATAATGATGCCCTCTATGTACAAGAATATACTAGTATAATACTTCTCCTTATGTACAAGAATATGACTACTATAATATTGCTCCCCTATGTACAAGATTATAACTAGGCTGGGCAAATATATGTCTAGGATGAATTAGTAAATCCTGCACTGAGCAGGGGGTTGGACCCGATGACCCTGGAGGTCCCTTCCAACTGTACCATTCTATGATTCTATGAACTACTATAATACTGCCTCCTATGTACAAGAATATAACTACTATAATACTGTCCCCTATGTACAAGAATATAACTACTATAATACTGCCCCCTATGTACAAGAATATAACTACTATAATACTGCCCTTATGTACAAGAATATAACTACTATAATACTGCCTCCTATGTACAAGAATATAACTACTATAATACTGCCCCCTATGTACAAGAATATAACTACTATAATACTGCCCCCTATGTACAACAATATAACTACTATAATACTGCCTCCTATGTACAAGAATATAACTACTATAATACTGCCTCCTATGTACAAGAATATAACTACTATAATACTGCCTCCTATGTACAAGAATATAACTACTATAGTACTGCCCCCTATGTACAAGAATATAACTACTATAATGCTGTCCCCTATGTACAAGAATATAACTACTATAATACTGCCCCCTATGTACAAGAATATAACTACTATAATACTACCCCCTATGTACAAGAATATAACTACTATAATGCTGTCCCCTTATGTACAAGAATATAACTACTATAATACTGCCTCCTATGTACAAGAATATAACTACTATAATACTGCTCCTATGTACAAGAATATAACTACTATAATACTGCTCCTATGTACAAGAATATAACTGGTATAATACTGCTCCTATGTACAAGAATATAACTACTATAATACTGCCCCCTATGTACAAGAATATAACTACTATAATACTGTCTCCTATGTACAAGAATATAACTACTATAATACTGCCCCCTATGTACAAGAATATAACTACTATAATACTGCCCTTATGTACAAGAATATAACTACTATAATACTGCCTCCTATGTACAAGAATATAACTACTATAATCCTGCCCACTATGTACAAGAATATAATTACTACAATACTGCCTCCTATGTACAAGAATATAACTACTATAATACTGCCCCCTATGTACAAGAATATAACTACTATAATACTGCCCCCTATGTACAACAATATAACTACTATAATACTGCCTCCTATGTACAAGAATATAACTACTATAATACTGCCTCCTATGTACAAGAATATAACTACTATAATACTGCCTCCTATGTACAAGAATATAACTACTATAGTACTGCCCCCTATGTACAAGAATATAACTACTATAATGCTGTCCCCTATGCACAAGAATATAACTACTATAATACTGCTCCCTATGTACAAGAATATAACTACTATAATACTACCCCCTATGTACAAGAATATAACTACTATAATGCTGTCCCCTATGTACAAGAATATAACTACTATAATACTGCCTCCTATGTACAAGAATATAACTACTATAATACTGCCCCCTATGTACAAGAATATAACTACTATAATACTGCCCCCTATGTACAACAATATAACTACTATAATACTGCCTCCTATGTACAAGAATATAACTACTATAATACTGCCTCCTATGTACAAGAATATAACTACTATAATACTGCCTCCTATGTACAAGAATATAACTACTATAGTACTGCCCCCTATGTACAAGAATATAACTACTATAATGCTGTCCCCTATGCACAAGAATATAACTACTATAATACTGCTCCCTATGTACAAGAATATAACTACTATAATACTACCCCCTATGTACAAGAATATAACTACTATAATGCTGTCCCCTATGTACAAGAATATAACTACTATAATACTGCCCCCTATGTACAAGAATATAACTACTATAATACTGCCTCCTATGTACAAGAATATAACTACTATAATACTGCTCCCTATGTACAAGAATATAACTACTATAATACTACCCCCTATGTACAAGAATATAACTACTATAATGCTGTCCCCTATGTACAAGAATATAACTACTATAATACTACCCCCTATGTACAAGAATATAACTACTATAATACTGCCTCCTATGTACAAGAATATAACTACTATAATACTGCCCCCTATGTACAAGAATATAACTACTATAATACTGCCCCCTATGTACAACAATATAACTACTATAATACTGCCTCCTATGTACAAGAATATAACTACTATAATACTGCCTCCTATGTACAAGAATATAACTACTATAATACTGCCTCCTATGTACAAGAATATAACTACTATAGTACTGCCCCCTATGTACAAGAATATAACTACTATAATGCTGTCCCCTATGCACAAGAATATAACTACTATAATACTGCTCCCTATGTACAAGAATATAACTACTATAATACTACCCCCTATGTACAAGAATATAACTACTATAATGCTGTCCCCTATGTACAAGAATATAACTACTATAATACTGCCCCCTATGTACAAGAATATAACTACTATAATACTGCCTCCTATGTACAAGAATATAACTACTATAATACTGCCCCCTATATACAAGAATATAACTACTATAATACTGCTCCTATGTACAAGAATATAACTACTATAATACTGCTCCTATGTACAAGAATATAACTGCTATAATACTGCTCCTATGTACAAGAATATAACTACTATAATACTGCCCCCTATGTACAAGAATATAACTACTATAATACTGCCCCCTATGTACAAGAATATAACCACTATAATACTGCTCCCCTATGTACAAGAATATAACTAGTATAATACTGCCCCCTATGTACAAGAACATAACGAGTATAACGCTGTTCCTATATGTTGTTGTCAACCGTTATTCACGACCCTCGGTATCCCTAAAGGCGAGCTCCCTCTATGTTTTTTGGTTTGGCACTGCTTCTTTCAGTTGTGTGATATCCGTGCTAGTATCCGCTTTGACAGTATCAGCCATCATGTTCTTTGGCAGCCATGTCTTCTTTTGCCATTGATCTAAGGATGTCTGGAGAGGAGCGTGCCGATCTGGAGGTTGGTCTACAGTGAAAGAAGCAGGGTCTCCAGCAGCACAGAGCATTTCAGTAAAAAGTGCGATCTTGTGACAGGGCAGAGACTTAGAGTTACATAGTTAAGAAACAGGTTTCACAGCAGCACAGAATATTTCAGGAGAGGGGTGTGATCTGGAGGCTGGTCACTTAGTGGAAGAAGCAGGCTTCACAACAGCACAGAGTATTTCAGGAGAGTGTATGCTGATCTTGTGGGAGGTTACAGAGTAAGGGATGATGGAAGGAGCAGAGTCCCAAGCAGCACAGAGGATGCCAGTAGAGGAGTGTTCTGATCCTGAGGTTCGTCACTTAGTGGAAGAAGCAGGCTCCACAGTAGCACAGAGTATTTCAGGAGAGGGGAGTGCTGATCTACTGGGAGGTCGCAGACTGAGAGTTGGAGGATGGAAAAAACAAAGTCCCAAGCAGCACAGAGGATGCCAGGAAAGAAGTGTGCTGATCATGTGACAGGTCAGAGACTGAGAGTTACATAGTTGAAAAATTAGGTTACAGAGCAGCGCAGAGTATTAGGAGAGGAGTGTGCTGATCTTGAGGTTGGTCTACAGTAGCACTAAACATTTTAGGAGAGGGGAGTACTGATCTATTGGGAGTGAGAGTTAGATGATATAAAGAACAGGGTCCCCAGCAGCACAGAGGATGCAAGGAAAGAAGTGTGCCAATCTTGTGACAGGTCAGAGACTGAGAGTTACATACTTGAAGGAACAGGCTCCACAGCAGCACAGAATATTTCAGGAGAGGGGAGTGCTGATCTATTGGGAGGTCACAGAGTGAGAGTTAGATGATGGAAAGAACAGGGTCCCCAGCAGCTCAGAGGATGCCAGGAAAGAAGTGTGCTGATCATGTGACAGGTCAGAGACTGAGAGTTACATACTTGAAGGAACAGGCTCCACAGCAGCACAGAATATTTCAGGAGAGGGGAGTGCTGATCTATTGGGAGGTCACAGAGTGAGAGTTAGATGATGGAAAGAACAGGGTCCCCAGCAGCACAGAGGATGCCAGGAAAGAAGTGTGCTGATCATGTGACAGGTCAGAGACTGAGAGTTACATACTTGAAGGAACAGGCTCCACAGCAGCACAGAATATTTCAGGAGAGGGGAGTGCTGATCTATTGGGAGGTCACAGAGTGAGAGTTAGATGATGGAAAGAACAGGGTCCCCAGCAGCACAGAGGATGCCAGGAAAGAAGTGTGCCGATCCTGTGACAGGTCAGAGACTGAGAGCTACATAGCTGGAGAAATAGGGTACAAAGCAGCACAGAGTATTTCAGGAGAGGAGTGTGCTGATCTTGAGGTTGGTGTTACAGGGAAAGAAGCAGAGTCTCCAGTAGCACTGAGCATTTCAGGAGTGGGGTATGCTGATGTATTGGGAGGTCACAGACTGAGAGTTAGACGATGGAATGAGCAGAGTCCACAGCGGCACAGATGATGTCTGGAAAAAGTTTGCTGATCTTGACAGGTCAGAGAGTGAGAGTTACATAGTAGAAGAAATAGGTTACATAGCAGCACAGAGTATTTCAGGATAGGAGCGTGCTGATGTTTTGGGAGATCACAGAGTGAGAATTGGATAATGAATGATTCCAGCAGCACAGAGTATTTCAGGAGAGGGGTGTGCTGATCTTATGGAATTTGGAAGAGGCATCATTACTCCTTAAGTAGAACACCTAGAAAGTGAGTGAGGAAATTTATAAGGCCATTCATGCTCCTCTGGGAAAAATGCACATAGGGAAGATGGAACAATACCTCTGCAGCGCCACCTATTGGATGGCCGCATTCCTGCACATCAATGTCTGACCCTCTATACTATTGTAATATTGGGTTTTCCTAATCAATGTTGCAAAGATCTGTATAGAGGGTTGGACATTGATTTGCATCCAATAGGTGGCGCTGCAGAGGTATTGTTCCATTTTCCCTTTTTGATCTTATGAGAGGTCACAGACTGAGAGTTAGATGATGAATTGTCCCAGCAGCACAGAGTATTTCAGGTGGAGGTATGCTGATATTATGGGAGGTCATAGAGTAAGATAATGAAGAGTTCCAGAAGCACAGAGTATTTCAGGAGCGGTATGCTGATATTATGGGAGATCATAGAGTGAGAGTAAGATAATGAAGAGTTCCAGCAGCACAGTGTATTTCAGGATGGACGTATGCTAACATTATGGGAGGTCATAGAGTAAAATAATGAAGAGCTCCGGCAGCACAGAGTATTTCAGTAGGGGTATGCTGATCTTATGAGAGGTCTCAGACTGATAGTTGGATAATGAAGAGTCTCGACAGCACAGAGAATTTCAGGAAAGGGTGTGATGATCTTATGGGAGGTCACAGAGTTAGAGCTAGATGATGGAAGGAGCAGAGTCCCCAGCAGCACAGAGGATGCCAGAACAGAAGTGTGCTGATCATGAGGTTGGTCACATAGCGGAAGAAGCTGGCTCCACAGCAGCACAGAGCATTTCAGGAGAGCGTGTGCTGTCACTGAGGGAGGCAGTGATCCTTCCCTCTGTACACTCTTGCATACTGTGTTCTCTGTATGATGATGTGATTGTTCATGTTCTTCTCTTCAGATCATGCAATCACATTTTGCGCGGGTCGTCCTCATCGCCTGTTTATACGTATTCGCGGATCGGCTTGACTTGCAGTATTTCTGTCATATGTTTCTCATCTGTTTATTTTGCTTTTCAATGACTTCATCTACATAATACCGCGGAATATAACAACACCAGACTGCGCTGCGAGAGTAATGATCTCCAGACCAGACTGCGGGGACAGGAGGCGCTGACAGATCCTGGAAGATGTTATCTGACAGGACTGACACAGCGAAGTTCACAACCACACTGCACATGGAAGGAAACTCACCACTAGGGGCAGCACTGCAATCATGTCCATGTCATTACTGTTAATTAGAGGGATTGAAGCAATTAAGGAAAACATGACTGCATTCTTCCAGGAGCAGCACCATCTATGGGCAATGTGTGGTACTGTCAATAGGGCTGAGCAGCAGTACCACATGCAGTCTGTGGCGCTGTTTCTGAAGCACAGCAGCCATATTTCAATTCGGAAATATAACCCCCTTTGAGCATAGAGGATTTTTTTTACAGTTCTTTTAGATTACTTTAGATGAACTCTGTTTTAGTTTTATTTCATAATTTTCTGTTACTTTATACTTTTATATTACATAATACTTAAATAATTAGTTTATCTTTTTCTAATACTTTCTACTTTTCTGTTTAGGCCCACTTACACGGAAAGATGATTGCTCAAAAATCGCCCAAATGACAGTTTGAGTGACAGTTTTGAGCGATCACCTCTGCATAAACTTTTAAGTAGCTAATTAGCTACTTAAGAGTTAAATGAAGGTGGAGCCGGACACCGCTGACAGCTCAGAGAACAGCATCTGCTTTGTATATGCAAACAGCTACTTTGTTCTCAGAGCTTTCAGGTAGTGTCCCGCTGAGAACTCCAAGTCACCGAAAGAATACTGTCAGCGGTGTCCCGCTGAGAACTCAGCGTGTGGTGCTCATAAGGCTCATCGCTGATTTTTAAGGTCCTTTTACATGATATGAATGTCGAGCAAGCGATGCCCGACACTTGTCCCTGTGTTTCCTCACAGGAAATTTCTCTCCTCTCCCTCTCCCGCCGCCCTCCATTGAGACAACACAGCGGCCGTTCACTACTGAACGGCGGCTGTTTAAACTGAACAATGAGCGATGAGCTCATCGTTTATGCAGCATGAAAGATCGGCGATGAGCTCATCGTTCAGTTTAAACAGCCGCTGTTCGTAGTGTTATCTCAATGGAGAGGGTAGGGGGAGCCAGAGGAGAGAAATCTCCTGCGTTGCCCCGCCCCCTGCTGGCCGCTCCATGAACCAGCCAGCTCTGCTAGCTCCAGTGCAGGAGCACGAGAGCGAGAAAACACAGGGACGACTGTCCGGCATTGTTTGCCCCACATTTGTCCTGTGTAAATGGAGCTTTAGTTTGCTACAAAACAAATAGTGCACAAAAAGTGGACGACGGTCGCGCGTTTAGATGCAACGGTTATCGATCAACAGATGGCTTTACTTTGCATCATTACTGTAAGCAATACTATTGAAGAGGGAGATTAAAAGATAGTGCTGATGAGAATAGTGGCCTGAAGTTAGAAGACAACGTCTGCTGTGACATCTGATATCTGCTGCCCTTCTCAAAGTGACGGACTGCAGCTTCATTCCCCTCTCCCTGTTCCTCTATTTTCTACCTATTGTTTTCCACTGGATTCCAAGTGGATTTTGCTGGTGACTGAGAAGGTATCCGAATATTTACGGGAAACCTGCAGCATTTTTACCACAATTATGTTTTTTTATGTGCTTTTTTTGGCTCTTGTCGGCTTCATAGCGCCATTAAGCTTTGGCTACAAAAATATCCCCTGTTGTCCCTTCACTGCAGCCGGGGCCCAATATCAGGACCCTGATAAAATCTGACATCAGCTGCCCTTTATACTTTATTAAGCATAGGAGAGCCATATGGCAGACACATTGACTTCATATATATATATATATATATATGTGCTATTCACATGTGTGTGCATGCACGATGGAGGGTTTTATGGATAGGTTCATCAATTCATGAAATTGTTGCTCACACATTTTTTAACCCCTTTATGACAAGGCTAAATTTTGGAAATCTGACATTGTTTTTTCGCCACATATTGTACTTCATTTAGGCGGTATAAATTGACCGATAGAATTTGTGTATATTTATTAAAATTGCCAAATTTGGGAAAATTTGGAAAAAAATGTAATTTTTTTACATTTCCAACTGCAATATCTCAAATGTGTGCAAATATACTGTACAATTTTTTGATAAGATATATATTTCCATTTGTTGACTTTATTCTGGACGCACATTTGAAAAACTTTGGTTTTTTTAACCATTTAGGATACGTACAAATTTAACATTGATTATTAACATTTTGAGGAACACTTTGTTTTCCTGCACCAAGCCAAGATTGCAAAGTCTCATAGGTGTCAGACTGATCAATACCCCCACAAATGACGCCATTTTAATAAATACACCCCTTAATGTATTCACTGAGGGGGGTCATGAGTATTTTGACCTGACAGTTTTTTTCAGGAGTTAATGCAAGTTAAAGGAGAAAAAATAAAATTTCATATTTTTGCAAATATATCGTTTTCAAGACATATTTTTTTTCTATAGTACACATGAAAATAAGGATTTGCACCCCAAAATTGATTCCCCTGTTTGTCCTGTGTTCAAAAACATACTCGTTGTGGCCCTAATCTTATGCCTGGATGCACAACGGGGCCCAAACCAAAAGAAGCAGCCGGTGGCTTTCAGAACAGACATTTTACATGAAGGTGTTTTAGGCCCCACTGCCCACTTGTAGAGCTCTTGAGCGGCCAAAACGATGATGAACCCCCACAAATGACCCCATTTTGAAAACTAGACCCCTTAATGAATTCATCCAGGGGTTTACTGCATATTTTGACCGCACAGTTTTTGAATTAATCTAAGCAAAGCAGAAGGAATAAAAATATGATTTTCATTTTTTTTGGCAATTGTGTCATTTTAAAAAAACATATTTTTTTGTACAGCAGATATATGAATGAAGAGTTTCATCCCAAAATGGATACCCCTGTTTGTGCTGTTTTCAGAAACATACCTATTGTGGCCTTAATCTTCTGTCTGTATGCACAACGGGGTCCAAACTAAAAGAAGCATTAAACTTCAACTATTTTGGATCCATTGGATAATGGTGATCACATGACCTGGGACCGCTCACTGCAGCCCTTGGTCACTGCTTCAGGCTCATAGCTATCTTTAGTAGCCAGGAGCACGGAGATTTCAAATATCCTAGACCCTTCACAGATTCTGCGCTTGCGTGCACAATTTTTGCAACTGATGCATGCCCCAAGGCTGTAGAAAAGTCCGCGGGTAAAGATCGTGTTTGGGAACATTAGGCTTTAGGTAAGTGATTTCACATCCCCTTATGGATCCGATCCGTGATGGGAGGTGAAACTTTAACTTTTTTTTACTCTTACGTGATCGCCGTTATCCATTGGATAACAGCAATCATGTGACCAAGGACCACGTACCACAGCCCCCCGTGAAATCTCCAGACTCTTGGCTATGTTTGATATGATCTGTGAGGGTAGATAAAACTTAATTTTTTTTTTTACCCTTTTTTTTTTTTTGCTTTACATGATCGCCGTTATCCATAGAGTAATGGCAATCATGTGACTAAATGTTGGTAATTTATTTTGTTTGCGAAGGAGAAGACAATCCCAGACCTCGTGTAGAAGCATGGGCCCCTAGGAGAAATACAAATCACAGCAGCCTGATGTGGTATCACATGATTTCTAATGTATTCAAATTTGCATGTTGTTTATATATTATAAGTGACATCACAGGAAAAGGATACACCTGCCAAACTAATCGGAATATATGATAGGCTATAACTGAAATGTTTAACATAAGTTCACACCTTTAGGGCTTATTCAGACAACCGTATATCGTCCGTGTATTCACGCTGGCTAATATACGGCATCCCTCTCTGCAGGGGAAGGAGGCTGGAAGAGCTGGGAGCAGTGCACTGACCTCCCGCCCCCTCTCCGCTAACTCTCCACCCACTCTCCGCCCCTCTGCACTATCTGCAAAGAGGGGAGGTGGGACGGGAGCGGAGCTAATTCCCAAAGCTTAGCCCTGCCCCCTCTCATTGCAAATAGTGCAAAGGGGTGGAGAGGGGGTGGAGAGGAGGCCGAGAGGGGGCAGGAGCTCAGAGAACTGCTCCTGGCTCTTCCAGCCTCCTCCCCCTGCAGAGAGGGATGCCGTATATCGGCCGGCGTGAATACCAGGCCGATATACGGTCGTCTGAATGCGCCCTTAGGGCTTATTCACATGTCAGTATTTTACATCAGTATCTTGTAAGCCAAAGCCAGGAATGGGTTTAAAATATGGAAGAAAGGTAAATCTTTAAATTATACTTTCTCTCTGTAGGTTCCATGTGAATAAGCCCTTAACCCCTTGAGTGGCACGCCCGGAAATTTTCCGGGACGAGCTCCACTGCTCATAGCGACATAGCCCAGAAGATTTCCGGGCTATGTATCACTATGGGAGCTGCAGAGCACAATACCACAAGCTGTGACATCATGCTCTGCCTGCACTGTCCCACAGAGAACAAAGCAAGGGCTTTGAAAAAACAGCAGAAGATATTGCCGATATGTCGGCAATCTCCTGCTTTGTTTACAGGTTGCCATAGAGACCATCGGCTTGTCAGAAGCAAGCTGATGGTTTCTGTGACAGGGAAAGCTGGTTGTTAGCTGTCAGAGGACAACTAGGTACTAGCTCTTACAGCAGAGATCAGAGAAAACCTCCGATCTCTGCTGTGTTAACCCTTTACATGCTGCAGTCTATGTGACTGCAGCATATAAAGGGCTGTCACTGCAGCATGTAAAGGGCTGTCACCATCGGACCCCCGGAATGTGATCAGGGGTCCTGATGGGTCCCTGTGAAAGCCCCCTAAAGGGACAAAAAAACAAATAAATAATAAAAAAAAAAAAGTTAAAAAATTACAAGAAAAATTATAAAAACACTTGTCTCCCTTTACTTTGTAAAAAATCAAAAATACAATCACACATGTGGTATCCGTGTGCGTCGTAATGACCCAGAGAAGGAAGTTAATGCATTATTTAACCTCTTAATGACATGGCCCCTTTTTTTCTTTTTTCCCCATTTCTTTTTTTCCTCCCCCCTGTTTAAAAAAATCACAACTTGTCCCGTAAAAACAAACCCTCATATGGCCATGTCAATGGAAAAATGAAAAGGTTATGGCTCTTGAGACGCAACTGCAAAATTAGTTGAAATTCAATGCTTAGACCATTTTAAAAAACCTGCCCAGGTGGGCACGACAGGGTGGTAGGAAACCCGCCACTCAAGGGGTTAAGGTGTAACTATAACCGACTTCTCAGATACAAAGAAACTGTTATTTTCTCATTAGGAAGGGATGCAAGGGAGGGGGTCTGGAGGACTAGCTTATCTCTGTGCTGTACACTCACTGGTATATAAAAATGGGGTATTTAACCCCTTCACGACTTATACTAGCAGGATGCTATAGCTTTCTACAATCTAATAGCAAAAACAATTACTGATATATTCATTTACAATTTTCTTAACACTGGGAACCACACGCAGCGGTTCCCGGTGACATCTCCCTGTTCTTGGCTACTCATACTATTTGTGAGCAGGGAGTTTTTACATTTCCTGCACCTCCCGGCCTTCTGTGTATGCACGTGACGTCAGGTCCTGGAAGGACCAGAACACTGTGGGAAATCGCGGAGGATGGGGGTGAGTACATTTAGCTGAAACTTTACCTCTTTTTTACTTTCTGTTTACTTTAATGTGATTGCCGTTATCCATTGGATAACAATGGACAACGGCGATCACGTGACCCAGGGTCGTTCACTGCGGCCTCTCGTGACAGGTCCAGGTTGTCGACTACCCCCGGCAGCCGACAGCATGGAGCTGTCACGTCCACAGCCCCTAGGGCTTTAATCCTCAGAGTGAGCATGTTTTTATGGCCCTGAGCATTAAAGCCCACTTAGCCAGGACGTAAAAAGGCATATGGGTGGTCACTCAGGAGTTAAGGTTTAGTAACGTAAAACGCTTGCTCCTGTGCAATTAGTGTATTTTGTGCTTGTTCCTGGGCAAATATAGAGTGTATTTCCGCAGGCACCGATAATTCACACGGGCGGGGGAATCACCCAAACCTTATTTTAAAGGCTAATTTGCCTAACGAGGTGCTGGTGGTCAGGGGTATGTGCTGCGCTTAACGTACACCTGCACAGGTAGATGTATGTGTTTATGTACCTCCCATAGACCTCTAAGGAAGTCTTTGGTGTGCAAAATGCAGAAAAATAGGTCAGGCACAAAAAAAGAAAATGAATGAACCATTTCAAGCTATGGATTCTACTCTCTGCATTATGCGCACGGTGTTTCACGTTCGTCTGTTTAAGCCCTAAGTTTGTATCATACCTAGGTGAATATATCTATGAGGGCCCCTTAACACAAGTGTATGTGCGAAACTCCTTGCGGAAGTTCAACGCATATGTGCCATGAACGTTGCGATTTTGCGCATGTTTCGGCACATATTATTGTACTTTTTGTGCTCGCAGGACCATTTCACGCGAGACACACGCCACCGTGATTTTCAAGGCCATTTAGTCTAACGAGTTCCATGTGTGTTCTTTTTCGAGCCTGGTCCATGTGTAATTAGGAAAGTCCAGAAATGAGAGTGTTAATCTGTAGGAAAACAAATCCTAGCCCTCCACAGTGAGCAGATGACGAGCCTCGTACACCCCCACACAGATCCCTTTGCATGTGGAAGTGAGTCAATTATTGGCTCGACCCACAGCCCTGCGCTAAATTGTGCGATCAAAACAGTTCTTGTATCGATGCTGAAAATTCAATGGCGACTTGCGGACCCACAATACAGGAATCATTGTGCACTGGTGGCCCACGTCCAGGAGGTGGAGGGCCGGGGCGAGCCCTTTCTCTGCTTCTTTTTTTTTTAATAAATATTTTTATTGAAATATTAATAAATACACCAAATCGGACCTTCTTGCATTCCCAGTTGAGGGTGGTACAATGTACGGATATGTAGTGTGTTCGTCCAACCTCCATGTAACGAAATATATAGGTAAATCTCATTAAATATATAAGTTAGGAACACAAAAGGGTTAACAGGCTGCAATACAAGTTCTTTCTGTACAACACAGAATCAAAAATGGCCTAGAATGAATTGAATACCAGCAAGGTTACAAAAGTCACATTTCTAGCTGGGCCCCTATACTCGGAGGGCCGTCTTGGCTCATAAGTGAACATTATTGTCATTACCCACTAGTATAATTACAGATCAAGAACCCATTGTTCAATTGAGTCATTTTCTAATGTATATCGGTCCAGTACGGCCCTGTATCATAATGGATGTAGTTGTGGGTCATAATGAATGTAGTTGTGAGCTAGGTTATGTCTAGGACAGTTTGAGTTTTTTTGGGCCCTTGGGTTGGGTGACACAGAGACAGTTGACTTCTTGTTGGAGACATAATATGAAGTTGATGGGCCCCGATGCAAAGTCTATAACAGGGACTCTCAACTAAAATGCTCCATTTATACCGTGTTTCCCCGAAAATAAGACCCTGTCTTATATTAATTTTTGCCCCAAAAGAAGCACAGGGTTTCATTTTCAGGGGATGTCTTATCATACTTAGCAGGCGCTGTCCGGGTCCTTCCTGCTGATCTCCAGAAGTCCGGCAGGCTTGCTTGCAGTTCTCAAATGCCGAAACAAGATCGCTTGCTGGTAAGGGGGTTTGTAAACCCCACCTCCAGCAAGCAATTGCTCTGATTGGTTCTCGAGCGCCGTAGCTCAGCCAATTAATACAGAGCTTGATGAACCAATCACAGCCATTCAATGCAATGGAGAAGGGCCCGGGTATGACCACATTTCCTGTACCCACTATAGTTATGCCAGGAGGCGGGTGGTCAAAAACCCTTGAGTTGACTACAAAAGACCAGCAGTAAGATTTGGTGTCAGGAGGCACTGAGGTATCTGTTTGTACAATAAGGCACATATACTAAACGCTGAAGGTTTTTATACCAAGGCTCCAAGACAAATACCTCTACTCACCCAAAAGCACAAGAAAAGTCCATGCTAGTATGATGCTTAAAACATATAAGTAAGTCACAGAAGTTTTGGGATTCAGTTCTCTGGAGTGATGAAACAAAACTGGAACTTTTCATGTATATGGATCAGTGTTATGTCTGAAGAAGGAAGAATGAAGCAGATGATGAAAAGCACTTCCGGCAGGAAGTATGGCGGTGGCTCGGTGATGTTTTGGGGCTGCTTTGCTTTCTCTGGCACTGAAAACCTGCAGCGGGTGGAGGACAAGATGAATTCAATTAAGCATCAGGAAATCCTAGGAGAAAACCTCATGTCTTCTGTGAGGAAGCTGAAGCATAGGAATCATTGGACCTTCCAACAGGACAATGATCCCAAGCATACCTCAAAGTCTACCAAGGCTTGGTTTCAGAAGAAGTCCTGGAAGATTCTGGAGTGGCTGTCACAGTCGCTTGATTTGAACCCCATAGAAAATCTTTGTTGGGAAGTCAAGAAGGAGGTTGGAGCACATAGACCCAAGAATATTGGTGAACTGGAGGTCATTGCCCATGAGGAATAGGTTAATATTTCTCAGGAACGCTGTCAGAAGCTGCTGTCTGGCTGGGCATCATGTTTGCAGCAGGTCATAACATTAAAAGGAGCTCTACTTAGTACTAAAGACACTTGTCATAAAGGAGGGGATCATTCTGAGGCCTCGGTCAGACGGGCGTTTTCTCGCGCGATTTGCCCATGCGTTCGGCGATTTTATAAAACCATTGCTTTGCAATGGTATCGGACACATGAGCCCTTTTTATGTGCTCGTCCGATAAATTATAGAACAGAAATCGCAGATCGCACCTATCTGCGATCTGCGATTCCTGTTCTCTTCTCTATATGCGCTCAATGGGGCCGGCGGCAGCAGCGCCGACCCCATTGAGAACATATAGAAGACAAATCATTCTTCTCTGCACAGCTGTAACAGCTGTGACTGAGAAGAATGATGTTTGCCCATTGAATTCAATGGAGCCGGCAATACAGCTGAATGGGTAAGTGAGAGCTGCCTCTGATTGGTGAGGCTGTGACCAATCAGAGGCAGCTCATTCAGCAGGCGGGGATTTTAAATCCCTGGCTGCTGAATACTACTCAGAGCAGTTCAGGAGAACTGCCGGCCGGCCGCGCTGAACTCTGTCTGCCGGGACCAGTTGAGTATATAATTTTTTTTTGTTTTTACACATTTCTGGATGAATTTCAGGGAAGGGCTTATATATTTAAGCCCTTCCCGAAAATTCATCGTGAGATCGCCCGCAGCCCACTGCTTTCAATGGAGCCGGCTGTATTGCCGGCTCCATTGAATTCAATGAGCTGGACAGCTCCGGCCCGTTTCTAGGAGCAGTTTTTTCGGGCGATTTTTCGGCCCCAGTCACGCGATTTGCGGATGCGCATCCGTCATGCGATCCGCAAATCGCGGGAAAAAACGCCCGTGTGACTGAGGCCTGGGACTGCAGTAAACTTTAAAATTGGCATTTTGCTTTGAATTCGGAGAAACTGCTTGTTAGTTGTGTTGAGCTATTGAAATTGTTCTTGGTTGATTGTTTTTGCAAACAGCTGAAAGTTTGTAAAATTGGCAAATAAACCTAATTTGCAATGGGGGCTGAATCATTTTTATTACAATTGTACATATGCAATGTGTGCATTTATCCCAGCCAGAAAGCTGTCATTTCCATCATGTCATATGTGTGAAGGATGCTGTGCAGTCTTCCTACTCATAGAATGAGTCTGCTACAACTTGAGCTTTATGTTTTTTAATTCATAATAGATTTCACTTTCCTCCCACACATATCGTAGAGCTCCGAGACGTCATCACACATGCGGGATCTCAAACAATGACACATATCTATTTTAGATGTATTATTAGTGACAATTGTTACTGCCGTACAAGATTGTTTGCCTTATGATGGATTTAGAGTCCTCCTAGATCCAAGAGTGACATGAGATTGTCCGCAGCTCATGTGATGGGTCTAGTGACATCAGTGCCCAAGTAATTAGCATGTTAACCGCCAACCTGTAGGTGGAGCAGAAACGGATTCCTCTAACCCTGGTTTTGAACCCACTTGATATTTGTTGGCCCAGAATTGGACGTGTGGTGTGTGAAGCTTTTTTTTTACCATGGGAGAAACTATACATGGTCCCACCACTGGACCACTGTAGTGATGATCTCCTCTTCTGTGGAAGGGCAGTTGTGACTTCCAAGGGCTTACCTATGATAATGACTCTTATGGCTTGTGTTTGCACTTGGACTTGGACATTTATTCCACAGAGTGACCAATTTGCAATTTCCGAATCATATATGGAAGTCACAATTGCTTCAAGGAATTCACACGAGGACAACCAATAAAATGTAACCTTTATCCATCATCTATAGCTAAAATAACAACCACACTAATAATAAATGATAAATGTATGAACAAAATGATATAATGCTCTATAAAAATGGGACTGATGACCTCATACTAATAAATCCCTACAACTGACAGTCCTACCTAGAAAGCATTGGAATAGCCGCCCTGATAAGGGCGATCCCATCAGGAAACTCACGTTTTGTACCTATTATGCCCTAACAGGATAACTATAAATGGAATAAAATATGCAATTGTTTACCGATCAGTTTGGGGAAAATCCATGCAAATACCTACGGTAGTCAACCAAAGGGTCACATGCAATAAATAATCACCATATTACACCATACTGGTAATGATGCAAACCAAACAACAAATACATGTGAGAACCAACCAGTCCTATTAGTGTTTATTTATGCTGACACATTTCTCTGGGCCCACACAGATCCTAGGATATACTTGAGTAACTTTGCCTTTTTGTCTATGTCATTAAATCTGTTTTTTTTTTGCAGTAAAACTACCTACTGGGTTTAGAAAAAGATGGAACAGCGGTGGAAATCTCTTCCTTTAATATTACTTCTTGTGGAAGGTAAGAGTGTTACATAGTAACATAGTATGTAAGGCCGAATGAAGAGAATGTCCATCTAGTCCAGCCTGTCTATCCTCCTGTGTTGATCCAGAGGAAGGCAAAAAACCCCAAAAGCAGAAGCCAATTAGCCCTTTTGGGGAAAAAATTCCTTCCCGACTCCCTAATGGCAATCAGACTAATCCCTCGATCAACCCCTAATAGTTCCTACCTGCCTGTAAACCTGGATTAACAATTAACCTAAGATTTATAACCTATAATATCCTTCTGCTCCAGAAAGACATCAAGTCCCCTTTTAAATTCCTCTATGGATTTTGCCATCACCACATCCTCAGGCAGAGAGTTCCACAGTCTAACTGCTCTAACAGTAAAGAACCCCTTTCTATGTTGGTGATGAAACTTGCTTTCCTCCAAACATAACGGATGCCCTCTTGTTACCGTCGTAGTCCTGGGTGTAAACAGATCATGGGAGAGATCCTTGTATTGTCCCCTCATGTATGTAACTTTGAAAACTCAAAAAGACATAAAGGGGATCTTTATCTTATCACTTATAGACAGCTGAGTAACATATTGGGTTGCTTTACAGAATGGCTTCATTGGAGATCCCATGGTCATCTATGGTCTTCATTGACCGTTATTGGATCTGCGCCTCTTTATGTATTCAATACACCGAGTTCTGGAGAAAATCTTTCTATTCCCAGCATCAGAAATGCTGGGCTTTGTAAATTTCCCCCTATGTGTATTACATGTCCCCTGCAATGGGCAGATGCCACAACCCCTTTTCAGAACCATATAATAGTCAAATATAGAGACCGATCTTTAGGACCACATAAGTTACATACAGCTGACCCCAAAAATACTAAAGTCCAATACTAAAAGAGTTCTTCAGAATGGTCTTCAAAACATCTTTTCTCTACATTATGCTTGCATTTAGAGATTTTTTTGGAAAGGGGGAGGGAGCAGTTTATGTACCCACATCCATTCTTGTTCAGTTTCCTCATTCTCTGTGCTTTTTTTCCCCATCCACTTTCTTAGAAGTAAATGATTGATAAGACACCAAATCCCAGGCAGATTGAGGTGGTAATGTGAACCCACGCATTCTGGATCAACACCAAGGACAATGGCTGTGATTCAAATTGGCTAGGTCCCGGTGTTTTGGCGGGCATTGTGAAAAAAGGAGCCAAATCCATTTAATTTCAAATAATTACATAAATAGCATAATTATAAGAAAACAAGTTAAAAAATAACCTGTCCATGTGGCCTATAAAGAGGAGACCTTCTGAACCTACTGATTGTATTGGTCATGTTTATCAAATAAGGGCAGTTTGGGGTATTTCATTCATCTTTAGAGACACAGATTAATTTGGTGATTCCTTTCAATATGATTGATTCCTCTGTATGATTCACTCCATTCAAGGTGTGTTGAGTAGACACTGGTCAGCTTGGATGCCCCCATCCATCTCGGCTTTTAAGGAGACTTGCGTGGCCATCCCATGCCGCTTTGACTACCCTGAAGACATTCGACCGTCAGCTATACATGGTATCTGGTACTATAATAGTCCGTATCCTAGGAACTTTCCTCCTGTGGTTCTAAATTCAAAAACCAACTCAGCGCATGAAATCTATCTGGGTCGTACAAAGATCACTGGAGACCTACAAATGTCAAACTGCTCAATACAAATTGACAAAGTCACAAGTGAACTTCAGGGAAAATACTACTTCCGGGCCGATTTGGGAGGCTACAATCAATATACCTACTCAGAACATGCCAATCTCTATATATTAGGTAATTTTTGTTTGTTTTTGGGGTCATCAAAGTTTCAGTGGGGGGAGGGGGTGTAATTTTTGGCTAAATGTTCCTCAGCCAGTTATAGATTCTCTGGAGAACTTGAGAAAAGGGAGCCCTAGTGGAATTTAGATTAGCGAAATGTTCTTGGGTGGCCTATTATTCCTCTTCGTTATTTCAGCTCATTCTGTTTTAACCATTAGATGCCTCGGAAGAACATTGTTAAAATATACATTACGTTGGTAACATGTTGGTATTGTTTTCCTCATAGATGAACCGTTTGTGGTTCAGCCACAAGAAATTGTATCAGGCACCGAAGCTGAAATCACCTGCTTAGTAGATGATAATTGTCCCGACATGAAGCCTAGTGTGACCTGGATGGACATAGAAGGACTTGAACATCATAATGTATATGCCCGGCTTGAAGAAAACAATGGTGCTTGGAAGCAGATATCTACCCTGAGGTTTCTTCCGACTCATAAAAACCATGGCCAACGGTTGGGCTGTAAAGTCACATTTCCAGACTCAGAACTGGAATATAAAGGTTTTGCCACAATGGATGTGAGATGTAAGTTACCCATGAATGGTTACTAATGAGCAATTCCAGACAGCTGTATTGATAAAGGCACATATATAAGGCAATATATATATATATAATTTTTATAGAAAACTTTCAAAAATTTACAAAAAGAATTTCCATATTCCGTAAGTCTCTCCCATTCAACTCAGGATGCAGCAATGTTTTGATATATTCTTCATACTAGCAGAAGCTGTCGCTTCTACTCATTGTTGCTGTTGCGCTGTAACTTCCTGGCGCTGGTCAAGGGTGACATCACAACATCAGTTTTGGATTATATGATGTGTCAGGTAGCGCATGTACAGTCTGATTTAGTGCTGCACACCGTGGGATAAACATCTCACTTCGGTTCCAGAGCTGATAGGCTGTATATGCTGTCTTTCAGCCCAGTCAGCCTATCAGTTTGTCTGTGAGGGTATTAAAACTGGCTTCTTTGTGTGAAGGATGCTGGTTATAATCTTTGTGTTCTGGCCAGTGTATTGTGCTTACTGGTTCTAAGTCCAGTGGAACTCTACTCAAAGGTTCTGTGGTCTTCATTTCAGTTTGTAGAAATTTAGCATCCAATACTCTGTGGTTTGGTGTTCATGGGTGGTTCAGCTTGTTCATCTAGAAGAAGGTCTTGGTTTCTCTCCCACAGTGGGGTTGCCCTTTGCAGTGCGGATGCTCCACTTTAGTGGCCCATCCAGTTTGGGTGGTTCAGGCGATACTCTGTCACAAATATCACCATTCCTAGTACTTGTTTATTCCAGTGACCTACTTTTGACGCAAGAAATCACATTAATCTTACAATTTTACACTGTGCTTAGTTCCAGAATAATTCAACTTCACTTGCTCCATCTAATTTAATCATACGTGACAGTTGCCATGAGTGATGGAATTTGTCAGAAACACCAAGAGGAGTGGGGTGGGGAAGTGACAACTGGTTTGATAATATTTCTTGTTACATGTTCATACTCCCACCACCAAGAACAGGCCGTTTTGAGTGGTTGGCCTCTTTCACCTCACAACTTTGTTACTCCATTTTTGGGGGATGGTCCATGGTTTAGACTGTGTATTACTTATATTTTTTTATGTTATAAATGGTTAAGCTTTTAAGTTGTTTTTAATTATAATTCTATTAAGCTTGCAGGCAAATATATAACAATTGACCATTTCTGTCTATTCCAGATGCTCCTCGAATTGTAGATATTAACTCCTCCACAGAGACAACAGAGGGCACTCAGATAGTGTTTTTGTGTGCGATTGATAGTAACCCCATCTCACGCGTCATGTGGTTTAAAGATGACTCACTTTTAAAAGAAGATTACACTGGGAACCTTACACTGGAGCTCGAGTATGTCACTTACAACCATGATGGCATATATGTGTGTGCAGCGGAGAACGAGTACGGACGCATCAATAAATCCATTGGATTGGCCGTCATGTGTAAGTTTCCCCTTCAGTCTATTTTTTATTATTGAAAACATATTTCTTGTTGTAAAATATTCCTCTATTAGTAGTGGCCTGATTACCACATTAGTCTACAGGAGCACTGAGGCAAGAAGCGCTATCATGGAGTCACAGGCTGAGAAGCTCTATTCATAAAAGGCCTGAAACATTAACTTCTGTGAACCCCAAATCGGGGTCATTCTTATGGGATAGATAGTGATAGGGGAGCAGAATCTCCTCTCCTCTACATTTGTTGTGTATGGGAGACATAGACATACGGAAGCAGGATCTCCTCTTCTATGTGTGCAATGTACAGAAGACATCATAACCACTGGCGTACGGTGAGGGGAAGCAGGGGTCGCAATGGCAACCCGGCCCTTGAGCTGAGGGGGAACGGCGATGTCGGCCGCATGATGGCTGAGAAGGGAGAGGGGAGGAGGGAGAGGAGAGAGACGGGAGGCAGCGCCGCAGGTCGGCAAGAGCAGAGGGGAGGGCTGTTACAACTGGAGTCAGCAGCCAATTACAGGCTGCAGACTCCCACGGCGTGGCCCTCCCACTGATAGGCTGCAGCTGTGATTGTGTGATTGTTCACATCTGCAGTCTATCAGTCTCTGCCGACCAGCGATTACCAGGGGGAGGGGCTAGTGCGGCTCTACTCACCTCCGAAGCGCTGGATGCACAGGACCTGCAGGAGGACCTGTGGCTGCAGATCACATGACCAGGCTCTGGTCATGTGATCAAAGGACGGGGGACTTTCCATTACAGGCTGCCCAGAGACTGCTGCAGAGGTGAGTAGAGGAGGAATTGCTATTATATATGTATAGCTGGCATAAGTTATACCAGCTGTATATATATAATTATATACAGGAGATACACAGGTTACACCAGCATGGGACATACCACTATATACAGGGGAATATACATCCTGTATATAGTGATATATACCATGCTGGTGTAACCTGTGTATCTCCTGTATATAATTATATATGTGCAGCTGGTATAAGTTATACCAGCTGTATATATATATATATATATATATATATATATATATATATATATATACATATATATATATAATTATATACAAGAGATACACAGGTTACACCAGCATGGGACATACCACTATATACAGGGATATAGGGGGATATACATCCTGTATATAGTGATATGTACCATGCTGGTGTAACCTGGAGATCTCCTGTATATAATTATATATGTACAGCTGGTATAGGTTATACCTATCCTGTGTATAATTATATATGTACAGCTGGTATAGGTTATACCTCTCCTGTATGTATTTATATATGTACAGCTGGTATAACCTGGCTATATTCTGTATATAATTATATATGTACAGCTGGTATAGCCTGGGTATATACTATATATAATTATATATGTACAGCTGGTATAACCTGGGTATATACACTATGTAATTATATATGTACAGCTGGTATAACCTGGGTATATACTGTATATAATTATATATGTACAGCTGGTATAACCTGGGTATATACTGTATATAATTATATATGTACAGCTGGTATAACCTGGCAATATACTGTATATATTTGTATATGTACAACTGGTATAGGTTATACCTCTCCTGTATATAATTATACATGTACAGCTGGTATAGCCTGGATATATACTGTATATAATTATATGTACAGCTGGTATAAGTTATACATCTCCTGTATATAGTGATATGGAGCATGTATATAGTGCTATGGACCATGCTGCTATTGCCTGGATATATACTGTATATAATTATATATGTATAGCTGGTATAGGTTATACCTCTCCTGTATGTAATTATATATGTATAGCTGGTATAACCTGGGTATATACTATATATAATTATATATGTACAGCTGGTATAGGTTATACCACTCCTGTATATAATTATATATGTACAGCTGGTATAACCTCGGTATCTCCTGTATATAATTATACATGTACAGCTGGTATAAGTTATACCTCTCCTGTATATAGTTATATGTACAGCTGGTATAACCTCGGTATCTCCTGTATATAATTATATATGTACAGCTCGTATAAGTTATACCTCTCCTGTATATAGCTATAGATGTACAGCTGGTATAACCTGGGTATATACTGTATATAATTATACATGTACAGCTAGTATACGTTATACCCCTCCTGTATATAATTATATATGTATAGCTGGTATAACCTGCGTATATACTGTATATGTGAATACTTTACACACAACTGAAAAACACATCAGAAACCTCCATATTCCGCAATGCAAATCCAGCCGTGTGCAGCCGGTCTAATTTCACACGAGTGAGTCTGATATTGGGATGTGAAGCTATGCCCCATATCACACTCGCCAACGTGTGCTGTGCCCACGGATGTGAGCGGTTGTTGTGTTAAAACCATCTCCCATCACATCATCATATTCTCGTGCGATGCAGAGAAAAGAAAAAAAAATCGCTCCTGTGTATGATCGCATTCAAAACAATGGGGTTCATATTCATGTGCGATTTGTATGTCTTGCAACGCACAAATCTCGCGTAATTTTTGCGGCCGTGTGAAAGCAGCCTAAGACATTACCAACAGGTTTTTACGTAGTCAAGGAAAGCAGTCATAATGAGAAGGCTTACTCCAAGGGGCTACATCATGGTTGTAAATGAGCACGGTTTAGGTATAGGTACGGGTACAGATGGAGGGGGGGGGGGGGGCCCAGCTGAACTTTTGCACCCGGGCCCCTTAGCCTTTAGGTACGCCCCTGATCATAACATATATACTCCTCCCACCAGTACTGTGTGAACTCAGCATTAGAGATGGAGCCTGCAGAGGGAAGAACTGGTCATAAATAGAAGATACAAGTCATATAATGGTCAGATATAGTATTATTCTTCATGTACACAAGGTAGTGTATTCTGAAAATTCACCTAAAATGATAAGTATGCTGTAAGGCTATGTTCACATATAGTGGATTTTGAAAACCCAGTACAGATTTTGATGCAGATTTGCATCAAAACCCGCATGTAACATGTAGGCTTTGATGTGGATTTCACTCCATCATTTGGTAAATTGGTATGCTGAGAATTCAGAATCTGCACCGCACATTAATACACATGTGGATTTCATGTGGATTTTTCCCATAGTGTATGGATGAGATTTTGATAACCTCATGCACTTCGCTGCTATTGTAAGCTCTTTCTGCATGGAAAATCCACAGCAAATCTGCCCTGTGTAGACATGGCCTACAGTGGTTTCCTGGGATGAAAACATCAATATCCTCTTCTCAGAACATGCCATCAATAACTGATCAGTTGGGACCTGCGGCAGTCCAGAATAGACCTCAGCCCCCTTTATATGTCTCCCGGCGCATAGGCTTGTCTGTACTTTTAGCCGTAGCCCCGTTAGCCCCTTTGTTCTGTAATCAGTTGGGTTTCCTTGGGGCAAGAAATTCGGGTCACCAGTGAGAAGCAGAATGACAGACAACTTTAGGAGTATTTTAGAAGGTTTGAAGATGTTGTCCACAGTCTAAATAAATTGACCAATTTTCACAAACTTCTACTTTATACCCTCAATGTGAAAAACCAATCCCTCCCCTAGAAGTTGTCGGAATGGAATGAAACTTTCTACGTGTGACTGTAACGTTGATATAAGGAAGTGACTACAATATCAGAGCAAAAGGATCATTTGTTGCAGAACACGTTTAGGCAGGCTCTAGACAATAAATCTAGCAACCGTGCAGCCACAAAAGTGTGACAATGTTATGGGGGCTCCTGTGACCCCATTGTGTGTGCGGACGAGCATTATCCTGCTGCCTCTTGGAAGCCGCCAGGAGAGGAACACAAGTGGCTGCAGGATGTCCTGAACATATCGCTAAGCTGTTATTGTCCCTCGTACCACTACTAGGGGTGACCGACCGTTGTATGCGATGACCTCCCAGACCATCTCTCCAGCAGGGGGCAGTGTGCCACTCCACAGCAAAGGCAGGATTGAGTCGCTAAACCTGAGGTCTCTAGACACAAACATAGCTATCGTCTGTGCCCAAACTAAACCTGGATTTGTTGCTGAAGACAACCCGGTTTCCCTCCGCAGCGTCCAGTTTTATCGTTCATGACATCACTGCAAACAGAGGCGATGTTGGGTGGTTGTCAAAGGCCGTACACATAATGGGAGCTGTGAGAACAAATGTCCTTCAGCCAAGCGCCTGGAAATGTTTCTGACAGACACAGCGTAACGATGGCGCCACCTGTCTCTGGATGCATCCACTGGTCACAACACCCCCTAACAGTCTGGTCAGACGCTCCTTTCTACTGGTGGTCTGTTGGGGGTGTCCTGAGCCCGGTCACCTTGTGTGCCCTCACACATCCACTGGTCACAACACCTCCTAACAGTCTGGTCAGACGCTCCTCTCTACTGGTGGTCTGTCGGGCGTCCTGAGCCTGGTCAACCTGTGTGCCCTCACGCATCCACTGGTACCACCACGTCCTAACAATCTGGTCAGACGCTCCTCCCAACTGGTGGTCTGTCGGGGGGGCCTGAGCCCAGTCACCTTGTGTGCCCTCACACATCCACTGGTGCCAACACCTCCTAACAGTCTGGTCAGATGCTCCTCTCTACTGGTGGTCTTTCGGGGGCATCCTAAGCCCGGTCACCTTGTGTGCCCTCACACATCCACTGGTCCCACCACCTCCTAACAGTCTGGTCAGACGCTCCCCCTTACTGGTGGTCTGTAGGGGGCGTCCTGAGCCCGGTCACCTTGTGTGCCCTCACACATCCACTGGTCCCAACACCTCCTAACAGCCTGGTCAGAACAGCAATTATGGTGGGCTATTCTTTGATACGACCATCCAGCTTCTCACATCCCAATAATGCGCCCCCTCTGGTAACGGGGTGAAATCTCTTCTCTGCATCATACAAGCGTCTAGTGACCAACAAGCGCTACACAAGCGAAAGAAGAGGTCACTACACACAAGGAGCCTCCGGGAGCCTTTATTTAGGCCAAGGGGGGAACCACGTTTAGGTCTTCAGGTGACAAGACTATTCATCTAACCACACCACAACTCTCATCATTTGTATATCTGCCTAGAACTGCATGCCGAGTTTTGCAGCAAAACAACTTCTTCTAGGTACTAGATTTTTTTAACAGAGTGTAATTAAGGCCTCCTTCCCACGAACGGATTTCCGCCGCGTAATTCGCGGCGAAAATCCGCTGCGTTGCACGCAGCTATTAGGTTCTATTGAACCTAATAGCTCAATGCTCACGATGCGTAATTCCACCGCGGAATTACGCACCGCGATTTCTCCCGTCCTCACCCGCAGCATGCTCTATTTTCTGCGGGTGAGGACGGGCTGTACGCACTGACGGCTTCCATTGCAGTCAATGGAAGCCGTCCATTCACGCTATCTCCCGCTGTAACCAGCGGGAGATAGCGTGAAAAAACGCTTTCCCGCCCACCGCCGAGCGTCATATGACGCCAAATGACGCCGTCCGGCCGCGTCACGTGACACGGCCGGCCGTGCACGTGACACGGCTGGTGACGCGCGGCGGTGGGCGGTGACGAGCGGTGACGCGGCGGCGGTGGGCGGGGAAGCGATTTCACGCTATGTCCCGCAGGTAAGTATAGGGGCTCTGGGGGGCGCCGTGACGGGCTTCACTGCGTAATATTACGCTGCGGAGCCCGTCACGCTCGTGGGAAGGAGGCCTAACTCGTACTTATGAGGAGTGCTATTACTGTAAAGACCATTAGGTGGCAGTAGTGGATCACAGAGCGTTGTGCAAAAAAAAGTCACTTCTAACTGTAACTGTGAAATTACCGTATAATACTGATAATGGTGATGATTGAGTGCAGTTCTGGATGTTGCTCAAGTAGCTAAAGATCAGTAGAAGACAAGTACAGTGAAGTACTTCTAGGTACTCAGCACTAAATGTAAAGTGATGTTAGCATTGCTTGAGTGATATCTTGAGATGCTAAAAGCTAAATATTTCCAAAGGTTGTCTGAGACTTAAATAACAAGACATTTCCGACCTCTTCCAGATCCTCCATGGAAACCCTCAGTGAACGCCTCCCTGGTGGCGATAGAAGGAGAACCGGTTACTCTTTGGTGTAACACGCAGGGAAACCCAGATCCCATCCTGACCATCGTGAAAGACAAACAGGTTCTTAACTCGGTCATTTTCCAGAATGAACTGGTGCTAGAAATTCCATCTGTGACTCATGAACACGATGGGGAGTACTGGTGTCTGGCCGAAAACCAGTATGGACACAGCAACAGCTCCTTCAACCTCACGGTTGTATGTAAGTGTCACTACCGTGTTACGTATAAGGATGTTAATGTCTTTTATATAAGTTGTGGTCTTCCATATAAGACATAGGATTCTATATAAGTGATGGTTTTCTAGATGAGACCATGGCTTTTGTAGGAGCCCATAACTTATATAGAAGACCAGGGCTTACTTGTCATCATCTCCTATATAAGCTTTGGCTTCCTATATAAGTTATGGTCTTCTATCTAAGTTATTACCACTTTATTTTTGCTCCATTAGTGTATAGCAGTGACTCCAACCTGCCTGCATTCTCTATTGGGGAATGTGGTAGTCTGAAATACACCTCCTGTCTTCTCAAAGGCTTAACCCCTTTCAGCTGCAGCCTTTTTAATTTTTTTCATTTTCATTTTTCCTACCCGCCAGCCAAATTGAAGACATAGGGAGTATATCCGGACCTCTGCAACAGCTATGACAGCTGTGACTGATGTGGCAGTAGTTTCCTTCATCCCCGTGGGGACCGCGGGGATTAAGGAATCATCTGCCACAGCTGTGGCAGAAGTCCAGAATGTTATCCCTTTGCTTTCAATGAGGTCAGCGCTGCGGGGGTAGTAGGCAACCCCCGCATCATGATTTTTGAGAAAGGGCTTGAAATATAAGCCCTTCCCTGAAAATCATCTCTAGCTGGCTTCCCTGCACTGCTGTCAAGCTCTTTCAGCAAGCGGGGATTTCAAAATCCCCGCCTCATGAAAGGGCTGTGCTGATTGGCTGAGAGCTCAGTCAATTACAGGCAGTGCTTAGCTATTCAACCAATCAGCACAGCCATTTCAGGAGGCGGGGATTTTTAGATCCCCACCTGCTGAAAGAGCTTGACTACAGGGAAGCCAGCTGGAGGATGCACCTGAGCGGCGGAGAGGTGAGTAAATATTTTTTTTTTCACCAGCTAGGGATGGTTTTCAGGGAAGGGCTTATATTTCAAGCCCGAAAATCATGCTGCGGGGGTTGCCTACAACCCACTGCTTTCAATGGGGCCGGCAGCAGTAGTACTGACCCCATTGAAAGCAATGGTATGGCATTCTGGACTTCTGCCACAGCTATGACAGCTGTAGCAGAGGATTCCTTCATCCCCGCAGTCCCCACAGCTGTGGCAGAATTCCGTGATATACTCCCTATGCTGCCAGCATCCCAGATTTATACATCGTCTCTTTTCCTTGTTTTACTAGCAAAACGAGACTGTTTGCAAAAACTATTATCATTGCGTCTATTTGTCTAAAACAGACTCTTAGCCTAGGTAATGGAGACTTGCCAAAGAATATAGAGGCCACCACGGCAACGGCACGACCAGTAAAACACCCTAGACAGGGAAGTCCCCCAATGCCACTTGTTCCTGGAACCAGCAAGTATGGCGAAAACAATGTCTCAGCTTTCCTCTTCCTCTCTGCGGCAGCAGTCGGACAAAACTCCCCCAGGTCTCATAAAACGACTGCACCATTTTTTCCCTGAAAAGCGATCTCTCAGCCTAGTCCAATTGGAACAACGCTAAGTTGTCCAGGAACAGTTTAAATGGCGGGCCTGTTGGCTGTATTCACATCTGTAGGATAGCCTTTAGTACCGCCACCGCCATAAAGTGCAAGAGCTTGCGAACTTCTCTTGAACAATGATATACCTTAGGGTCCAGATATCCAGTGGGGTCTGTGAAGAGGGCTGTTTGGAACATCTCAGTCCCAATCGGCACATTTAGATGCACTGTCAGAATTGATAATGGTATTTAAAGGGTTAACAACTGTGATTGCACTTATCTGTCTGTGATTGGACTTATCATGATAGCGGCTTTTGTAGCCTTACAACCCCAATTCATATGCCTTATATTGACCCCCCTGTACATAAGAGTGGCTCCTGTTCTAGTGGATCTGCCCTTATTCATCTGAATGACTGTTATGTAATACTACATTTCATTTAAAGTGGCCCCTGCAAGGAAAATATGTACATCTCTGGGTTCGACTTGCCCCCTACAAAAACATTGGGAGCGGGACCCGGGGCAGTCAACCCAGTAACCACAATCTGAAAGAGTTTGCGTCTGATAACACAACTCCTTTATTCAGCTTCTCATTCCTACCTTGGTGTTTTCCACCGCCGCTCTGGATGTTTAGACTGGCGGACCACCATAAGACTCAGTCCATGGCGGACTTGCAGATATTTGCTCTAGTAACCCCATCACGTTTTCATCTTTCCAGTTGCACCATTAGTTCTGCCTGAGTCCAAGTGCACGGTGACGAAGGACAACGTCCAGTGTATGTGCACGGTAAAGTCCAATCCAGATCCGTACATCATGTTTGAGATCCCGGAGAAGAACTTTACGGTCAGTGAGCTTAATGCGGAGTATGTGCACTCTCAGAGGAACGGCTACATGGTCAGCAGCATCCTGACACTGCAGAAAGAGACCAAGCTTCCCGAAGTCGTCCTGTGCTCTGTGAGCAACCTGTACGGCAAGAAGATTCATGAGCTTCACTTCCAGGACACAAGTAAGTCCCAGACGTAGATGTAACACTTAAATCGCTGGAACATTTTTTATGAATGTTTTTGTAATTGGGTCTTTTCAGCTGCAAGAGGGAAATGCTCTTCACCCTTTCCCTGGTCTGTAGGATCGAGGAGAGCAGCCACATACTTTGTGTTTTTCATAGACGACTCATCTATGTCTTTTTCATCTTTCCTCATAGACAACTTAATTTGGGCCAAGATTGGACCCGTGGGAGCGGTGGTGGTTTTCGTCATTCTTGTAGCGGTCGGTGGCTACATGATTAAAACCAGAGAAAAGTAAGGAATATTTCTAATCCGGAAACCAGATGTTCCAAAAATATAGCACTCCTTGTACTTACTCAATAGCTCAGGGCTTGTAGGATGAATTTAGGTTTCCTAATATCATAATAGCGAATATAGGATCCATACTATAATATAGAATCTACAATAGCAAGAAAAAAGTAAGTGAACCCTGCATTTCTGCATTGATTGTATATAAAGGGGTTGTCTAGGATTAGAAAAACATGGCTGCTTTCTTCCAAACACAAGCACCACTTTTGTCAGTGGGTTGTGTCTGGTATTGCAGCTCAATTCCCATTCACTTCAATGGAGCTGAGCCGCAATACCACACACAACCCTATGGACAAGGGGGGCGCTGTGTTTGGAAGAAAGCAGCCATGTTTTTCTAACCCTAGACAACCATTTTAAGTCACAATTATACACAAACAAAGTGTAACTAATAACACACAGATCGTTATACTGTTCATCATCCACAATGCAGAGAGAAAAATTAAGTGAACCCTTTTGAATTCCCTGTATTTTCACACTTATTACTTAGTCCGTATTTATATGGGAGATTTCCTCGTGCAAGTTCTGTCCAATTGCAATATAAACAGAACTCACACGTAAACACAGCCCATTATTTTCCCTCTAAGTTTGAAAAATCAGAGTATGTCCTATTTTTTGGCGATATCACCCATTATTTTCAATGAGAGTGTAATAAAAATCACATCGCACTTCCACGCCATGCGATGTGCACGCAAGTGCGATGCGATTTTTCAATTTTTTCTATTGAAACAACATGCGATTTTCATGCGCGGTAAAATTACAGGAGTGCGACATCGATCTGAGTTTCTCGGACCGATATAGCACTTGCCCATGTAAGTATGTCTTAATATAATGTATTCTGCTTGTATCTCTATCACGACTATAGAAAAACACAATGTAACTTACAATACAAAACAGCTGTACCGATCATGTCTCTTATTGTAATCATCCACAGTACAGGGAGAAAAACTAAGTGAACCCTCGAATATAATAACCTTCAGATCCCCTTTAGCAGCAGTTCCCTTCACCAAACATTTCCAGTAGCTGTAAATAAGATTTTCACAATTTTGGACCCTTCCTCCATGGAAATGTGTTTCAGTTCATCAGTATTTCTGGAATGCCTTGTGTACGCTATCTTCTTCAGGCCTGCCACAGTATCTGTAACAACGCTAGCTGGACAATACATTACAGAACTTGACTTCATCTATAGCAGCTGCCTTTCCCAGGTACTAATGGGGTTTTCCTGTACTCAAATACTCTGAGGATTCATGGTAGAGTTGAATTGTGTAACAACTGGCAAGTCAAATGAATAAATATATGAACCATGTGGCAACACTAGTAAATAACAAAGAGGCAAGAATAAAAAAATTCACTTATAGATGATAGGAACAGAATGGTGACGGTAATCGGTTGATAATGGTATAAGATAATGGTGCTATTAGGTCTGCAGCTCAGACTTGTCTGTCTCCTGCTATTTCTGGCAGACAAGGGCGTCATCCTGCTTTTCCTGTAACTTGAACTGCTGCATACTTTTCTCCAGTGCTTCAGTGGTTACCTGCTCCAATGCTCCTAGATCAGCTATAGGGCATTTGTAATTGTCTTCCTATTTAGCTGAACTGGGAACAATCCCTCTTTGCCTTAGTGTTGTTGTGTATGCATCTGATACCCAGCGTGGATTGGTTCTACGCCAAATCTTGTAGGTTGGCCCAGTCGGTCCATAACAGTACACTGAGACCATAGATCCTGCTGATCCTTCCCACAGGGGACTTATGGAGTTGTTCCAGGAGATGGCGCAATACCAGGAATGTCAGGAGAAAGTCCTGGCATACCTACATAATGTGAGTACTCGTTTAAGCAATATTTCTTCCACTGCAGCGGTACCACAGCCTTCCGTAGCAGTTGCAACTGCGGCACTGCACCCACAAGCAGTTTCTGCTTCTGGATCTGGACCCCATCTGTCTGCTCTGCCATGCTATGAGGCCGATCCCAAACAATGCCATGGTTTCATTAATCAATGTACCCTTCACTTTGAGCTTCTGTCGCACCTGTTTCCCACGGACCACGGCAAAGTTGCATTTGTGATGCCTCATCTCTTCAAACAGGCATTGGCCTGGATCAATCCTCTCTGGGAGAGAAATGATCCCTTGCTTAATGACCTAGGTGCATTTGTAGAGACCTTTCAGAGGGTCTTTGATGAGCCCGGTCACACTACTTCAGCTGCCTCTGCCCTACTACACCTTCGTCAGAATAATCTCACTGTGGGTCAATTCGCTATTCAGTTTTGAACCCCGGTTTTGGGGCTGGGTTGGAACAATGAGGCCCTGGTAGCAACATTCTGGGAGGGTTTGGTGGGGCGCATCAAGGACAAGTTGGCTGGTCGCGAGGTACCGACACTACTGGATGCCCTGATCTCTCTGGCCACAAGAATGGGTCAGTTCCAGGAGAGGTCTAAGGAGGTTCCAGAGACTGATTTCTGCTCTGACTACTACCATCTTGTCTAGTGACCCTGATCCCATGCAGGTTGATCAGCTCAGACTAACAGAGGAGGAGCGCATACTCAGATGCTCAAAAAATCTGTGCATGTATTGTCGAGCGCCGGGCCATTTTGTCCTCACCAGTCCTCTCAAACTGGGAAAATCTTCAGCCTAGGGTCAGTTGGAGAGGCTACCCTAGGTGAGGATTGCTCCTCTCCAAGATTGAATCTACCCTTGACGTTGTCCCTCACTGGTGGCAAGATCACGGTAGCGGCATTTCTAGATTCAGGTTGGACGGAAACTTCTTACAGCTAGACATGCTCTACCGCTACCAAATTCCTGTCCTTTGCTTTGAGAGACCTCTGGTGGTGTCCACAGTCAATGGAAGCATCCTTCTCAAAACCATTCAATTTGTCATGGAGCAGTTGGAGTTGAAAATAGGTGTCCTTCACTCTGAGAAAATTTCTCTGTTGGTGCTTCCTAGGGCGACCAGTCCCTTATTACTGGGTCTGCTATGGCTCCGATTATATAACCCTACCCTGGATTGGAGTACTATGGAGGTGTTAAGTTGAGGAACATCCTGCTATACCAAGTGTCTGCTCCCGTTCAGTCTCTTCTACCTTCTACTGCTCCCCAGAACCTCCAGGGTCTGCTGGAGGCCTGCTACAGCTTTACTGATGTTCTTTTACAAGAAGGAGGCAGAGTGTTTGCCACCACATTGTCCCTATGACTGACCTATTGAGCTTGTACCAGATTCCGTACCTCCTCAAGGCAGGGTATACCCCCTGTCGATTCCTGAGGCTTAAGCCACGGCTGAATATGTCAAAGGCAACCTAGCCAAAGAGTTCATCCGCAGATCATCCTTTCCTGCTAGAGCCGGATTCTTCTTTGTTAAAAAGGATGGGTTGCTTCATCCCTGCATCGACTATTGGGGTTAGAACATGATGACGATTATGAAAAAATACCCATTGCCCTTGATCCCAGAGCTGTTTGACTATCTGCACTGCGCTCAGAAATTCACCAAGCTTGATCTGCAAGGAGCTGATAACCTAATCCGCACCTCTGAAGGAGACGAAATGCTAGATGGGCACTATGAATACTTAGTAATGCCTTTCGGTCTAGTCAATGCCCCAGCCATCTTCCAAGAATTCGTGAATGACATCTTCAAGGATCTTCTCCACAAATGTATTGTTGTGTATCTTGATGAAATCCTTATCTTCTCACCTGATATTCATTCACACTGCAGGCATGTCCATACTATACTCCAGCGGTTAGGTGGGCACTGCTTTTTTGCCAAGTTTGAAAAATGCATTTTCGAGTGTTAATCTCTTCTTTTTTTAGGATATAGTGTGTCAAAGCAAAGTTTGCAAATGGATCCTGATAAAGTCTCTGCTGTGCGGAATTGGCCCTGTCCATCAGGGCTTCGTGCTATTCAGCGATTTTTAGGGCCTCGTTAACTACCGGCAATTCATGCCCCACTTTTCAACTTTAATGTCGCCTATCTCTGCCCTTACCGATAAGGGAGCGGATGTCAAGCAGTTGACTTCAGAGGCTGAATACGCTTTCCAAGCCATGAAACTAGCCTTCCCATCAGCGATCATGCTGCACCAACCGGAGGTTACTGAACAGGTGAAGCATACGAACCAGTTCCTGACAAACTATCTCTGCCATTTTACTAACACCCATCAGGACGATTGGGTCAGTCTGCTGTCCTGGGTGATATTCTCGCATAATCAACATGCCAGTGACTCCACAAAGTGTTCTCTTTTTACCATTGTATATGGTCAGCAACCCAGATTTCCCCTGCCTATTTTCACCACTTCTGAGGTTCTGGCAACAGTTTCTTCAGTGGAGAATTCTTCCAGGATCTGGTGGGAGACTAGGGCAACTTTGTAGAGAGCTAGCACCTTAATGAAGAGGTTCACCAATCACAGGTATCAACCTCCTCCACAATTTTCTCCAGGGGACAAAGTATGGCTCTCCTCCAAGCATATCAGGTAAAGGTGCCGTCTTACAAGCTTGCCCCACGATTCTAGGGTTCATTCAAGGTTTCTAAGAGAGTGAATTTCGTGTGTTACAAGCTACGCCTTCCAACCTCCCTGCATATCCCGAACACTTTTCTTGTTTCAGTGCTTAAACTGCTTGTTCTGAATAGGTTTCAATAGATTCCAGACCTGATACTACTCAGATCAACTCAGTGAACATCTACGAGGTAAAAAATATGCTGGATATGAAAAGAGGTAGGAACAAGACTTTCTTCTTAGTGGACTGGAGGGGTAACATTCCGGAGGAGAGGTTGTGGGAACCCTCAGAGAACATCAATGCCCTTCTTCTATTTCAGAGATTTTTGCAGATCACTGGCAGGAGGAGGAAAGGTCGTAATGGGGGAGGTACTATTAGATCTGCAGCTCAGACTTGTCTGTCTCCTGCTGTGTTCTGGCAGACATGAGCATCGTCCTGCTTTCCCTGTAACTTGAACTGCTGCATACTTTTCTCCGGCGCTTCAGTGCTTACCTGCTCCAGTGCTCCTAGCTCAGTTGTAGGACATTGGTAATTGCCTTCCTATTTAGCTTAGCTGGGAACCCTTTCTCTTGGCCTCAGTGTTGTTGTATGTATGCATCTGACACCCAGCATAGGTCTTGTCTCTGTCTTCTAGTCTGTGCTTATCCTATACTTTATCAGTGTTTGTTTGTTTACTGCTCTCCAGTCTCTGTACGCCTCCTGTCTTGTATCCAGTGGCCTGTTCCTCTGCCTTGTCCGTGTACGCATCTCCTTTTGCCTTTCCATCTCTGAACTATTCCCAGTCCTGTTCTGTGGCTTATGGTGTGTTCAGTGTCCCATCAGGGTTAGTCAGGGCTGAGAGGAAGGACACTGGGCCGTTCTTATCAGGGCGCCTACCCCGCTTCTAGGCAGGGTTGCTCTCATCATCCTTACTAGCAAAGGGCAAGGTTTTCTGTCTATTGCACCTCACTGGTCTGTTTCTCATCGCCTGGTTCCGAAACCTCTAATTGCCATGGATCAGCTGCTAACCTCACCTGGATCGGTTCTACGCCAAAACTTGTAGGTCTACACTAGCGGTCTCTAACAGGTCTAGATGGCTGATAGTGAACAGATAATAACAACCTAAAAATAACTGACCCTAACTCTAGCTTTCTCTAAGTCATTTCCGAATCTATCTCTGATGCTGACCCTAACACCAAACACCACTGTCCCAGAGTTTCCCTAAATATATCCTAAATGGAAACCATATCTGAAACCCTGTCCTTGACAAACAATGAGAGGACACTGAAACTTGCTGACAAGCAAACCAACTGAGCAAAACTAAGAAACAAGAGAAGACAGAAACAAACAGGCAAAGTGTAAACAAAACACTACAAGGTTAAGAAGCTAAGACTGGACTGAAAATAACCACAGTAACAAGACTACACTGACAAAAAGCAAGCTACACAAGGAACAAGATACTAGAAGCATACAAGGATTTCTGATTAGAATGTACATAGTGTATGCTATAACTAGTAACACACTGCAGAAGCTGGAGATATTTTTTAAAAATAGCTAACCAACCAGGAACTCCTCTCCAAACAAGGCTGGTGTTAGGGAAATCATCAGAGATTTCTTAGCATGTTTCATTGTCTGGTCCGCATTATATGAGAAGTTGTGTACACAAATCACTGACACATGACACAGCCATTATCATCTGACAATGATCCTCTTCTGTCTTTATTAACATCCTCACAGTACAAATATACCCAAAATTATGTATCATCAGACATACAAGCCCCCTTGTAATCATAAGGACTCATGATTGGCTCTAAGTGCTAATGGTTTAACATATGTTAACGCCTTGAGGTGTGTTACTACTAAATACATAATTCCTAGGAAACAGAAACTTAAGAAGGAGAATAAGCTCATTCTGTATTTGTACTAACAGGTCCTCGGCGAAGGGAGGGGGTCAGAACCCGCTATCTCAGGACATTACTAAGCCAGGAAAAGATATGGGGGAGCATCAGCCTGCATCTACATACCAGTGTACAACATGAACGAATTAACCATTTAGATATTAGTTATTCACTAAGAAGGTAGATATACGAATATGTAATATATATATATATATATATACATACGTACACACACACGTGTTTGCCTAGACTGATGTAAGAAACATATATACGCCATAGAATACATATATTATTACTATAACACTGGGGTACACCTTAATTGATCAGATGTGGAATAGGTACATAGCAACTGCCCCAACAACAAACTATAATGCAGGAGATGACAATACAGAATAACTAGTGCTGATCATAACAGCATCTCATAAATTGAAGCTCAGTACTCTGACTTGGCCATTACACAACACTAATATTCTTATTCTACCAGCCTTCAGTTGATTACTTTGGGTCACTGCCTTGTTACATCAACCAATGTCTCTTCAGCTCAAGGTCATTGGTGGCTGCCTTAGGCCGCCTGCACACGGGCGGAAATCCCGCGGCGGGATTATCCGCGGGATTTCCGCCACTAAAAGCCTGCATAGGAGTGCATTACAATACGCACTCCTATGCAGACGGCCGCAGTTTGGCCGCGCGAAATGTCGCGCGGCAAACAAACCACGGCATGTCCTGTTTCTGTGCGGGGCTCGCAGAGCCTCGCACAGAAACGTCACTCACCGGGCCGCCGGCTCCGGTCTGCGCATGCCTTGGCTGCCCGGCAGCCGGCACATGAAAGAGCCGGGGCCACCAGGCACGGCTGAGTACACGCTCCTCCCTGCAGGCGCTGGGGTCGGGTCCCGCGGCGAAAATTCTCGCCGCCGGATCCGACCCGCCCGTCTGCGGGCAGCCTTACAGTCCCCTGTTAGATGTTCTGATCGATCTTAGAATTCATTTTTCCTTCAATGATTGCAAGGCATCCAGACTATGAAGAGCTAAGCAGTCCAAAATTATGATGCTCTACTCCACCATAGCCCCCAAACCATGTTGTCCCCTCCACCATCTTCATAGTTGGATGAGGATTTGTTGTTGGTTTGCAGTGTTCCTCCTCTAACTATAGAGCTTTGCATTTGTTTTTAAAAATTCCACATTTGTTTCATCCAAGCAGTCTCAGTAAGCTTGAGATGGGCCACAATTTTTTTTTATAGCAGCAGCTTTCTTTGTCGTGTCCTTCCATCAACACCATTCTTGGTCAACGATTTTCTAATAGTAGACACATGAATTGAGGTATATGCAGCTTGTAGAGTCTACAGAGGTCTTTTGCTGTTCCTCTTGGGTTTTTTCTCACCTCTATCAGGATTACCCATTATGCTCTTGGAGAGCTATAACAGTAGGCCCACTCCTAAGAACAGCAGAACAGTCCTGAATGTTCTCCATCTGAAGATAATGACCATCAATTGATGTACACTCAGATTTTCATATTCGCGTCCTTTTTCCAGCATCTCTATGACCCATTTTATGACGTCTTCCGACAGTTACTTTCATTGAAGTGTTGGTCACACTAACCAGTCATGGAGAAGAACAGATCTGTCAGTAACCAGGCTTTCTGTGTCTTTATTTATTAGGAAAAGCACCACCAATCTCATTTATTTCATTCACAAACATTTTTGTGAATTGGCTCTTGAAGAAGTCATTAACACAGGTGTTCACTTACTTTTTCTTGATGCACTGTGAATGATGAACTGTACAACTGTGTTATTAGTTACATAGTGTTTGTGTATAATTGTAACTTAGATACAATCAGACATATTTTTAAGGCCTCATGTCCACGGGGAAAATCAGATCCGCTGCAGATTCTACATGTAGAATCTGCAGCGGGTCCCTCCTGCCCCGCGGACATGGGCGCTGAAAATAGCAATTTAAAAGCATTTACCTATCCGTAGCGGGCGGCGAAGCTCTGCTCTTCCTCACGGCCGGATCTTCATTTTCGGCCGGCGGATGAATTCCTGACGCCGGCGGCACGTCGCCGGCACGTCGTCGATGTGCCGCGCGCATGCGCCGGGCACATCCGCCGAGCCGAAGCAAGGGAGATGCGGCCGTGAGGAAGAGCAGCGCTTCGCGGCCCGCTGCGGGTGAGTAAATGCTTTAAATTCCTATTTTAGGTCTCCCGCGGATCCGGACGGCTTCCATAGGCTTTAATAGAAGCCCGCGGGAGCCGTCCCCGCGGGAGACCCGCATGAAAATGGAGCATGGTCCAGATTTTTTCATGCTCCATTTTTTTTAAAATCACTTTTATTGACGATCCGCGGGTATTTATCTACCCGCGGGTGGTCAATGCATCCCTATGGGGTGCGGATCCGCGCGCGGGAGATCCGCTGCGGATTTTAAATCTCATTTTGCCCGTGGACATGAGCCCTTAGTAATCAGTGCAGGGTGTAGCTATTCCAGGTGCAGAGGTAGCAGTCAGGTGTGTAGCTATAGAGGATGCAGAGATAGTGGCCAGGGGGGGAGTTCTAGCAGGTGTAGAGGCATTAGCCAGGGATGTAAAGACAGTGGGTGCAGAGCTAGCACTTAGGGTTTAGCTATAGCAGGTACAGATGTAGTAGTAAGTGGTGTAGCTACAGGGGTGTAGAGAACTCATTCAATGATTAGGCTATAGGAGGGGCAGATGGAGCAGTCAGGGGTGTAACTATATGGGTACCGAGGTAGTAGTTAGGGGTGTAGCTATAGGGGGTGCAGAAGTATCAGTCAGTGGCGTAGACAAAAAGGACTGCAGAGTTAGCAGTCAGAGGTGTAGCTCTAGTAGGTTCAAAACTAGCAGTCAAGTGTGAAACTATAGAGGGTGTAGAGCTAGCAGCCAGGTCATAAGTATAGAGAGTGTAGTGTTAGCAGTTGACCATGGTGATCGAGGAGGTATGGGTCACATAAGAAGACACCAATATCATAAATGGCACATATTATGTATAGGCCCCATTACAGATTTTGTGTTGGCACCAGAAAGGTTCAAGTTACAGCTCTGTCACCATCTACATCAATGTCTACACTTTAACTGGCTTTAATAACAGCAAATATGTGTGAACAAATGTAACGTTGTCTCTAGAAGCTCTCAGTAGGGCAGCCTAAGACTTTGGGTCTGTAATCTCAAATGATAATATCTCAGCATAGAAGGAAGATGCTGAGTGCTAGAAGACAATTGACATCAACTCCTTCTGCTGCTTTTGTAACGTTTTTTTAAAATCTGTCATATATTTTACATTCTTATTGGTGGGGCTCTATAAATGGAGACCTCCTGCAATCTCAAGAATGGAGTGGTTATGGTGCTCTTCTGAATGCCGTGCTCCACTGGACACTGAACTCCTCTGAGCACAGCTCTTGTCTGAAAACTGCGCTCCTCTGAACACCATGTTGTTCTGAATATCATGCTCCCCCGAATACTCTGCTCCTCTTAACATCACGTTCTCCTGAACACTGTGCTGTTCTGAACACGGTACTCCTCTGAACACTGTACTGCTCTGAACACCGTGCTCCCCTGAACACTGTATTGTTCTGAACACTGCGCTCCCTGGACACTGTGCTGTTCTGAACATCATGCTCCCCAAAACACTCCACTCCCCTAAACACTGCGCTGCTTTGAACACCACACTCTTCTTAATACTGTGCTCCTCTAAGCACCACCCTCCTCTGAACACCATGCTTCCCTGAACACTGCACTGCCCTGAACACTGCGCTGCTCTTAATGCCCCGCTCTTCTGAACACAGTACTCCTATGAATACTACACTCCTCTGAACACCGCTCTTCCCTGATAACTGCACTCCCCTGCACACCCTGCTGCTCTGAACACCACGCTCCCCTGAACACTGCGCTGTTCTGAACAGCATGCTCCCCCTAATACTGCACTTCTCTGAACACTGCGATAATGCAAATACGACAGTGCTCTGAACACATCACTCCCTTGAATACTGCGCTTCCCTGAGCACCATGCTTCTCTAAACACTGTGCTCTTCTGAACACAGCGCTCCATTAAAACACAGCACTCCCCTGAACACCACACTCCCCTAAACACTGTGCTGCTCTGAACACCGCGCTCCCCTGCACACTGTGCTGCTATGAACACCGTGCTCCCCTGAACACTGCGCTGTTCTGACCACCATGCTCCCCTGAACACTGCACTGCTCTGACCACCACGCTCCCCTGAACAATGCGCTCCTCTGAACACCATGCTCCTCTAACACTGTGCTCCCCTGAACACCGCGCTCTCCTGAACACTGCGTGCTCTGAACACTGCGCTCCCCTGAACACTGCACTGCTCTTAACACCGTGCTCCTCTGAACACAGCACTCCACTCAAACAAAGCTCTCCACTGAGCACCGTGCTCCCCTGAACACTGTGCTGCTCTGAACACCAGGCTCCCCCTGAGCTCATCTGAACATCGCACTTCTGTGAATACCACAGTCCTCTGAACACCGCTCTCCCTTAATAACTGTGCTCCTCTGAACAGTGCACTCCCCTGAACACCACGCTTCTCTAAACACTGCGCTCCCCTGAACACCGCTCCCCCCTAACACTGTGCTGCCCTGAACACCGCTCCCCCCTAACACCGTGCTCCCTTGAACACCGTGCTCCCTTGAACACCGCGCTCCCCTGAACACCGCGCTCCCCTGATCACCGCGCTCCCCTGATCACCGCGCTCCCCTGAACACTGCGCTCCTCTGAACACCGCACTCCTCTGTACACCGTGCTCCTTTGAATACTACTCTCCTGTGAACACTGCCCCACTCTGAACACCACAGTCTTTTGAATACCGAGCTCTACTCAACACCGCACTCCTCTGAACACTGCGCTCCTCTGAACACTGTGCTCCTGTAAACACTGCCCTCCTCTGAACACCACAGTTCTGAACAGCATGCTCCCCCTAATACTGCACTCCTCTGAACACTGCAATAATGCAAATACCACAGTGCTCTGAACACATCACTCCCTTGAATACTGCGCTCCCCTGAGCACCGTGCTTCCCTAAACACTGTGCTCTTCTGAACACAGCGCTCCATTAAAACACAGCACTCCCCTGAACACCACGCTCCCCTAAACACTGTGCTGCTCTGAACACCGCGCTCCCCTGCACACTGTGCTGCTTTGAACACGGTGCTCCCTTGAACACTGCGCTGTTCTGACCACCACGCTCCCCTGAACACTGCACTGCTCTGAACACCGCGCTCCTCTGAACACTGCTCTCCCTTGATTACTGTGCTCCCCTGAACACCGCACTTCCCCTGAACACCACGCTCCTCTGAACACCACGCTCCTCTGAACACCGCTCTCCTCTGAACACTGTGCTCCTCTGAACACTGCGCTCCTCTGAACACTGCGCTCCTCTGGACACTACAGTCTTATGAATACAGCGCTCCTCTGAATACGAAGCTCCTGTGAACACTGCCCTCCTCTTAACACCACAGTCTTTTGAACACCATGCTCCTCTGAATACTCCACTCCAGTGAACACTGCCCTCCTCTGAACACTGCCCTCCCCTTAACACCTCCCTCCCCTTAACACCTCGCTCCCCTGAACATTGCGCTCCACTGAACACTGCGTTCACCTGAACACCGTGCTCCTCTGAACATCACAGTTCTATGAACACAGCATTTCTCTACACACTACGCTACCCTGTACACCATTCTTTCCTGAATACCGCACTCCCCGGAACACCGTGCTCCTCTGGCTCCATGACATTCTGTTCTGAATTTGCTGATCTTCAACTAAATATTTAATATTGATTTTCCGTATTTGGCGTTGTGTCATAGGAAGAACGTAACAGAAAGTTCCAGCTTTATCCAGACGGAGACCTCACCGTCGTATAGCGGAGACACCGCCAAAAAAAATTTAGGAAAAATAGAGGTAATAAAAATGGAATATTTGCTTCTCGTTTCCTATTTTTTTATTATACAATGAAACAGATTTTTGCTAATTACCATTTAGTAGACATTGGGGGCACAACAATACCCATGACTCTTCTCTATTGCTTTCTAAGCTGGTTGCCATTTTGAATAACGTATTCTCCAGTGGTTCCCCTTAAGTAGAGATAGAAATAACATCGATATGAGATTTTAGAGCTGAGACCCTCACCAATTCCATGACCTGGGACCCTCAATGGCATACATACCTGCAGGGCCAGTTAAAGGGGAAGGCAAAACTTGGATACTTTCTGGGTGAAGGCATTCAGCTCTAGTCAATGCTAATTTTTAACAAGTCCAGAAACTCTCGACCCTCACTGATGACCTGGATGACAGGATCCCTGTGCTGGTGTCATGGCTGGACACATATAGGCTCTGATTTGCTCCTTTTTTAAAATTTAGGTAAGGGAAAGACTAATAGAAATGCGGAATACACGCACCCATCTGAGCTGAAGAGTCTTCATTGGGACATTAGAATCACAGTGCTCAGATCCTCATCGACTGTATCTAAACAACAAATCAGCAAGCAAGGAAAATAGAAATATAATAGACAATACTGTTGTAAAAGCACCAATAGATGTTAATACAGAGGGACATATTCCTTTATTTATCCCTGATGAATACAAGCTGTTTCCTCGCCATTTTCTATTTATATATATTTCTGCTCTATTTCTAACTTTTTGAACTTTTTCAATACCTATTTCTGTGTAACCCACAAGAATATGCCAGGTCCGATGAATATCTAATAGTATATCTATACTCTAATAGTCACTTGACATTGGCACAACTTTTTGAATATTTTTGGCTCTATCCTGTACTGTTGAAGTTCTGATAAATCATAAACCATTGACTAATATTCCGAGCCACCATGTATAATGCACTAATATCATGATATGAATCTCCATGTAACATTCACTAATCTACCTTCTCCAACAGTCAGGAGAGATCTGTGCGGTGGAGGTAAAATGATCCTAAAGGTACGTACTTTATTGTACATGTTTTATGTGTTAACGATGAAGAAATCCGAAATGGAAATAGACAAGTGAATGAACAATCGGGGATGTATATAGAGGAGATGAAGCATGGTAGCAGCTAAAGCTCCCCACCATCTATCCATTGTTGGCTCCACCAAGTCATTCCTTGTAGAAGAATAGGCAGCTCCTGATTCTTTGTTTATAGTATTCACAGAATAAAAGGCCTTTCACGCATCCTGAGTATTGGGCAAGAACATTTGTTTCCCTCACCATTGAGCCATGTGAAAGGACAAATAATTGGCCAATGAATGAGCAAAAACCCAGTTGTCTCTTAATTTTTTCTCTTATGTAAGCATAAAAATTCTTACAGCTCAGCTGCACATTTCTTCGTGTAAACCAGGGATGTGCAGCTGACCAACGACAGCTCCTTGGGGACAAACAATTGTAAGAATGGTCGCTTGTTCCAAAGAGAGTCTGAACTGACCCATGTATAGGTCGGATAGACGCACATCAATCTTGTTGATCGGTGCTTGCCTACCGGAGCAAATTACTGTGTCTAAAAGTATTCTAAGCCCTAGTCAGGTTCTCACTCCCTTTATGGAGGATATATGGGGACAACCTGAGTTGGGCTGCCCCTCTTTACAGGCCAATATACAGTACATGGACTACTGCTATGGCATGTTTGCCCTTCTATTCCCACATAGATGGTATGACTGCTTCTATAAATCATACTATTTTCAAGTTTTTAATGGAGAGTTCAGAAGCCCCCCCCCCACTTGACCACAAGAATTTATTAAAGAGAAGTCTACACTCCATCCAAAATCTATGTGTCTGATGTAAACTGTTCAGCACAATACCAGGCAGCCTAAGGGCAGAAGACCAGGGTCCTCTATACTAGTGTGTGTGTAGGGGCTCCAGCAGTTGGACCCTCACTAGTCTAACATTTACCTATGCGATAGACAGGTGATAAATCATTTTGGTCAGACCCATTTAAAAGCACTAAATTGTCAGATTCTAAAACAATTTGGACTACTTAAATGTTATTTTTGCTGCTTCAAGTCCCCACACACTCTTGGCTGCAGTTTCAGTGTAAACCCAACAATTAGCTGGTATTGTGGACCAAAAACTTCTTTCTACAGTTGATTACAGTAGAGAATTTTCTAATTCTGCTTCTGATTGCTTCTGGCATTCTTAGTGTTTGTCCACAGCCACTGAAATAAATTGTCTTGCGGGTTTTGGTTTCTAAACACTGTGGGTCTGATAATGTCTTATAGTCGCCTGATGTTTAATTTCTGTGATAATTGTTAAAGTTATTTCATAATCTGCTATTCTACTGCCGTCTTAAGTGTTTTTCTGTAAAAACTAAATCAATCAAGAATCATGTTCTATAAGATATTTATAATATGTGCTCTGTGTAGGGTATTCCCATCACAAACATTTGCAGCCTATACATACCGGTAGTATGGGTGCTCATCCAATTAAAGACCAAGGGAATTATAGAAAGAGTTGAACAGTCATCTCACGATTCTTTCTGTAACTCCCATAGACTTAAGAGAAGGGGGCCTGCTCCCTATCAATTAATCTAATAGCTTGAGAAATGATTTGAAGTAGTCTTTCAGGAGGATGGTCTTCTAGGTGGAGCGTTCTTCTCAATGAAGATGGCCACTATGTTTAATTTATGGTGGACTCAGCCACTATTCATAGAGCGTGACTCCATTTGCCGAGGCTTGTCTTGTCTTCTTGTAGCATATTCACTTCTCATTACTCTCACTGATACATGTTCAATCTGATCTCTTTATTTTCTTTCTAGAGCCAATTTCTCAGTATTTCGGAAAGACTCCTATTGAGTAAGAGGAAGCAAACCCCAACTGTGGACTCCGAGTATGCAAATATTGACTTTACAAAGAAGAGTGTAAAGGACATCTACACCAACCCCGAGGAGCTTACTGAATATGCAGAAATCCGGGCAAAATGACGGCCACTTATCTAACAGCACAAACACAACTGACCCAATGCCTGGCCACCATCATGGAAAACCTCAAGACCATGTTTCATTGGATTAAAAAAAATACTCAAATTTTCCTGCTGCAAAATGACTTAAAGTGTACTTATTGTTAGCATTATATATCTTATTGGGAGGAAGGGAAGGGAGGGGGATGGGAGAATAAGATCTTCCACCAGTTGTCCTCATCTTCTTGCCTGCAGGATCTCTGTAAGTGTCCAGAAACCTTCTCAGTCATCAGAAAAATCAATCTAGTGTAAAATAATAAATAGTAGACAAGGAGGAAGGAGAGGAGGGGGATGCAGCTGCAGGTCCTCACTCTGTGCTATAGTCAAACAGTGTCAGAAGAAATTGGTCAAGGGAGACACTTAATTGGCTCAGAGAACACAGCAAACTGAAGTGAAATGACAGCAGGAAGTGCCCACCCATTTGGGAGGCAGAAAGAGTGCATATGGACTTAATAACCAGCAGAGAGAAAAAAACAAGTCCCAAAGTCTGCAGGATGGGCTTTTTGTAACAATAGGTACACTTTAATTTACATAATTTATGAACACCACCAGCCATGCGTTAGCCTAAGTTCTAACATGCCCTGCTCAAACAGACGTAAGTAGTTTATTGGTTGCTGTGGTCAGCTCTAAGGATAGTTTCAGTTGAGGGTGGAGCTTACCTAAAATTGGCGGGCTTGTCTGGTCTCTGTAGAGAGAAAAGGAACAACCCAAACCTCAAATCTCCTGTTCCACCACATGAGCTACTGCTAGAAGATGAAAAGGAGGGGATACCATAGCATAAGGAATAGAGGGGCAACCTTATCCCCACCTCTTTAGACTTCCCTTTCCCCTATCACATCTCTAGCATTGGGAGGAACCATTACCGTAAGATTTTGGCAATTAGACAAAGAGGGGCAGCATTAAATTCCTAATTTAGACTTCTTACATTGAATATCATGCTTAAGTGACCTCCAAAGGGCCGTCCATGCACTGGCCATGGTGGCGACTGTAGCAATAACTCTAGAGATATTACATCCCCTTCCCATATTCTTTGATTATTTGGCTCTTGGATGGAACGGCTCCAGGCAATGGCGCCAGTTGTGTCAGAGGGAGTGGGCGAGCATCAAGCTGTTGACTTAAGTTTTATGATTTCATCTTCCTACCCACAATCCTTTGTGCTGTTAGTCAGAAAAGCAGAAGCTGACGTGTTCCCGTGTGCGTCTTTGTCAAATTTAGTTGCTGGATCAGATAAACCTGATGAGTCCAAACTCTGGGGAATTATTACGCATGGCTATGTTCCATCAAGCATCAGAAGCCTGTGTACGTAGGCGGACTCGCTACATGTGTACCGTGCAATCTATGCCAGAGGTTTTCTACTAGATCTAGAACATTCTCCATACCCCCCCCCCCCACTCCCACCCATATTATTCAGTCTAACAATTTAGGGTGCGACGTTCTCTTGCCTGTTCTATATTAAGCTTTACCTTCTAATAGTTCAGAGATGGCCGTTCCCTGGATCTCCGATTAATTTGCTGTAAACGCCGTTCTCTGCGTGTCGTTGCAGAAATATAAGTGAAGAGAAACTTGATTTTCCAATCTTTCCAGTTACTAAATCTTTAAACATTGCTGCGTTTCAGTGGTTGAGTTAAGTATTCTAATAATTGTAAAATATACAGTAACAGGAACTTGTCAAAATGATCTTCATTCCTTGTACCTTCACCCTTGACAGCGTCACTTTTTATAAAAGCACCTCAGTATGTAACACAGGGTCATAAACCTTCAATAAAAGTGTCCATTCGAAACCTTTGCAATGTCTATTGCCCTAGTGCTGTTCTTGCAGACAAAAATTAGAATTTTATCATGGCCACATTTTTGGGGGAAATTTACATTATATTTGTTGCAGTACCCTTTTCTACCACTGTGACGAAGACAGCTGTTTTCCATAGACATCAATGCAACAGCGCCACTCAGCAGGCTTGTACAACATACATCTTTGACATACAATAACTCTGATCTGAATCATATCACAAAATAGTCATACCCCATAACTTAGTCAGCAATGAGAGCTGCACAAAATACTTCCTTTTAGGACATAGATGTCAACACTCCTTCAAATGCAATTTAATGCCATTTACTGTCAGGCATTGTTTTAATTATACCCTGACACCATACAACATTTCTGTGCTGACTCTGTACTTACATGGCTCACATGTATCATTACAGGGATGTGTTGCAGATACCCCGATTATACCTCGTTATTGACTTTTATGGGATCTTTATTATCTTACTACCGCACTAAGCCAAGGAAATGATCCCGGCAAACTGAAACCCTGAATTATGTCTAGTGGGAAGTGACTCAGGGATTCTAATAATGCCCCCAAAAGACTCCATGTGTCATGCCCCACCCCTTAGGCCTTTTGATAGGATCACATTTGCCTGGGGTATTCCTTTAACTCCTTACTGGTAAAGACATAACACACATTTAGGAGATTGGGTCTGAAAATATCAACTTACCTGTAGACCACTTACTGGGGATGTGGTCTGTGGCAGATGTAACCTCACCAGCTTTGGGACCATCAATGGCATTTCACCAACTGCAAGTGGCACGCCACAATAATAGAGGGGTTCTGATCAGGGCCCCTTTTTCATGAAAGAGCATGTCGGCAGAATTTGTGATGAGTAGTAACCCCATTAACTTCTTAAACCGTGTTATTGAGATGGCGCTGGTAGATCCTCCTGGTCTTCCACCTACAGCCTGCATCAATCCTTTTACGACATTTCCTTGTTTCTCACAGGCAACCTATGAGATTCCACATGTGCCACCAGGTATGTAGCTATAGGGGGCATAGATGTAGCAGACACACCATGGCCCTGTTGATTGAAGGTGGCCAAATGCCCCTTTGCCACATAAGAAGACCCAGTAAAATAATTGGCATGTGGTAGATGAGGTCCTGATACAGTTATAGTGTTGGTGGCTGGGAGTTCAAGTAACCAATGTAGGTGCTGTATACTATAGCTACCCTTGGGTTTTGGGACAAAATCCTCTCCTGGTACCCGAAAAGAGGGTGTACATTATCTGCAGTTCTTCTCTGCCAGCCCTTCGAGTTCTGAGTCCCATTTTCAGCAGATCAAGATGGCTGATGCAATCTTCAGACTACCTAATCCTCACAGTGCATTGGTAGTTTTGGATTACCAATGCACTATTCCTTCTCTCTGATTGGCCAGGGATGCTCACATGATCAGCGCTTGCCAATCAGAGAGCAGTGCACATTGCACATCAGTAAATTAGAAAATTTCAGCAGCAATTCTGGACAGACAAAAATGGGACCTGGCAAATCAGAGGAACGGCAGAGAATAACAACTGCAGGTAATATACCCCCTTCCGTACCGGGTAAAGAATTTAGCTCCAAAGCTGGAGAATTGATCTAAGGAGAACGCTCAGGAAGTAGGGAAACATCAGAAGCTAAAAGAGTGATTTGAGAAGATTTACAGACGACAACAAAAAGATCAGGAGGATTGGCTTTTCCGACATAGCGAGATGCTGATAGTTAAATGTTGTAGGGAACATTTCCCTTCTGGAAAATACTATCTGATACATGCTTTACAGTGAAGCTTCACTTCTTCTTGTTTTTGAGACCTATATTCTGCTCTGATTAAAAGGGTTCTCCAGAACTTTAACTATCCTCAGGCTAGGTCATCAATAGTTGATCGTCGGGGGTTCACCGCTTTGGATCACTGCCAATCAGCTGATTCTCAACACCACTGTCAGTACAGTAAGCAACTAGTCCTGTCCATATTACTGTGGCCCAGTTTGGTATTGCAGGCACAGCTCCCATTGAATTCAGAGGGAGCTGTGCCTGCAGTACCAAACTGGGTCGCTTCAATGTTGACAGTGCTATCTGCTTCCAGCAGTGTTCACATTGATAGGAAGTCAGGGGATCAGCTGTTAGGCATAGATCCTGAGCGGCAGACCCCTGCCAATCAGCAGTTGAAGATCTGACCTGAGGATAGGTAATCAATAATTATATGCTGAGAAATTAAAGCAGTTCTCCAAAACTTTTTCTACAGGAGTCTGAGCTTCGTTTTTCTGGCTTTTATGATTCAGAGCTATAGCTCATCTGTAAAGGCATAAAGCTAAGTGATACAATTCTGTCTGCCTGCAGTCACCCCTAGGGGGAGCTGACTGTATACAACTTATATTTACAACTCAATAATAACACTGTATGCAGTCATCTCCTGAGTTCCCCCTAGTGGTGGCTGCAGGCAGACAAAATCTTACCACATATCTCTTTGTCTACGAAGGGGATTTTGGAGCTCTGTATTAGGAAAGCAAAGCTCAGAGCAATATAAAGAGGAAAGAAAAGCACAAAATCGTATTCAAGGGTGAAAAGTTAAGGCTCTACTGGCCGCAGACCATTCTGTGTTATCATCGGTGACTGGATGAAGCGTTTAGGGAAAAGTCAACATTACTAGAGATCTTCACTTTTAATTTGTTCGGTAGACTCCACCAGTTTGTAGACACCTACATCCAACGTTTATATCATCTATACATGTGCAGGACTTCTAGTAGCAGCTCTATTATGGCTTATTCACATCAGCATTCTGGTATCCGCTCTACCTGCTCTTGGGAGACTTCCCTGGTCGAACACATCTGTCTTATAATGGGATCGAATGGCACCGAATGGACCACTTTTATTATAATGGGGTCCGTTAAGTTTCCATTATCGTGTCTGATATAATCCTACATGAAATCGTGCAGCATGTTAAAGTCACTGATGTTAACACTACATATCCTACAATGCAGCACAGCAGAGCAGGTTGTGTTCACACACTATACTGGCAGTGAAATGAGAGGATTTGCTGTCTGGGAGTAAACCGCTAAATTCGGAATGCAGCTCTGGCTGTGACTTTAGTAGAAGACGTGATGTATCTGCTGGCAATCTCCTGTGTGTGTCACAGTGAACATCGAAGTCTTACCGATCGGACACAATGCCATATTAACCAATTGTGTAAAGTATACGGTTTGTGTCTGTGCACAGTAATCAGTTCTACACTCTGCTCCCCTCCCCAACCCTACAGAGTCCGTAACCTATTGTCTGATGTATAGTCCTGTATATTACGTAACATAACTATCATATTGTGTCATCAGGTTATATAGAATCCAAATGTGCATACAGGATAATACAATGTATATAATATCAAAGCAACTCTTCATGTAGGTGACCCCGGTGCAAATAAATAAAGTTACAGAAACTGGTGAATTGTGTGATGATGTTCATTTCATTCATAAGAAACAACCATTATACAAGTTCTATTCTTGTACATAGGATGCAGTATTATAGTAGTCATATTCTTGTACATAGGAGGCAGTATTATAGTAGTTATATTCTTGTACATAGGAGGCAGTATTGTAGTAGTTATATTCTTGTACATAGGGGGCAGTATTATAGTAGTTATATTCTTGTACATAGGAGGCAGTATTATAGTAGTCATATTCTTGTACATAGGAGGCAGTATTATAGTAGTTCTATTCTTGTACATAGGATGCAGTAGTGTAGTAGTTATATTCTTGTACATAGGGGCAGTATTATAGTAGTTATATTCTTGTACATAGGGGGCAGTATTATAGTAGTTATATTCTTGTACATAGGGGGCAGTATTATAGTAGTTATATTCTTGTACATAGGGGGCAGTATTATAGTAGTTATACTCTTGTACATAGGGGGCAGTATTATAGTAGTTATATTCTTGTACATAAATGGGTAGCATTATAGTAGTTATATTCTTGTACATAGGGGGCAGTATTATAGTAGTTATATTCTTGTACATAGGGGGCAGTATTATAGTAGTTATATTCTTGTACATAAATGGGCAGCATTATAGTAGTTATATTCTTGTACATAGGGGGCAGTATTATAGTAGCTATATTCTTGTACATAAATGGGCAGCATTATAGTAGTTATATTCTTGTACATATGGGACAATACTATAGTAGGTATATTCTTGTACCTAAGGGGCAGTATTATAGTAGTTATATTCTTGTACATAGGGGCAGTATTATAGTAGTTATATTCTTGTACATAAATGGGCAGTATTATAGTAGTTATATTCTTGTACATAGGGGGCAGTATTATAGTAGTTATATTCTTGTACATAGGGGGCAGTATTATAGTAGTTATATTCTTGTACATAAATGGGCAGCATTATAGTAGTTATATTCTTGTACATATGGGACAATACTATAGTAGGTATATTCTTGTACATAAATGGGCAGCATTATAGTAGTTATATTCTTGTACATAGGAGGCAGTATTATAGTAGTTATAGTCTTGTACATAGGGGGCAGTATTACAGTAGTTATATTCTTGTACATGGGGGCAGTATTATAGTAGTTATATTCTTGTATATAGGAGCAGTATTATAGTAATTATATTCTTGTACATAGGGGGCAGTATTATAGTAGTTATATTCTTGTACATAGGAGGCAGTATTGTAGTAGTTATATTCTATACATAGAGAGCAGTATTATAGTAGTTATATTCTTGTACATAGGGGCAGTATTATAGTAGTTATATTCTTGTACATAGGGGGCAGTATTATAGTAGTTATATTCTTGTACATATGGGCAGTATTATAGTAGTTATATTCTTGTACATATGAGGCAGTATTATAGTAGTTATATTCTTGTACACAGAAGCAGTATTATAGCAGTTATAATCTTGTACATAGGGGGCAGTATTATAGTAATTATATTCTTGCACTTAGGAGCACAATTATAGTTTATATTCTTGTGCATAAGGGGCAGCATTATAATAGTTATTGCTAGGTCTGCTACTTGTGTCTGACGCCCTCTTGCGGTTTTGGGCAGATGTGAGCATTGCTCTGCTCTTCCTGTGAGAATGGACTCTATGTGTCTGTTTTCTTCGTGTACTGAAGGAGTTAACCAGTTCTCTTGCTCTCAGCCTAGCTATGGGGTTAATAAGCATTACTTTCCTATTTAAGTTGGATTGAGGCATTTCCTCCTTGCCTGAGAATTGATGTGTGTTTGTTTCTGACACTCAGCATCTCTAGGTCCCCTGTCTTAGGTCTGTGTTGTCTGTTTGATCCTGTATCTGTTTGTTTTGCAGGTTCTTTGCCTTGTGCTTTTGACTGTATGCATTTGTTCATTTTAATTTCAGTCTTTGTCTCATTCCTGTCTCTGTGGAAGTTAGTCCTGTCCTATACTAGATGTCCCTTGTGTTCAGTACATTGTCCCTGTGTCCTGCTAGGGATAGTTAGCCCTGAGGTTCCAGCGCTGGGCCATCCATGTGAAGACAATAGGCCTGCTTGCAGGCAGGGGTCTTCCCATCTACTGATCAGTTAAGGGCTTGACTTTCCATCCGATATTGCCTTTCACTACTGCGTTCAACTGCCAACTACACCAGGTCTGGTTGGTTAGCACAGTGGGTCCACACTCTCAGTCGGTAACAGTATTCTCAGGCTATGGATCCCGTTGATCCCTCTGATTGGGGAGTTTCAAAGCTGCATCCAGAATTGGTTCAACAGTGTTTTTACCAAAAGCAGATCTTGCTGTATTTATACAATCTGAATGCTTTCCTGAGCTCTGTACCTACTGACGTAGTGGTATCGCAGTCTTCCTTAGCAGACACAACCCCAGCTTCGTCCTCACAGTCAGTCTCTGTGGGTGGATCTGGTGCAGCTCACAAGTGGAGAGGCCATTTTCATGCTCAGAATATGGGAAATGTTTTAGAGAACCACAATTATCTGCCCCTCCATGTTACGACAGATATCCTGGACTATGCTGTGGGTTTATTAATCAGTTCTTGCTACACTTTGAGCTGTTGTCTCATCAGATCCCTACTGACCGCGCCAAAATGGCTTTTATTATGTTTCACCTACTTGGACAGGCATTGGCCTGGTTAAACTCTCTCTGAAATTGAGATGATCCTGTGGTCAATGACCTAAATATATTTGTGAAGACGTTCCAGAGGGTATTTGATGAGTTTGGTTGTACCACTTCGGCTGCCTCCTCCCTGTTATGTCATCACCAGGGTAACCTCACCATGGGGAAGTACGCCATTGAATTCCGAACCTCAGCCTTGGAATTGGACTGGAAACATTGAGGCTCTGGTAACGGTGTTTTAGGAGTGTCTGGCAAGTCGCATTGTGGACGAGTTGGTAGAGCGCGAAATTCCATTTTCCCTGGATGCCATCATCTCTCTGAATACAAGAATAGATCTACGTTTTCAGGAAAGGAGCCAAGAAGTGGCCTAGAAGAAGAGATCTTAGTATTTTTCTGGAGACATTCTGGAGGGCATTCGATGAACCTGGTCGTACCACTTTGGATACCTCTTCCATGTTATGTCTATGCCAGGGTAGTCTCACTGTGGGACAGTATGCCATTCAATTCCGAACCTTGGCCTCCGAGTTGGGCTGGAACGATGAGGCTCTGGTAGTGGTGTTTTGGGAATGTAAAGTTGCATTAAGGACAAGTTGGCAGGGCATGAAATTCTGTTTTCCCTGGATGCCATGATCTCTCTGAATACAAGAATAGATCTACATTTTCAGGAAAGGAGCCAAGAGGTGGCCCAGGAAAAGAGATCATACCGACTGGCACCCAGATTTGAAATACCACTTTCTCCTTCCCCGACTACCCCTTCAGCTAGTGACCCAGAGCCCATGCAGATTGATAGGCCTAAATTAGCAGAGGAGGAGTGCATACACAAATGCGCCAATAACCTGTGTATATACTGTGGGGCCCAGGGGTATAATATCCATAGCGGTCCTCGTAAATCGGAAACACTCTTGAGCCTACGGTCAGTAGGATTGACTATCCTAGGTATAAATCAGTCTTCGTCAAGACTGAATTTACTGGTGACTTTTTCGGTCTCCGGTAAGCAATTCCCTGTGTCAGCCTGTTTGGATTCTGGTTCAGCAGGGAATTTCTTGCATTGGGCCTTTGTGGACTGCTACGAGATTCCTACTCAGCGCCTGGAGAGACCTCTGAGAGTGACTACTGTGGATGGAAGTACTCTTCCCAAGACCATTCGGTTTGTCACTGAACCACTGGATCTGCGGGAAGGCGCTCTCCACTCAGAGAAACTTTCCTTCTGGTTCTCCCAAGGTCCACCAGTTCCCTTTTGCTAGGCCTGTTTTGGCTTCATCTGCATAATCCCATCCTGGATTGGAAGTCTGGGAGAGTGTCAGGTTGGGGGTTATCCTGTTACTGTAAGTGTCTGCACTCAGTTCAGCCTGTTCATCTCCTCTTGGTATCCCAGAAGCTTCATGACCTGCCAGAGGCCAATCACGATACTACTCTGTCTATTCTCCACTCACCTAAAAGGAAGCTACTTCGTGACCATGTCACCCCGTACCAGCAACCAAATAATTGCTTCTGTCCTCCTGTCTGTAAGAGACGATGAGAACGGAGCCATGCATGGTTCAGCTCTGAATTGGGTTCCCTGTTTTCAGGTGAACATAGTGAAACAAGCTACTTGACTCCTCAGCAACAAGCCGTGGACTCTCTCCAGGATAGTCCTACTATGGAGAGTGGTAGCATTGTGTTTCTTCAAGATCATACTTCATACCCATAATACACTATCTCTGATGATTCTAGTAAAATCATAACTGTAGGGGATTAATCCAGAGCTGACAGATTCAGGAGAAGGAGGGGGCATAAGGGGGAAAGTACTGTTATGTCTGCTACCTATGTCTGCTGCCCCCTGGCGGTTTTGGGTAGACGTGAGCATTGCTCTGCTCCTCCTGTGTATAAGGATTCTATATGTCTGTTTTCTTCCAGTACTGAAGTAGTTAACCAGTTCTCTGGCTCTTATCCCAGCTGTGGGGTTAATAGGCATTACTTTCCTATTTAAGCTGGGCTGATGCAGTTCCTCCTTGCCTGAGAATTGAAGTGTGTTTGTCTTGACACTCAGCATTTCTAGGTCATTGTGTCTCAGGTCTGTGTTGTCTGTTTGATCCTGTATCTGTTTATTCTGTAGGTTCTTTGCCTTGCGCTTTTGCCTGTGTGTGTTTGTCCATTAGCCTTTCTGTCTTTGTCTCATTCCTGTCTCTTTGGAAGTTAGTCCGGTCCTATATTAGATGTCCTTTGTGTTCAGTACATCGTCCCTGTGTCCTGTCAGGGATAGTCAGTACCAACGTTCCAATGCGGGGCCGTTCTTATCAGGACGATAGCCCTGCTTGGAGGCAGGGGTCTTCCCATCTTCCTGATCAGCTAAAATGTAGACTTTCCACCTGATATTACCTTGTACAATATCTATCACTACTGGGTTCAGCTGCCAACCACACCAGGTCTGGTCCAAAAGCCAGTCTGGTTGGTTAGCACAGTGGGTCCACACTTTCAGCCCAAAACAGTTATATTCTTGTACATGGGAGGCAATATAATAGTATTTATATTGTTGGACATAGGGGAGCATTATTATAGTAGTTAAATTCTTTTACATAGGGGCAATATTATAGTAGTTATTACCTTGTATATAGGGGACAGTATTATAGTAGTTATACTCTTGTATATAGCGGGCTGTATTTTAGTAGTTATAGTCCAGTATATAGGATAAGTATTATAGTAGTTATATTCTTGTATATAGGAGCAGTAATAATAATAATCTTTATTTATATAGCGCCAACATATTCCACAGCGCCTACAAAACAGGGGAGAACAGATACAAAAAACAAAGATACAAAAACCACTGTTACATGTAGTAATCCATTGAGGAAACAGTAGAAGTAAGGAGCCTGCTCCAACAAGCTTACATACTACAAATAATGGGGTAATACAGAAGGTAAAGGGGCTAGAGATCTGCACGGTATGGCGAGGTGGAGAGTGAGGGATGCTATACTTATAGAGAATGTCAGACTTAAGCCATGTAGTGGCTGAATCAGTATGACTACAGGGGGTGGTTGATTGCGGCTAGCAGGGAATTGCAGTCTGTAGCACAGGGAGCATGTTATCAGGCGGAGTAAAGAGGGGTTTAAGGGATGTGGTATGCCTTCCCGAAGAGGTGAGTTTTTAGAGCACGCCTGAAGTTTTGTGTATCGGGGATTGCTTGGATAGTTTTGGGTAGCGCATTCTAGAGGACTGGTGCTGCTCTGGAGAAGTCTTGTAGGCGGGAGAGAGAGGTTCAAATTAAAAGGGGAATGTAATCTGATTTCATTAGCGGAGGGCACGGGCTAGGTGGTGGATTGAGATGGGGGAGGCAATGTAGGGCAGCGCGGTGCAATAGAAAGCTTTATGGATTAAGGTAGTGAGTTTGAATGGAATTCTATATTTGATGGACAGACAGTGCCGTGACTGGCACAAGGCAGAGGTGTCTGAGTAGTGGCTGGACAGGAAGATGAGCCGGGCTGCTGCATTCAGGATGGATTAGAGGGGGGAGAGTCTGGAGCAGGGTAGGCCGATCAGCAATGAGTTGCAAAAATTGAGCTGAGAGTGGGCGAGGGCAACAGTGAGCATTTTTAGCGTGTCCACAGTGAGAAAGGGGCGGATTCTTGCGATGTTCTTGGGGTACAGCTAATAAGAAAGACGTCAGGCAGCAGGTTTGGTGCGGTTGTATTTTATGCATTCATGAGAATACACAGATAGTAATGCCTCCTCAACACACAAGATGGCGACGTTTCGACTCTAAAGCATGAGTCTTTGTCAAGCTAGTTACACGTTAACACAACCTATGCTCTTATACGCCCCTTCACCAATCACATAATAATCATTAAAAAGATAAAGTGGAACAGGTGTGTTTCTTACCTCAGAGCTGGATTCCCATGGTGAACTTCACAGCCCATAGAATACATAGCTGGCGCACGCCATTGCAGTCATGTGTGTAACCCGGAAGTGCCTAACCTCAGATTGCTGGGAGAGCCCATGACAGGTCATCCTCCGTTGCCACAATAACCAGTAATCATTAATCATTCCCCCTGAGGATAGAGCAGAGCACAGCTGCGAGTTCTCGCGATAGCTGTGTCCCAGCTCCGTGCTTGCTATGAGTCACGCTCCACTCTGCACATAAGCAAAGTCCATCACTATGGTAACCGAAGCCTCTGCCTTCCTATGGAGTGTTAGATCTGCTTGAATGGTATGACGTGTTCTCAAAGCACCAGATCTGGTCATCACAGGGTCCTAGTGCCGACATATCTATCCTTCTTATTACTAATGTGCACATTACTTCCATAAACAATCCAAACACGATGGAGGAATATAAATCATATAATAAGGGCGTGTGAGATATTCCCCATAAGTAGTTATATCACCACGTTCATAGTTCACTTATAAAACGGAGAAAGGTCACATAGTATTGTATACTTTCCGGACTGGCAAGAGGATTTAACCCACATTCATAGGGTTACAAGAACCAGATGTCTAGTTAAATAAGTAGATTTAATTAATACACAAAGGGATTTTTTACCATGGAGCAATGTCAGTACTATGTATTAATTAGCATGAAAGCAAGCACTGAGAGGAACAATTATAACACCAGAGAAGGAACCTAATTATTCCAAGAACAGAAATCCTAAAGGGTGATCATACTACGTGTCCTATTCATTCAAAGTATCATGCCAATACTAATACCCGAAGGCATGATTAAGCATGCGGCCGAGGTAGATCCTGATAGGTATACCCAAGCATATACGATGATAATGAGAGGTAGAAAAACGGGGTATCACACATACACTGAAATGGCTGCCAAGGAGTATAGCTTTTTTATTGATGCCCAGAAATCTATTAATATGCTACTAAATATTACATGTACACTGTATTAGTGCAAAAAAAAACACAAGAAATTTCAATAAATATCAAAAAAAAAAAAAAAAAAAAAAAAAACCCAGGGGCTCAGTGTCATGGGAAATAGTTCCAGCGTCCGAGGAGGATCCACCCAGATATGAAAATCTGTAATCAAAAAAAGAAATATTAAAAACAGGTCTAGGATAAAGAAAGCAGACAACAAACAAATACATCACTGAAATGCAAAGGTATTGTAATCAAGGTTAAGTCCCAATGGGGTCAGGGTGTCCAGATTGAAGATCCAACTGGCCTCTTTCCTTTTAAGTAATTTTACCCGATCCCCCCCTCGGATGTTTTCAGGGACATCATCTATAACTCTAAATTTGAGTTGACTGATGCTGTGTCTAGCACTAGCAAAATGTTTGGGGATGGGCAGTTCAATGTTTTCATTCCTGATCGTGCTCTTATGTTTGGTGATACGTGAGCGAATCTCTTGAATAGTTTCGCCCACGTACAGGAGGCCGCAGGGACATGATATAAGGTAAACAACATATGATGACTTGCAAGTATATCTCTGTCGGATATAAAACTTTTTCCCAGTCCTTGGATGATTGAACGTGTTGCCACGACTCATATTGCTGCAGCATGTGCAGCTCAGACATGGAAAATTCCCAGTCTTCACTGGGTATAAGACCCTTTGTTTTGGGGGGCCAATATCTGACAGATAGGAACGTACTAATCGATCTTTCAAGTTACGTCCTCGTCGATAAGCCATAATCGGAAAGGACCGAAATTCGGGGACATTACCACAGCCCTTGGAGAGTAATAACCAGTGTCGTCTGATAATTCTCATAATTTGATCACTGGCCGGGCTATAGGTGGATACAAAAGGAATACGAGACAATTCAGTATCTCGATGTTTCGGGGAGAGAAGCTGATCTCGTGGAAATTGTCGAGCTTTTTCCATTAAAGGGCCTAACATATTCGCTGGATAACCCCGCGTTCTAAATTTGGAGTACATTTGCTCAAGACGATCATTCACTTTCTCATTGCTTACGATCCGCCTCACCCGAAGGAGCTGACTCCAAGGTAAGGACTCTATTGTCTTTCTTGGGTGGAAACTATCAAAGACTAATAGGTTGTTCCTATCAGTGACCTTGGTAAAGAGGTCAGTCTCCAAATGGCCTTCTTTTTTAATGACAAGTACATCCAAGAACTGGAGTTCAGTAGTAGATGTCGACATGGTAAACCTGAGTTCTGGGAGTATATTATTTAATTCGTCAAAGAAAGATGTCAATTTTATTTCAGTGCCTTCCCAAATCAGGAAGACATCATCAATATACCTCCACCATCCACGTACATATTGCCAGGATGGGGAGGTATAGATCCATGTTGTCTCAACATAATTCATAAAAATAACCGCATACGTCGGGGCCACATTCGACCCCATTGCGGTCCCACAGCATTGCCGATAAAAGGCATTCTCAAAGATGAAATAGTTGTTGGTCAAAATAAATTCAAGTAGGGTCAAAATAAATTGAATAGTGCCATTATTCCAATCAGAGCTTAATAGGGAATCACGTACTGCATCTAGACCCTTGTCATGTGCTATTATAGTATAGAGTGAGACCACATCTAATGAAACTAGTAAGGAGTGTTCACTCACTCTAACTTCCTTGATTTTGTTTAAGAAGTCGCTGGTATCACGTATATAAGATAGGCCTCTTATGGCAAAGGGTCTTAAAACTCTATCTAAAAAACGGGAGATGTTACTGAATAGAGACTCCCTACCGGATATGATCGGTCTACCCGGTGGGTTTGCAAGATCCTTGTGGATCTTTGGTAGGACGTAGATAGTGGGTGTAATAGGGTATGCAATGAGTAAATAATCCGCAAGTTGTCGATCAATGATAGCTTGATTGATCGCCTCGTTAATCAGAACCCGTAATTGCATCTGAAAGCGTAATGTTGGATCTTGTCTTAGTTTCTCATAAGTCGAGACATCATTCAATTGGCGGCGAATTTCATTCAGATATTTGAACCTATCCATCACTACTACGGCCCCACCCTTATCCGCTGGTTTAATAATTACTGATTGATTCTTACTTAAATTTTTGACCGCCAGCCATTCATCCTTGCGCATATTCGTGCGGCAAGGTTTACATAATCTATGAGATCTCAAGTGATGAACATCCTGCTTTACAAATTTAGAAAAAGTTTCAACTACATGGTCATTGGAAAGCGGTACGAAACGACTTGCAGGACGAAGACCAATTTCCCTCGAGGAAAACACCTCACGGGGATTAGTCTGAGTGCTGCCAACCTCACTATTGGATGGTACAGTGGAAAAAAATGTCTTAAGTTTTAATCGCCTCATAAAGGCGTCCAAGTCTACATCTAATTGGAACCAATCTACCGTTGGTTTCGGGCAGAACGCCAGGCCCTTGGAGAGTACTGAAATCTCCAATTCAGTTAGTGTAATAGAAGAAATATTTACCACTAACGATTGTTCACCAGTTACGGGAGTCTCCTGGTGGTTGCTCGGGTCTGCATAGTCTCTTTTCCTCGCTCTGTTGTGCTTGCGCCCTCCTCTCCGGATTCCACCCTGTTGTGTAGATTTATTCGTGATTTCGACGGCGGGCGATGACCTAAAAAACGTGCGGTATTCGGATTTCTCTCCGTAACAGGTCTTGATGAATCGTCAGTTGAGTCGGATCCAACAGATGTGAACCCGAATTCGCCTTTACGTTTTTGTCCACCCATCCGTCCACGACGTTGGTTTCTCCTAGGATTGGGATTGGAAGAAAAATGCCCACGTGAATATTGCCATTTATAAACCTTGTTATTTTTGTAATCCTCCGCGTCGCGGTACCACTTCATCCTTTTAGTTGACTCTATGTCCTCCTGATATTTTCTCAGTAGAGCATCCATCTTTGTTGAGTAGGGTAGCCAGTCGGTTTCACCCATCTGTTGTTTTAATTGGGATTCGATATCTCCAATAATCTCTCGACTCCTTTTAACTTCTGAACATAAATATTCAATGTTAAGTAACATCAGATCGAATGAGCATTTATTTAAAATACCCTCAAACTTAGCACAGAAGCTCGAGTTGTCCGCAAGTAATGTGGGTCTCATACTCGAGCGCAAACCTCGTGGGATCCTCCTTGCCTGGTAATACTCGTGTAAGGTGGCCAGGTGGAGATTGTAAGATATCATGTGCTTTCGTTCTGATTCAAACTGTTTCTGTAAGACAGCCGCAGAAGGAGTACACAGGAATGAGGTATCAACAGACACTTCAGACAGAATTTTTGTTGCATCTGCTTCTGAAAACATAAATGGAGAGGAGGCTCCTGGTGCACCATCAGCCAGGCCCGCAAATAATGAGGCTTGTCCCCCTGGGGGTGCACGCTGTGATGGATCCATAGCAATTTGCAGTAAACAAAGTTGAGCAGCAGCACTCACCACTACCAGTTCGGGGGGGAAAAAATCCTAAGCTGTATCCTTCAGCCTTGTCTGCACGCCCAGACCGGGAAAGAGTCCAAATTCCCAAAGATATACATATAATAAGAAAGACGTCAGGCAGCAGGTTTGGTGCGGTTGTATTTTATGCATTCATGAGAATACACAGATAGTAATGCCTCCTCAACACACAAGATGGCGACGTTTCGACTCTAAAGCATGAGTCTTTGTCAAGCTAGTTACACGTTAACACAACCTATGCTCTTATACGCCCCTTCACCAATCACATAATAATCATTAAAAAGATAAAGTGGAACAGGTGTGTTTCTTACCTCAGAGCTGGATTCCCATGGTGAACTTCACAGCCCATAGAATACATAGCTGGCGCACGCCATTGCAGTCATGTGTACAGCTGACATTTTTGAGTGAGAGATTGGACATAGGGGGTAAATGAGAGATCAGGGTCGAATATAACCAGAAGACAGCGGACGTGCTGTCTGGGAGTTATGGTGGTGCCACACACTGAGATGGAGATGTCAGGATGAGGTCAGTTAGTAGAGGGCGGAAGCACCAGTAGGTCAGTTTTTGAGAAGTTCAATTTTAGGAAGTGAGAGTATATAGTGTTATAGACAGCAGACAGACAGTTGGTGGTATTCTGGAAGAATGCTGCTGTGATGTCATGGGAGGAGGTGTTGCTGACCCCTGGCTTTCCTTGTGACTACACTACCCACCTCCTCTCTCTGTACTGCGAACTGAGGCCTCCAATTACTGAGTCCTGGCTCTTCCCTGACTACTCTCTAGAACTGTGGGTACTGCAACTGAAGCTCTACCTTAGTGCCTGAAACCACTGCAAAATAATTACACCAAAAATGAAGTCCATTGTGAGCACCCTGCGGAATCAAGTGACAGAGCTCCAAGAATTCTTTGCCTCCTACTAAAAGAAGTTGTCTGAATTACAAACTGTGGTGCTGGATCAACAGAAGGAGATAGTTACTATACAGAAACAAGCATTAGATTTGCATCATACAGGCTCGGATGTCCGCGCACCACTGCCAGCTAAATTTTCAGAAGATCGTCGCCAATACCGAGGTTTCCTAAATCAATGCTGAATCTATTTTCAGATGCAGACAACCTTATTTACCACTAGAAAAATATATTCTTTATCATCAATCTCTTCACTGATGAGGCGCTTGCCTGGGCCTCACCATATGTAGAGAACAACAGTAATCTTCTTTATAGCCTCGATGCCTTCACGACTGCTGGGGATTATCTGAGTGGGTAAAGGATGAATTTGCTTGAGTAGAGACCCCTGGTAGCCTGTTGGAGTTCATTCAGTTGTGTATCCAAATTGACCAGAGACTTTCTGAGTAGCAAAAAGAGAAACTGCTGGGTTTGGGAACCAACACCCCTTACTTCTCCAGTCAATCCATGTTGAGTCCCCAGTTATGCCAGAACTAATGCAGGTCGAGGTCATCCACAAACCCCTTTCCTCCACTGAAAAGGAAAGGTACCATGCTGAAAATCTGTGCCTTTATTATGGAAACTCAGGACATTATGCCTTAAACTGCCCAAATAAATTCCAAAGGACTCTCGCCCTAGCCAACATCAAGACCATGACCAATCCAGGGGTCACGAAACAAGCGGATGTCACCAAACACACCTTTGTACCTGTAGTTCAAGATGGTGTGAAAACCCTTACCTGCTCCACCATTTTGTCCTACCAATAGAGATCTTAACAGGAAATCAGAGGATGCAGTGCTCAGTAATGTTGGATTCAGGAGTGGGAGGAAACTTCGTGGACTTAGATTCGCTCTCAACAAAAACATTGCAACCAGACATAAGCCCATACTGATTGATATGGAAACCATGGATGGGTCACCCTTATCCTCGGGAACAGTCACACAGGAGACAATTGAACTAGAGTGTCCAGCTCATCTCGTCCCCTAAATTTCCGGTGATTCTCGGGATCCCCTGGTTCTCTACCCATAATCCCTCTATCAACTGGGAATCAAGGACCATTGCCTTCCCTTCACAGTACTGTAAAGAGCACTGCAAAATAGCAGCATCCACCCCATAACCAGTGCAAGACCCCGAGAATGGTTAGCAGGACCTTGAGAAGTTACTAGTTCAATATCAGATGTTCAGTGATTTCTGCAGCAAGAAGAAAGTTGAAAAGCTGCTACCTCATTGACCTTATGATTGCACAGTGGAGTTGCTCCCAGGTGCTTATATTCCATTCAGGTGGATCTATAACCTTTTAGAACCAGTGGGGGCGCACATATTTTTTGTGGAAAAGAGTAACTCAATCCTGCAACCATGTATCTATTATAGGGAGTTAAAAAAAATTGCAGACAAGAATCGCTACACTCTTTCCCTGATACCAGAATTTTTAGAGAGATTTTGCTCTGCCAAGATCTTCACTAAGATAGATCTAAGAGGGAGCTCTATCTTTATATGGATTCACCCAGGGTACGAATGGAAGACTGCTTTTTGAACAAGATATGATCATTTCGAAAACCTAGTGATGCCGTTCGGCCTTTGCAATGCTCCCGCCACCTTCCAGCACTTTATCAATGACATATTTTGAAACCTGTTGGACCAATTCGTAGTCGTGTATCTCGACGATATCCTTAACTTCTATGATAATTTAATGGAATATCGCAAGCATGTTCGGGTGGTTTTGGAATGACTCCAAAAGAAGAATCTCTACATCAAACTAGAGAAGTGTGAGTTTGAACAGACCCAAATGCAATTCCTGGGATACATTATCTCCGCAGATGGCCTAAGTATGGACCACAGCAAAATTAAAGCCATCTTGGAGTGTCCCATTCCAAAAAATCTGAAGTATAGTGCCTGATTGGTTTTGCGTACTTATACAAAAGATTTATTTAGGACTTCTCAAAGGTCATCTCTCCCATCATCTTCCTCACAGGAAAAACATATTTTCCTGGTCCTCGGAGGCACTAATCACTTTTGAAAAACTAAAGACTCTGTACTGATCCACCCAAAACTGGAATTGCCTTTTGTTTTTGAGTTGGTCACCTCCGACTTCACAGTGGGAGCTATCCTGTCACAACGAGTCAGTGATAAGATGCAACTGCACCCTTGTGCATTTTTTATCCAACAATTTATCACCCGCAGAAAGAAAAACTGTGACATCGGGAACTAGGAGCTTCTGGCAATCAAGGTGACTTTCACCGAATGGAGGTACCTTTTGGAAGGAGCCCACCATCCAGTAACGTTTTTTACTGACCATAAGAACTTACAATTTTTCCATACTGCCAAGAGGTTATTGGTGAGGCAAGCACCATGGGCGCTGTTTTTCTTCCAGTTCAATTTTAAATTTTAACGTGTCCCCTACCCCCCCCCCCCCCCGATTCCAGAAACGGCAAGGCGGGTACATTGTCCAGGATATTTTCAGAGTGTGAAAAGGGGTCAAACAAAGACTACACAATTCTGTCCCCCCAAAATTTTGGGATTATCCTATACTCTGAAGACCTTCTAACAAAGTTTAAAGGAGGACACAAAAAATATCCGTTTGTGAATCATCTTTCTCAGGAGGTGAAGCTTTCTTTCACAGATGGACTTTGGAGGCGAGAACACGAACTATATGTTCCCAAGGCTGGTCGACTCAAAGTCCTTAAACTAGACCATGATTCCAAGCTTGCCAGTCACCTCGGTGGCCCGACTGCAGGAGGGACGTAAAGAGGTATGTCACCTCTTGCGAAATATGTGCTTGGAACAAGATGCCACAAACCCGTCCTCTGGGTTGCCTACAACCTCTTCCAATCCCATTCAGGCCATGAAGATCTATATCTATAGACTTTTTAGTGACCTGCTCCCCTCGAAAGGAATGACTACCATTCTTGTTATCATGGCTCGACTCATGGAGATGGCTCACTTTATCCCCTTAAAAACGATTCCAACCCCCATGCACACTGCAGAGTTGATGATCCAGGAAGTTTTCTGACTACACGGAATACCTGATAATGTGGTCCCGGACAGAGGAGTTGAATTTATTTCAATGTTCTGGAAACACTTCTACATGGGCCTGGGAACTACCGTGAATCTCTCCTCTGCCTTTCATCCTCAGTCTAACAGCCAGACAGAGAGAACAAACCAGATTCTGGAGCAGTATCTCTTCTCCTTAATCTCCCATCTACAGGACGATTGGGTGGATTATTTATTGACAACGGAGTTCACCTACAACAATGCCTAACACAGCTCAACCACCCATTCTATGCTAACTACAGGATACATCCTGTCTTTATTCTGAGCCTTCCTATCAGCACTCCTGTCCCAAGGATCGATCACAGACTGACGGCGTTATCTGGAACCCAGAGATAATTGAAGTAGACTTTGCAAGAAGCCCACGATGCCTACAGAAGAGTAGCGGACAGATACTGCCAAGCGGCCCCTATCTTTCAGGTTGGTGATAAGGTATGATTGTCAATCAAGAACATGAATTGGGGTAAAAATGTATCGGGCCTTTACAGGTTTCCGCAAAGATGGGCCAAGTCGCCTTCCACCTAAAACTCCCTGGCAGACTTAGGATACATCCAGTGTTCTATGTGTCACTAATCAAGCCATTCAAGGAGAACACTTTCCCTGGAAGAAACCAACCATCTCCTCCACCAGTGATGGTCCAGGGTGAAGAGGAGTTCCTGGTGGACCAGATCCTGGACTTCTGAAAACATAGAAGGATGCTGCAGTACCTGGTCAAGTGGAAGGGATATGACCCAGAGAATTCCTGGGAGCTGGCCTCCAATATTCATGCCCTTCAGCTGATGAGGGAATTTCATCTTAGATACCTGGGCAAGCTGGCTCCTGGGATGTCCAGTGACCATCTTGGAAGCAAGGGACTGGTGTCAGGACTCGAACGCAGGACCTCTTGCACTCCAGACAGTGGCTACCCACCTCCTCCATCTGTACTGCGAAATGAAATCTGCCATTGCTGACTTTTGGCTCTTCACTTACGACACTCCAAACCTGCGGCTAGTACACCTGAGGCTCCACCCTAGTGCCTGAAACTGCTACATAGCGTCTGTAGTCTCAAATGCACAGGAACAAAGAGTCCCAATAGATGTGCCTGGTATTTTCTTCTCCCAGATGCATCAACTCTTCAGGAAGTTTATCTGGGACAGGTACAAACCACGTCTGGTATTCCCATACCTAACACAAAGAAAACAACAAGGAGGGAGGGGCTTATCAAATCTACTCTTATATTATAAGGCGATTCATATGGCAAGATGGATCTCTTTGGTGGATCCTAAACTGGATTCGCCAGATATCAACCTAGAAAAAGCCCTACTTGGGCAGGACAAACAAATACTTCTTGTGTCAAATGAGTTCTACCCAAGAAAGTCTATGACATTGAGCCCCGTTACAAAAGGCCCTATTAAAATGTTGAGGACGCTATGCCAAGAGTCATCAACCCAATCGTCATTGCCACCAATCACCCCTGCACCATTGATTCCTTCCATTCTGGCCAATAGGCCATTGAGTATAGTAGGCCCTAAAGCAAGACCTTCTCTGTAGCTCCTTGCGTAGATTTCGGAAGACCTACCACAATAAACTCAGAGATCCCCTGTGGTCCGAAACATATCTAGCTCTCCCCACACAGTCATAAAGACTAGTAACACATTTATACAGAAGCTTGCTTTTACAATCCTCCTCGGATAGGCCTTGGTTTCTCAAGGAATGGGAAAGGGACTTGGGAACTACCTTTAACAAAGAAGAAACTGCCAAGAAATTCCCATGGTTTCTCTAAATGTATGCACATTAGGGAAATTTCATGCACAGTCATCACTAGATGGCATAGAATAGCAGTTTCCATGGCAAAAGTAGACCGTGGGAAGTTGGATATAAGGGAACACTCCTTCACATATGGTGGCATTGCCCGATGACCAAAATATTTTGGCAGCTAATTCTTGAAAAGATTAATAAAATATGTGGAACACCTAAGACCGTACCACTCGAGCAGGTCCTACTATGGAAACCTTCTAAACAATTTAGACCATCAAATAAGTCCTTGGCTACCACTCTCTTATCAGCCGCAAAACTACTCATCCCCCTTTACTGGAAAATGAAAGAGACCCCTATAGTAGCACAGTGGAGAGAAAATGTCTCTCAGATTTTCCGCTTTGAATAAATCACAGCAGTTCGGGAAACAGTCTCAAGGGACAAATTCCAGTCAATTTGGATGCCATGGGTTGGTTATATTGAAGACAAAACAAACCCAAATGCGGATCATAATATCTAATATGTATACGTACAATTCTTGTCTCTTTTAGTAATGTACACTTCAGTTTGGCTAAAAATACTCACTCCCTTCCTCATCCCCAATAAACCAATACCTTACATCCATACTTCCTCCCATCTCTTTGAGTTGCTTTCTATTTCAAGGGTGCTAGGTTGCAGTAGGTATGCAGCCAAAATTTTAATTTTATCTTAGGTATGGCAAACAGTTTATGCAATAATTTCTCTAACTGAACACAAGGGTATCTTTTCCTTTTGTTATTCATGTGCTGCAATTAAGTTGCAAGGACCTGCGTGTACACTTGTTAGAGCTGGCCAGGGTAGATGGAGGGATGTACCTCTTGAGGAGTGACTTGTGGAAAACCCTATGGTTTCTCCACGTATCTAGCAGTGCCAGCTCGTACAACATAGGATTAATAACTCTGGTGACTGGAAAAGGGCCCACAAATCAAGGGGCCAGCGTCAAAAAAGGCACTTTTAACTTCAGATTCCTGGAAGACAAGTATACCAGGTGGCCCACAGAAAAAGGTTCAGAAATGGTACGTGTACCTCTGCTCCTCTGGACTGCTCTAAGTTGCCACGCACCTTCTCCCATACCTCCTGCAGATTTTGAAGCCGAGTGTTTGCAGAAGGATTGTTAGAGGAAGAGAGGAAAGACACCGCAAAATTGGGATTGAAACCAAAGTTACAGAAGAAGGGAGAAATGCCAGACACGGAATGTGTATGGTTATTGATAGCAAATTCGGCCAACGCTAAATAATTAACCCAAAGACTCTGACAATCACTAAAGTACATTCTGAGGTACTGAACCAGTTCCAAGTTCATACGTTCTGTCTGCCCATTAGACTCTGGATGGAAGGCAGAGGAAAACGACAACCCAATACCGATACTCTTAGAAAAGGCCCTCCAAAACTGGGAAACAAATTGGACTCCCCGGTCACAAACAATATCCTTGGGGACCCCATGCAGATGCACAATCTCCTTGATAAATATGGTGGCTAACTCAAGGCCAGACAGAAGCTTCCTAAGAGCAGAGAAATGTGCCATCTTGGAAAATCTGTCGACGACCACCAAGATGACCGAGTACCCCTGGAACTCGGGCAATTCGGCAATAAAATCCATCAACAGATGGGTCCATGGTCTCTCAGGAACGGGAAGAGGAAGAAGTGGACCTTCAGGCTGTCTCCGTATACTCTTCCCTCGGACACAAATAGGGCAGGACTTGACAAATGCTTTGAAGTCCTGAGACATTTGTGGCCACCAATACAAATGGCTACACAGCTCCAGGGTGCTTCGGACTTATGGATGACCTACTAAGACCGACGAATAAACTGCCTTTAGTATGAGAAGCCTTGGGAACAACCAACCTCCCCTCAGGGAGACCTTCGGGAATGGACTGCTGAGCTGCCAGGAGTAAAGCAGAGGTGTCGGATGTAAGCGCAGCTACCACCACCTCTGGCTGAGACTCCTCTACCTCAGGGACCCCAAAGCAGCGTGACAAAGCCTCAGCTTTGACATTCTTTGACCCAGGCACATATGTGACTACAAAATTGAAGCGCAAAAAACACAATGCCCATTTTGCCTGATGAGCGTTCAAGCACTTGGCAGACTCTAGATAAACCAAAATCTTATGGTCCATGAGGACTGTAATAGTATGATGAGCGCCCTCTAAGAAATATCTCCATTCATCAAATGCCCATTTTATGGCCAGTAATTCCCTGTTGCCAATATCATCGTTGCGTTCTGCCTGATTAAACTTTCTAGAAAAGAATGCACAGGGTTGGAAACCAGGTCAGCCGTGAGATTTCTGTGAGAGAACTGCCCCGATGCCGTGCTCCGAGGCATCTACTTACAAACGGGCGATCCAGATCCAGCTGAGCCAAAACCGGTGCTGTGGAGAAAGCCCTCTTGAGAAGTGTAAAGGCCTTAACAGCCTCCTGCGACCAGGAATCAACCCTTCGTCCCCCTTCTTCGTCCCATAAATCTGCCCAAGGGCCGTAAAAAAGACATCTACCGATTGGTGGGACCGTGAGTCGGGAGGTAGCGAGAATGCCCAGTTTTAAGGGTCGCCCCTCAAACGTGAAATGCCAACGCTCCCACTTTGTTATTCAGAACCCGACGACTGGGGACGTAAATCGAAATACAACCTGCATGCCTCCCGGAAAGAGAAAAACGTCCTATGGTCACCAGAAAAAAAGTCAGGTAGAGCGATCTTAGGCTCGACACCCGACCCCGGCACAGCAGCAGTGGTGACTGGAGTACTAGTAGCGGTCTGTTCCTGTTGCTGGAGCCGAGTGGACAGGTCTTGCACCATACCTGTCAAGACTTGCACCTGATTGGCGAGCACCGCAACAGCCTCCATGTCAGGGGTTAAGCAGGCAGGTCGCAATGGGTGCCAGCAGCAATATTGGCCAGTTTTTCTGTAAGGGCTGGCCAGGGCAGATGGACAGGGGATCCCTATGCCAACACTCTCCCATGTCCCTACCTACTTGCCCCCCTGGGCTAGGCTCCAGGGCGACAACTGGGTGATGGTCCCTCTGCTGCACAAGTGACAGGGACCCCGAGGAAGGAGGGACAGGGAGACCGGCAGGTGAGCACCGTGTAACTGACAGGAAGCCAAAAAGGCAGCAGATAAGAGACTAATCGTAAACAAGCAGGGTCAAACCGAAAGTCACGTGTGGAGTACCGGAGCGCAAACCAGAGGCAGAGTCAAACTAAAGGCCGAAGTCAAACACAAAACAGTCAGGTCAAGTATTGCGGGTGTAGGCAGACAAGTCTTCAACCAAACACTGGCAATTAGATTCTGGACCAGCCAGATATAAATTCAGAACTCCCTGCCCAGAGGGGCGAGGAAAAGTCACATGGCGGTCAGGGGAAAAATCATAAAGCTGCCTTCCCCTGGCAGCGCGCATCGGTCCGAGTCGAGTACTGCGCGGCCGACCAGCGGACTTGGGCGCCCGTGCACGATGCAGAGGGTGTCACCGGCCACCGCGACCAACCACCAGAGTGGGAGAACCCCGGACACAGCTTTCAGTCAGGGCCCCTGCAGTGCCAGGATGAGCAGCCCACACCAACCAGACACTGACGCCCCCAATGGTAACCCCATATCTGACAACACTTATGTAGATGGCCTCCCAGGATGGGGGTTACCCTCCCTACTGTCTCAGTTGTTTTTTCAATAAAAAGAGATTATTTTAAAAAAATGCACAGAAGCAAAAAGCTTTCCCTCAGTATGACTCGATGAAGCTAAATCCTTCGCTGTCACATCCTACAAGAGCGCGCTGGATCCGTCATCAGTAGATCTCACACAAACAGTGTCAAAACAATAGAGATAACCCAAAACACAGGAAACACTGTCTATATATAAACTAACGCAGGGGCCTGCCTAAATGAAGCCAACCCATCCTGACCAGGACGAACCTGACCCTGTACCTCGGCCACTAGTTGACCCTACGAGTGACAGGGGAATAATATAGGAAACAATACAGAAATGAAAACCAGCGCAGTACTTAGCTTTGAGATGCAACAGGTAAATGGGAGATCCAGATACACAGTCAGAGAGAGACTGAAGATAAACAGCAAATCAGATCAGCATCAGGCCAGGCTAAATAACTCTGACAAATACCCACAGGTGAGACTATGCACGTGTCACCTAATACCACATCCACCAGAGCTAGAAGGTGGAAAAACAACCACAAAGCCTGCACCAGACTATCAGCTAGGCAGCGATCCCAGAACCGTAGCAACATGCACTTTACGGACCGGTTCCTTCAAATTCAATCAAACTGCTCACATCACAACCCCTTCAGAAAGAATAGTGCTGAAATTTCACCTGAAGCAACTGGGACAAAACTCCTAAAGAGAGCATCGACTTTTACATTCCTACTGCCAGGACGACATGTAGCTCCAAAGTTGAAGCGAAAGAAAAATTGTGACCACTGTACCTGTCTCGGATTAAGTCTTTTAGCTCACTCTAAGAAGATCAGGTTTTTGTGGTCAGTATCTCCGAGGTGTCAACCTTTACCATGAAAAGTTTGGAAGTGACCAGCTGCACTAAAACAGGAACCGTCGCAAAACATCTCTTCAAGAAATGAAAAGATTGTAATGCCGAAGGGGACCATCTAGAAGCGAAACACCTTTTCTTTGTCATATCAGTCAGGGGCTTAACCACCATGGAAAATCCTCGAACAAACTCAGTAGTAATTAGCGAACCCAGAAATCTTTAAAGAGCTTTTTTTTTACATTTTCTGGTAGCACCCAGTGTCGCACAGCACAGACCTTCTCCGGATCCATCTTGAAACCCATTGGGGTAATAATGTGTCCCAGAAATGGGATTTCTTGCACAGAAAAAAACACATTTTTCCTTTATAGTAAAAACATTATTATTGTGTAATGCTTGAAAAACCTGACGAACATAAGAAATGTGTGAATCAAAATCTGGCCCAGAGATATATCGTCAAGATATACCAGTACAAAGTGGCCAATAGATTTATAGAGAACTTCATTAATAAAGGACTGGAAAACTGCAGGAACATTTGTTAGGCCAAAAGGCATCACCAGGTTCTCATAATACCCTTCGAGCATGTTAAAGGCAGTTTTCCATTTAGCCTCCTCCTTAATCTGAGTCAAATTACATGCCCCTCGTAAATCCCACTTGGCGAACCAGTTGGCACCATTTAACTGACACAACAGGTCCAGGATGAGTGGCAATGGATAAGGATTACGCTTGGTGATTTTATTTAGCTCTCTGAAATCGAGACAGGGCTGCAAACCCCCATTCTTTTTCTGCCAAAAAACAAAACAAAACGGCGGCAAGTAGAGATTTTGAGTGACGTGTGTGCCCCTTTTTCAAACTGTTCTGGATATACATCTTTAAGACACAGTCTCTCAAGAGTAGTCAAATTGTACATATGGCTTTTTGGCAGCTTGCAGTCTGGGATAAATTTAATAGAACAATCTCCTCTGTGAGACGATAATTTGTCTGCCCCCTCCTGAGCAAAGACATCAGAGAACTCTGCAATAAATTTAGGCAATTCATATATCTGTATGGAAGACACCTGTTAGGACCGGCAGCTCTCGGGGTCTCCGCGTCCGCACCACCGGTCCTATCACCCGAGCTGATCGGGTGCGGCGCTAGGGAGCTCCGGTCTTGGTGACCTCCCCGGGCCATCGGGGTCCCGGACACTGGCTCTGGACGCGTGCTCCTTGGCTCAGGGAGCGGCGCCTGGGTGGTCAGTTGCTGGAGATGCGACGATGCAGTCCATGTTGCCATGACATCCTGACTAGCAGCATCTGCACTTGCTGCTGGATGTCTGGGATCTGCACTCGCTGCCTTATGTCTGGTTCTGGCTGCTGGCAGGCTCCCCGCCCCAATCATCTGCTGGGGCAGGAGTTCTGACAGCATTTAAACGTGCCTGTTTCTCTCCAGCATTGCCAGTGTATGTTTGTCTCCATGCTACACCCGCATTATTCTCATCTGATTTCCAGTTGTGACCCTCTGCTTTTGGACCTGACTTTGACCTTGCCTGATCCCTGGTACCACGTATTCTCCTGTTGCCAACCCGGACTTCCTAACTTGTCTCTGTATTTGTTTGTAAGTCTGACTCCCTGCCCCGCTTCCCTAGTGAGTATAGGGACCGTCACCCAGTTGTTGCCCTGGGGCCTAGCCCAGGGGGGCAAGTAGGAAGGACAGTGGTTGCGAGTAGCTTTTAGGGACTTCCAGTACCCGAACCCCAGTACCCTGACAGATACACTGTCCCAACAGGGTCAGACTTTTTTCCTCCGACCTGCTACGTTCACCGCTCCTATGGAGGCCGTGTCGACCTGGGCAAACCAAGTCCAGGCCCTGACTAACCTGACACAGGACGTGACTTGGAGCACCAGGAACAGGTGTTGGCTAAAGCTCAGGTTCAACCTTCCTCAGTGCTGGCGACTATCTCTGAGCCTCAGGCCACGCTACCTGATTTCTTTTCTGGGGAACGGAAGCAGTTCTTCTCGTTCCAGGAAGGCTGTAAACTATTTTTTGATTTGCGACCCCACTCGTCTGGCACTGAGTACCAGAGGGTGGGCATCGTGATTTCCCGACTGAGAGGAGAACCTCAAAACTGGGCATTCTCCTTACCCCCTGACTCTCCCTCACGACAGTCTGTAGACACGTTTTTTCTCTGCGCTGGGTCAGATCTATGACGAACCCGACCATGCTGCCTACGCTGTTGCCCAACTGTTGTCCTTGCGCCAGGGTAAGAAGGTGGCAGAAGATTATTGTTCCCAATTCAGACAGCACTGCACTGAGTCGGGGTGGAACGACTCAGCCCTCAAGGACTTGTTCTTGACCGGTCTATCTGAAGACCTAAAGGATGTGCTGGTGGCCCAGATGGAGCCTGGTACCCTGGAACAAGCAATGTCGTTAGCCATCCGAGCTGACCGGCGCCTGAGGGCCAGACGATCTGCTCGGCCCAGTCTGGTCCATCCGGCCTCCCCGGCCACTTCCGCGGTAAGACAGACAACCTCACCTCCCCCCGCTGAACCCCTGGAACTTTGGACGATGTCACCTAAGCAGCGAAGGGAATATTGGTTAAAGAAGAACCTTTGTTTCTATTGTGGAGAGTCTGGTCATCGCAACGCTACCTGTGGGAAAAAACCTCAGCAGGAGAAACTTCCACTCCTAGGCAGTTGTCAGGAGGACTGTCTAGGGGCTCAGGTACCCCCTGTTGTGTCTAAAATGTTCTTGCCCTGCACTTTGGAGTTCCGTTCCTTCTCTCGTGCAGGACAAGCTTTTGTTGATTCTGGGGCAGCAGCAAATTTTGTGAATTTTGATTTTGTGGCTCAGATTTTTGGTTCCTTGCTACGTTTAGATCCTCCTATTCAGGTTAAAGGGGTAGACTCCACTCCCTTGCATGCCGGCCTCGTCAATCTTGTTACCCCAGAGTTGACATTCACCATAGGAACCCAGCATACGGAGACTTGCACCTTCCTCGTTATGAAAGACTTGTCGGTGCACATAGTCTTAGGGCTCCCTTGGTTAAGGAAACACAATTCCATTATTAATTGGAACACGCTGGAGCTGGTCAAGTGGGGGTCCCACTGTACCAATCACATGAATCCAGTGGATCTGGATACTTCTGTTTTGGAGAGGGTCAAGGTACCAGACTATATTGATGAGTTTTATGATGTTTTCTCCAAGCAACTCTCTGAAGGATTGCCTCCTTATAGAGAATTTGATTGTAAAACTGATCTGATCCCAGGTGTTAAAATCCCAAAGGGTCGGATCTACAATGTAACTGTTCCTGAGAGGGAGTCCATGAAGGACTATATTCAGGACAGTTTGACCAAGGGATATATCACTACACCATGTGATATTCAGATGGATCTCGTTTAGGTGAAGGCAATCATGGAATGGGCTCAGCCAGTTACCCTAAAAGCCCTGCAGCGCTTCCTGGGGTTTGCTGAGTATTATCGTAAGTTCATTAAGAACTTCTCCGTGGTGGCTAAGCCTTTAACGGATCTCACTGGAAAGGGGGCGGATGTGAGTAATTGGTCGCCAGATGCGCTTGCGGCCTTCACTACCCTGAAGGATGCTCTCTCTTCAGCGTCCATCCTCATCCAACCTGATCTATCCAGTCCATTCGTGGTGGAGGTAGACGCCTCCGAGTTTGGAGTTGGAGCGGTACTGTCCCAAGGTACCTCCACACTCACAAAACTTAGGCCTTGTGCCTACTTTTCCAGAAAATTCTTCTCCTCCACCAAACGAAATTACGACATAGGTAACCGGGAGTTACTAGCTATTAAATGGGCATTTGAGGAGTGGAAGCACTGCCTGCAAGGTGCCCTCCATCAAATCACTGTACTTACAGACCACAAAAGCCTCATGTATCTAGACTCCGCCAAGAGGTTGAATGCTCGACAAGCTTGCTGGGCCCTGTTCTTTTCACGGTTCAATTTTGTAGTGACTTACAGAACCGGGTCAAAGAATGTTAGAGCAGATGCCTTGTCTAGGAGTTTTGGTACCCCGGAACCTGCAGAATCTGCCGAATTTGCATTCAATAATCATGTCAATTCGTCTTCTCAAGTTTCGCCGTTTCTCTGTAATTATGGTTTCCATCCTCGATTTGCACTCTCTACTCCTCCTGTTTCGAACACTCCATCCGCTGATACCGCTATTGATGAACTGTGCACAGTTCGGGCCCAGGTTCGTAAGAACCTTCAGGGTTCCCAGGAGAAGGTACTTAGTGCGTTTCTTATTAGACTGCCTATCACTGCACCTTTTTTGGTTGAGGAGCAAGTCTTATTGTCTTCAAAGAATTTGAGACTGAAGGTTCCGTCTTTAAAACTTGCACCGCGGTTTATTAGTCCTTTTTCTATTTCGCAGGTTATTAATCCGCTGGCTTATAGATTGTCTCTTCCTGGCTCTTGGAAGATTCATAATGTTTTTCATAAAAGCTTGTTAAACAGATATGTGACTCCAGTTTTGCCCACCCGTGACCCACCCTCTCCTACGCTGGTGCAAGGAGAATTAGAATTTAAGGTGGAGAGTATTGTTGACTCCAGGCGGGTTCAGGGCTCAATGCAGTATCTGGTCCACTGGAGAGGGTTTGGCCCTGATGAACGGACGGGGGTTCCTGCCAGAGATGTTCATGCCCCACGTCTGGTCCGATTTCAACAGGGCTTTTCCTCTTAAAGCCCGCTCTGGGTCTTGGGGGTCCAGTGTCCCCCCATAGAAGGGGGGGATACTGTTAGGGCCAGCAGCTCTCGGGGTCTCCGCGTCCGCACCACCGGTACTATCACCCGAGCTGATTGGGTGTGGCGCGGGGGAGCACCGGTCTTGGTGACCTCCCCGGGCCATTGGGGTGCCGGACACAGGCTCCGGGCGCGTGCTCCTTGGCTCAGGGAGCGGTGCCTGGGTGGTCAGTTGCTGGAGATGCGGCGATGCAGTCCACGTTGCCACGACATCCTGACTAGCAGCATCTGCACTTGCTGCTGGATGTCTGGGATCTGCACTCGCTGCCTTATGTCTGGTTCTGGCTGCTGGCAGGCTCCCCGCCCCAATCATCTGCTGGGGCAGGAGTTCTGACAGCATTTAAACGTGCCTGTTTCTCTTCAGCATTGCCAGTGTATGTTTGTCTCCATGCTACACCCGCATTATTCTCATCTGATTTCCGGTTGTGACCCTCTGCTTTTGGACCTGACTTTGACCTTGCCTGATCCCTGGTACCACGTATTCTCCTGTTGCCAACTCGGACTTCCTGACTTGCCTCTGTGTCTGTTTGTCTCTGTATTTGTTTGTAAGTCTGACCCCCTGCCCCCGCTTCCCTAGTGAGTATAGGGACCGTCACCCAGTTGTCGCCCTGGGGCCTAGCCTAGGGGGGCAAGTAGGTAGGGACAGGGGTTGCGGGTAGCTTTCAGGGACTTCCAGTACCCGAACCCCAGTACCCTGACAACACCTTTACGGATATACAACAAGAATTACAGTAAGGCCTCCATTTGGAGATGTCTCCCTTTTCCCAATCCAGCACAGGATTATGCAGCTTCAACCACGGCAAACCTAAGACTACCAGCATCAGTAGGGATTCCCTCTAGCCTCCAGGCCACCTAGGTTTTTGGCTGAAACCTACGGCGAAGACAATTCTGAACAAAGTGTCCAGTACAACTGCAGAGAAACACCGTCCTCTAAACTGAACCTTTTCCCCTCTTCTCACATTGCCAGCTAATAAACCCAGTTGCATGGGTTCCCCCCCCCCCCCATCAGCAGGCATGAAAGATAAAGAAGAGGAAAGCTCATTATGCCTTTCTTTAACCTGTAGTCCAGCTCTGATGGCTAAAGACATAGCATCATCAAGACTGCAAGGCACAGGATAAACAACCAACAAATCTTTAATTTTATTAGCCAGACCACAATAAAACTGGCTTCGCAAAGCAGGGTCATTCCATTGAGTTTCTGTCGCTCAACGGTGGAATTCAGTGCAGAAATCCCCAATAAAAGAGTCTCCCTGACGTAAACGTTTGAGTTTTGCCCTGCCAGCAACACCCTGTTGTGTTTGTCATAGAATAAACCTGGAGCAGTGAAAAAACTATCCACAGAGGACAAGGCTTCATAGGAGGGAGGTAAGTAAAAAGACCACACCTGGGCCACATCCTCCTGCAGCCTGTAAATGATGATGCCCATCTTTTGCAACTCTTTCCCCAAGGAAACAGGACGTAACATGAAATAAACCTTGTAAGACTCTCTGAAAGAAAAAAAATTCCTGTCTGTTTCCAGAGAAACGGTCTGGTAACTCGAGTTTAGGCTCCTTACCTGGAGCCACCAGTCGGTTGCCGCTGTTTAACTTCAGCTACTTTAATTGCCAGTGCCCATAGCTGATTAGACAAAACCTCAATGGGATCCATACCAGATATAAGCGAAGATATCTCACCGGATAATTATAGGCTGTCTAATATGTCCAATCAGGATGCCCTGCATCTGAAAACCTGCAACCTGTGTGAACAAACAGACCGCAAGTGCAGACAAAACCGTGGTAAACAATGAAGAAAGCAAACACTAGGGAAACACTATCTCTATAAACCCTTTAGGCCCCCTGTCCACCGGTGTGATTTCACCAGCGGTAAACCGCTGGCGAATCACGCCGTCTGAAGCTATCCATAGCATTGCTATGGAAAGCGCCAGCCCCCTGTCCACGAGGGGAGAACCATTGTGATTCTCCGCTCACGGCTGGCAATTTGCAACATGCTGTGAATTGCCCCGATTCTCCGTGGTCAGCTTATCTATTACATTAGGCTGTCCGGCGGAGATTTATCTGCGGCTTCTGCTCCTGGCGTAGCTCTGCCGTGGGATACCGCAACGCCCATGGACGAGGGGGGGGGGGGGGGCCTTACCCAGGAAAGGGACCTGTCTATACGCAGATAACCCACCTAAACAAGGGTGGTCAACCTTGTACCTATGCCACTAGAAGACCCTACGTGGGAGAGGAAAATACCACCGAGAACAAGAAATCAACAATAGTTATTTCAGTACTAAGCTTTGAGGAGAATCAGAAAAACGGGAGATCCAGCACCAAACTCTAACTTCCCTCATAGTCAGAGTGAGACTGAATTAAACAGCAATGAGCTAAGCACAAGGCCAGGCTAAATAGTCCTTTCCAAATTACTCAAAGGTGAAACCAAGCAAGTCTCACTTAAAACCACTCCCACCAGATCCAGAAGATGAAGAGAACCAAATACAAGACTTGAACTAGAATACTAGAAGGGAACAGATCCCAGAACCATCGCAAAAATAGGGGGCAATATCACAGTAGTTATATTCTTTTGCATGTTGTTGTTGTTGACTCTAAAGGCTAATGTCCACGAATGGACGGAAATCCGTGGCATTGTCCCGCAGCTATTCGGTTCTATTCAACCTAAAAGCTCAATGCTCACGCTGCATGCTCTATTTGCCGCGGAATACGCGTGGATGGCTTCCATTGTAGTCAATGGAAGCCGCCTGTCACGCTATACTTCTGCTGTAGCACAGAGGAAGTATCGCAGGAATACCCGTCCCGGCCCACTGCCGGCCGCAGCATCCCACACTGCCGATGCGTCACGCACTGTACTGCACATACACGCTGGCCCGCCAGGCAGGACGCGTGCAACGGAGTGGTGAGTATGATGGTTTTGGGGGGCGCCGTGGCAGACTCCACTGCAATATTCCGCTGGCGTGGGTATGAGTCCGTCACGGGCGTGGGTATGAGTCCTAAAGGCGAGCTTCTTCCATGTTTTTCGGTTTTCCACTACTTCTTTCAGTTGTGTGATATCCATGCCAGTATCAGCTTTGCCAGTATCAGCCATCGTGTCCTTTGGCGGCCAGGTCTTCTTTTGCCACTGATCTGTCCAAGCATTGTAGATTTTTCTAGCGACTCTGCTCGCATTACATGGCCAAAATCCGTGAGTCTGAGCCTGGGCATCTTGCCCACAGTGATTTATCAGGACTTCTCTGTTTGTTACTCTCGCCATGCAGGGCATACACAACAGCTTTCGCCAGCACCATAGCTCAAACACATCTTGATTTCTTTGTGTCTGACATAGTGCAATGTGAAGTTATCTGTCTGAAAATAGCTATTACCTGTCCAGTGCAATTTGTTAATCAATGTCAACTCTTGTCATTTAGCATTTCACAATGTCCAATTTCCCTAGACTCATGCCACGCACATTCCATATTGCCAGATGTGCGGTTTGGTACAGCGCAGTCCTTTCCTTTCATCATGAGGTGCATCAGCAGATGGGCTTCCTGAGTGCTTTCCCCAGTTGTGTCATGAGGAAAACCCTGACTACTTTGCTGACAGACCTTGCTCTGCCCCAGTCACATTTAGAGAATCCTTTGGCCTGGGGAGCCTAGCATCGGATACCATATCTGAATCATTTAAGAGTAGAGATGAGCGAGCACCAAAATGCTCGGGTGCTCGCTGCTCGAGTCGAACTTTCCATGATGCTCGAGGGTTTGTTTCGAGTAACGAACCCCATTGAAGTCAATGGGCGACTCGAGCATTTTTGTATATCAGCCATGCTCTGCTAAGGTTTTCATTGGTGAAAATCTGGAAAACCTAAGAAAGTGATGGAAACGATACAGAAACTGATAGGGCAGGCGAGGGGCAACATGCTGCATTTCAGGTTCCCAGGTCCCACAATAGCGGCAAGAGTGGGCCCCCCCCTAACAATTTTTACTTTGGATAAACCCTCATTAGTAAGCCACACCTTAGCTAAGCACCACACTACCTCCAACTAAGCACAAGCACTGCCTGCGGGACACACCACTGCCTCTTCTCCTGGGTTACATGCTGCCCAACCCCCTCCGCACGACCCAGTGTCCACAGCGCACACCTAAGTGTCCCTGCGCAGCCTTCAGCTGCCCTCATGCCACACGCTGGCCTCATTGCCACACCACCCTCATGTCTATTTATAAGTGCGTCTGCGATGAGGAGGAACTGGAGGCACATACTGCAGAGGATTGGCAGGGCCAGACAGCGACCCTCTTTAAAAGGGGCGGGGCGATAGCCCACAATGCTGTACAGAAGCAATGAGAAATCCAATCCTGTGCCACCTCCGTCAGGAGCTGTAAACGTGGGCATAGCAATGGGAAATCTTTGTGCCACACAGTATTCATTCTGTCAAGGTGTCGCAAAGCTCAATCGACACTGCAAGGGGAAAGCCTCTGCGCTCTGCCCCCTACCCAAGTCAGCCAGTGTCTTTGTGCCAGACAGGTCAAACACCGCGATGGGAACTAAGTTTGCACCAACAGCATAGGTGGGTCCTAGGAAACCCAAGACATGAACAAAAAATTGATCTGACCTGCCAAACATGGCAGACTTGCACCGCGCCCACGAAATAGGCCTCGGCCCACAGCTTCAGCAATCCTAGGCAGGAAGCGGACTGTCACTGCACCCAGGACATAGGGCCTCTGCACAAACCCTCAGCAATCGCTGGCCTACAGCGGACTCCAATGCTAGCGTAGCTGTGCACGTCTCATTAGCGCTGTATTGCTCCTGTAGTTTGTCTCAATGCAGTGCCCCGGATAGTAGAGCTAACGTCAGATCAAATACAGGTGGGCTTCGGCCCACACTGCATGCCCCAGTCAGACCAGGGTTTTTTATAAATAGTCACAGGCAGGTACAACTCTGCAATGGGAATTCCGTGTGCACCCACAGCATGGGTGGCTCCCTGGAACCCAACGGCGGTACATAAATATATCCCATTGCAGTGCCCTGGACAGCAGAGCTAACGTCAGATTAAATGCAGGTGGGCTTCGGCCTTCGGTCTTTGGGAAGCCTCCGTTTCCACTACCCTGTAACATTGCAGTAGCAGCAGTACAGGCAGAGCCGAGAATTAGTAACATTTCAGCGGTAAGAGTATGCACAAACCCCTGTAACATTTCATTGGCAGCAGTGAGGACAGACCCCACTAACATTTCATTTGCTGCAGTATACACAGACCCCAGTAAAATTTCAGTAGTATCAGTATGGACAGACTCCAGTAACAGTTCAGTAGTATAAGTCTAGACAGACCCCAGTAACATTTCAGTTCCAGCAGTATTGACAAACCCCAGTAACATTTCAGTAGTATCAGTTGTGACATGCCCCAGTCACATTTCAGTTCCAGCAGTGCAGACAGACCCCAGTAACAGTAACGTTGAAGCAGTATGGGCAAAGCAGCAGATTCACATTTCCCTGGCAGCAGTGTAGGGAGAGTACAGCTTTTGTAACATTTCAGTAGTAGCAGTATAGTCAGACCCCAGTAACAGTTACGTAGAAGCAGTATGGGCAAAGTAGCAGATAAACATTTCCCTGGCAGCAGTGTAGGAAGAGCATAGTATTGGTAAGATTTCAGTAGTAGCAGTATAGACAGGCCCCAGTAACATTAACGTAGAAACAGTATGGGCAGAACTCACTATTATTTACATTTCTGTTATAGCCCAGTATTAGTAAAATTACAGTAGTAACAGTATACACCAACCAAGGTAACATTTCAGGAGCAGAAGTACCGGCAGACCAAAGTTACATTTCTGTTGCTGAAGTATAGTCAGACCCCTGTAGCATTACTGTGGCAGAAGTATAGGTAGGCAGAACAGAGTTACATTTCTGTAGCAAAAGTGTAGGCCAACCCCAGACACAGTGGTGTGCCATGAGTGCAGGCGAAGCCCATAAAAATTACTTGGATTACATTGTAGGCGAGGGCCCGAAAAATTGGTTTACCGACAGTACAAATGTACCCCAGAAAAATTGCCCATGCCCAACCCAGAGGGCAGGTGAAACCCATTAATCGCTTAGCGTACTGTGGCTTAATTTTTAACTAGGCCTGGAGGCAGCCCAGTCTAAAAAACAATTGGTTCAGGTGGAAGTTTCAATGCTTTAATGAGAATTGAAACAGATAAATATTATTTAGAAAAGTTATATGAGCCTTTTGGCCCACAGAAAAATTGCCCATTCGCGGTGATTACGAGAGGTTTCAGGAGGAGGAGCCGGAGGAGGACGACGAATATCATACACAGATTGACAAAGGTCTTTAGGTAGCGCTGCTGTCCGCTGGTGGAGAAGAGAAGTCTGGGGAAATCCAGGCTTTGCTCATCTTTATGAGTGTAAGCCTGTTGGCGCTGTCAGTTGACAGGCGGGTACGCTTGTCCGTGATGATTCCCCCAGCTGCACTAAACACCCTCTCTGACAAGACGCTAGCCGCAGGGCACGCCAATACCTCCAGGGCATACAGCGCGAGTTCGGGCCACGTGTCCAGCCTTGACACCCAGTAGTTGTACGGAGCAGAGGCGTCACAGAGGACGGTGGTACAATCTGCTGCGTACTCCCTCACCATCTTCTTACAGTGCTCCCTCCGACTCAGCCTTGACTGGGGAGGTGTGAGACAGTCTTGCTGGGGAGCCATAAAGCTGGCAAAAGCCTTGGAGTTTTTCCCCTGCCTGCGCTGAACATGCTGCATGATCTCCGCGCCTCACCTTCTACTTGGCCCTTGGAACTGCGCCTTCTGCCACTAGCGCTGTCAGATGGGAAGTTTACCATCAGTTTGTCCACCAGGGCCCTGTGGTATTGCATCACTCTCAAACCCCTTTCCTCTTCGGGAATGAGAGTGGAAAGGTTCTCCTTATACCGTGGGTCAAGCAATGTGTACACCCAGTAATCCGTAGTGGCCAGAATGTGTCTAACATGAGGGGCACGAGAAAGACATGCTAACATAAAGTCAGCCATGTGTGCAAGCGTACCTGTATGCAACATATGGCTGTCCTCAGTAGGAAGATCACTTTGAGTATCCTCCTCCTCCTCCTCAGGCCATACACGCTGAATGGATGAGAGGCAAGCAGCATGGGTACCCTCTGCAGGCGGCCCAGCTGTCTCTTCCACCTCAGGCTCCTCCCCCTCCTCCTCCTCCACGCGCTGAGATATATACATGAGGGTGCTCTGACTATCCAGTGACATACTGTCTTCTCCCGCCTCCGTTTCCGCCCGCAAAGTATTAGCCTTTATGCTTTGCAGGGAACTTCTCAACAGGCATAGCAGGGGAATGGTGATGCTAATGATTGGAGCATCGCCGCTCACCATCAGGGTGGACTCCTCAAAGTTTCCAAGGACCTGGCAGATATCTGCCATCCAGGCCCACTCCTCTGTAAAGAATTGAGGAGGCTGACTCCCACTTCGCCGCCCATGTTGGAGTTGGTATTCCACTATAGCTCTACGCTGCTCATACAGCCGGCACAACATGTGAAGCGTAGAGTTCCACCATGTGGGCACGTCGCAAAGCAGTCGGTGCACTGGCAGATTAAACCGATTTTGATGGGTGCGCAGGGTGGCAGCGTCCGTGTTGGACTTGAGGAAATGTGCGCTGACCCGGCGCACCTTGCCGAGGAGGTCTGACAAGTGTGGGTAGCCTTTCAGAAACCGCTGAACCACCAAATTAAAGACGTGGGCCAGGTATGGCACGTGCGTGAGGCTGCCGAGCTGCAGAGCCGCCACCAGGTAACTGCCATTGTCACACACGACCATGCCCGGTTGGAGGCTCCGTGGCGAAAGCCAGCGGTTGGTCTGCTCTGTCAGACCGTGCAACAGTTCTTGGGCCATGTGCCTCTTCTCTCCTAAGCTGAGTAGTTTCATCACGGCCTGCTGACGCTTGCCCACCGCTGTGCTGCCGCGCCGCGCGACACCGACTGCTGGCGACGTGCTGCTGCTGACACATCTTGATTGCGAGGTAGAGGTTGCGTTGGAGGAGGAGGAGGGTGGTTTAGTGGAGGTGGCATACACCGCCGCAGATACCAGCACCAATCTAGGGCCCGCAATTCTGGGGGTGGGTAGTACATGAGCGGTCCCAGGCTCTGACTCGGTCCCAGCCTCCACTAAATTCACCCAATGTGCCGTCAGGGAGATATACTGGCCCTGCCTGCCTGTGCTTGTCCACATGTCCGTTGTTAAGTGGACCTTGCCAGTAACCGAGTTGGTGAGGGCGCGTACGATGTTGCGTGAGACGTGGTCGTGCAGGGCTGGGACGACACACCGTGATAAATAGTGGCGACTGGGGACAGAGTAGCGCGGGGCTACCGCCGCCATCATGTTTTTGAACGCCTCAGTTTCCACCAACCTGTAGGGGAGCATCTCCAGGCTGATCAATTTGGCTATGTGGACATTTAAAGCTTGAGCATGCAGGTGCATGGCGGCGTATTTGCACTTTCGCTCCAATGATTCTCTTAGCGACAGCTGGACGTTGCGCTGAGAAACATTGCTGGATGGGGCCGAGGACAGCGGAGGTGAGGGTGTGGGTCCAGGCCAGGAGATGGTCGTGCCTGTGTCGTGAGAGGTGGGTTGGATCTCAGTGGCAGGTTGGGGCCCAGGGGGAGAGGCAGTGGCGCAAGCTGGAGGCGGTGAACGGCCTTCGTTCCACCTTGTGGGGTGCTTGGCCATCATATGCCTGCATATACTGGTGGTGGTGAGGCTGCTGGTGGTGGCTCCCCGGCTGATGTTGGCGCAACATAGGTTGCACACCACTGTTCATTTGTCGTCCGCCGTCTCAGTGAAAAACTGCCACACCTTAGAGCACCTTGGCCTTTGCATGGTGGCTTGGAGCGAGGGGGTGCTTTGGGAAACAGCTGGTGGATTATTCGCTCTTGCCCTGCCTCTACCCCTGGCCACCCCACTGCCTCTTCCAACCTGTCCTGCGCCTGCAATTGCCTCCCCCTCTGAAGACCTGTCCTCAGTTGGCTTATCACACCAGGTTGGGTCAGTCACCTCATCGTCCAGCGGCCCTTCCTCCGAATCCTCTGTGCGCCCCTCCCTTGGACTTACTGCCCTCACTACTACCTCACTGATAGACAACTGTGTCTCATCGTCATCGTCCTCCTCACCCACTGAAAGCTCTTGAGACAGTTGCCGGAAGTCCCCAGCCTCATCCCCCAGACCCTGGGAACTTTCCAAAGGTTGGGCATCGGTCACGACAAACTCCTCCGGTGGGAGAGGAACGATTGTTGCCCAATCTGGGCAGGGGCCCGAGAACAGTTCCTGGGAGCCTGCCTGCTCCTCAGAATGTGTCATTTTTATGGAGTGAGGAGGCTGGGAGGAAGGAGGAGTAGCAGCCAGAGGATTCAGAGTTGCAGCATTGGACGGCGTAGAAGACTGGGTGGTCGATAGATTGCTGGATACACTTTCTGCCATCCACGACAGGACCTGCTCACACTGCTCATTTTTTAATAAAGGTCTACGATGGGGACCCAAAAATTGTGATATGAAGCTGGGGACCCCAGAAACTGTCCTCTCTCCTACTCCCGCAGCAGCCGGCTGCGATTCATCTGGACCAGGAACTCGTCCTATGCCCACACCCTCACTTGGGACTCCGCGTCCTCGACCGCGTCCACGTCCTCTGCCCCTACCCCTACCCCTCAGCATGCTGGATTAAGAATCAAACAGAGACAGAGCGGTGTAAAAATGTTTGTGAATTATTGCCGCGCAGTTGGTGGCTGCCAGCGGTAATATAACGCAAAATGAAGCCAGAGATAAATTATAAGGAAGGCTGCTCTTAGGCCTTGTTGTGAACTATGCAGTTTGGATGGACGTGAAGTTCCACAGGCCACGCAGGCAAATGCACTGGGTAAGCGGTAGACATAAAAAGGAAGTTTTTAAAAAAAATCTCCTTATTTTTCTATGCAATGCAGGCTGAGGCTAGGCAGTGTGTATTGCACTTTCAATCTATGGGCGTCGGGCAGACCGTGCACTTGTGAGACAGCACACATATAACAGAGCGTTGTAGAAAATGTGTGGTTTCTTGGCGTACACTTAGAGGCAGACTGAACTGAGGCAACGCAAAGTGCGGACAGAAAAATGCTTAAATGAAGGCTGCACTTAGGCCTAGCTGTGAACTATGCAGTTTGGATGGACGTGAAGTCCCACAGGCCACGCAGGCAAATGCACTTGGTCACCGGTAGACGTAAAAAGGAAGTTTTTAAAAAAATCTCCTTATTTTTCTATGCAATGCAGGCTGAGGCTATGCAGTGTGTATTGCACTTTCAATCTATGGGCGTCGGGCAGACCGTGCACTTGTGAGACAGCACACGTATAACACAGAGCGTTGTAGAAAATGTGTGGTTTCTTGGCGTACACTTAGAGGCAGAGTGAACTGAGGCGACGCAAAGTGCAGACAGAAAAATGTTTAAATGAAGGCTGCACGCAGGCTCTGCTGTGCAATACAGAGGTACTACAACTCCCAGCAACCACGGAGTTAAATGCACACGGTCACAGGTTGCCATAAGAAGAACTGTTGGGGTTCTTGTAGGCAGGATTCTATACTACCACTGTCCTTGCCTGACCAATACTGCCCCTATACTCAAGTACAGACTGCAGCCTGAGAACGCTACAGCCTGCACGCCCGATATACATTAAAAAAAAAATAGTGCAAAAGTGCTCACAGCAGCCACTACAGGTACTACAACTCCCAGCAACCATGGAGTTAAATGCACATGGTCACAGGTTGCCCTAAGAAGAACCGTTGGGGTTCTTGTAGACAGGATTCTACACTACCACTGTCCCTGCCTGACCAATACTGCCCCTATACTCAAGTACAGACTGCAGCCTGAGAACGCTACAGCCTGCACGCCCGATATACATAAAAAAAAAAAGTGCAAAACTGCTCACAGCAGCCACAACAGTAATGCACTAGGTGAGCTGTGGCCCTAAGAAGGACCGTTGTGGTTCTTGAAGACGCTAACACTGTCCCTATAGCAGCAGCATCAGCAGCACCTTCCCTGATCTCTCTTAGTGTGTGTCTGTGGCGAGCCGCTGGCGGGGCAGATTTAAGTACTCGGGGGTCACTTGATCTCCCCAGCCACTCACTGCAGGGGGGTGGGATAGGGCTGGAACGTCACAGGAGGAAGTTGTAATGCCTTCCCTGTGTTTCTATTGGCCAGAAAAGGGCGCAAATTTCTCAGGGAAAGAAATGTAATGGAGTAGAGTGCCGCGTGGTGCTCGTCTCGAGTAACGAGCATCTCGAACACCCTAATGCTCGAACGCGCATCAAGCTCGGACTAGTGCGCTCGCTCATCTCTATTTAAGAGCTCTTTCATAGGGTTTCCAAGGCAAAGTTTTTACAGGGTAGGTGGCCAAGTCTTTCCCTTTCCCTAATTATAGTAGTTATATTCTTGTACATAGGTGGCAGTATTACAGTAGTTATATTCCTCTACATAGGGGGCAGTATTTTAGTAGTTATATTCTTGTACATAGGTGGCAGTATTTTAGTAGTTATATTCTTGTACATAGGGGGCAGTATTACAGTAGTTATATTCTTGTACATAGGGGATAGTATTATAGTAGTTATATTCTTGTACATAGGAGGCAGTATTATAGTAGTTATATTCTTGTACATAGGGGGCAGTATTATAGTAGTTATATTCTTGTACATAGGGGGCAGTATTATAGTAGTTATATTCTTGTACATAGGAAGCAGTATTATAGTAGTTATATTCTTGTACATAGGGGATAGTATTATAGTAGTTATATTCTTGTACATAGGAGGCAGTATTATAGTAGTTATATTCTTGTACATAGGGGGCAGTATTATAGTAGTTATATTCTTGTACATAGAGGGCAGTATTATAGTAGTTATATTCTTGTACATAGGGGGCAGTATTATAGTAGTTATATTCTTGTACATAGGGGATAGTATTATAGTAGTTATATTCTTGTACATAGGAGGCAGTATTATAGTAGTTATATTCTTGTACATAGGGGGCAGTATTATAGTAGTTATATTCTTGTACATAGGGGGCAGTATTATAGTAGTTATATTCTTGTACATAGGGGATAGTATTATAGTAGTTATATTCTTGTACATAGGAGGCAGTATTATAGTAGTTATATTCTTGTACATAGGGGGCAGTATTATAGTAGTTATATTCTTGTACATAGGGGGCAGTATTATAGTAGTTATATTCTTGTACATAGGAAGCAGTATTATAGTAGTTATATTCTTGTACATAGGAGCCAGTATTATAGTAGTTATATTCTTGTACATAGGGTGCAGTATTATAGTAGTTATATTCTTGTACATAGGGGGCAATATTATAGTAGTTATATTCTTGTACATGGGGCCAGTATTATAGTAGTTATATTCTTGTACATAGGGGGCAGTATTATAGTTGTTATATTCTTGTACATAGGGGACAATATTATAGTAATTCTATTCTTGTACATAAGAGGCAGCCGCTGAGGGCAGAACAGCGGCGACGGGACACTTACACCAGCCGCACATCGCTGCACAACGGCCACTGCACCCCCTGAAGCGCCCCGCAATTTAACTGTGAAATGGGGATAGTGGGGATAGCGAGTGCAGCGTTTCAGTAGCTTCAGCCCGAATTTACCTCCCAGCTTTAAAAAATCCGCTGCGCTTGCAAAATTACGGAGGTTGGGGCTTCAAGTTCAGCGCCGCGGAAGCCCTTGCTACAGATCGCCCCGCTGTATGTCCTCTGCACCTGGGATCACTATATGGCTTTTCGTAACATCTCTACTGCCCTTCCATAACCTGCAGCCTGAGCACATGTGGAGGCAATCAGGGTACAGGGGGAGTTGCCACACTGTGTATCTTAACTCCACCAGGAGTTCCTAGTGGCATCAAGATACACTAATACCGAATATCTGTCCCTAACAACAGACCGCGTGTTATATAGGCATATAAACGGGGTGTAGCTTATTTATCCCGTGCTGTAAAATGTCAGCTGATTACACGGTGCCTATGTTATATATAGCTAGGTCACTGCTGCCTATGTGGAAGATAGAGGTCACATTTGGTGACATCATCAAGGCATCCTGGCTGTTGATTGTCTGCATGCTGACCTTTGCAGCAGACATTATGGGAAATTTGATTTTCCTACAATTTTCACTAAAAATCAGTTCGAACTTACTCGATTTGATTTTTCTAAAATTGGGGTGAATGTATTACCTGGCTGATCAAGACAAGAAACACTAGTCTTCAAGTTCAAGTCCCCTTAAGTGTGGGTTGGTGACCAACCAAGGATACTTTCATTCTCTTTACTTGCATTCATAAGCAGTGATTTCCAGTCGAAACCTGAAGTGAGGGCCCATCTAGAATCTATGGTACCTTCAGTTTAAAAATATATCTATATATATATATATATTGAAAGATGTTGTTTTTTGGAGAATAACAATAAATATAGCAACCATACACCTATCTTAGAATTAGTTTTTAATCTCTTTTATTCCCCAAAGTTTCCACAGGTCTTAGAGTCTTCATGTGTTGACTTGAAATTTGACACAATAAAGAACCCTCTGGAAGAGAACTGTGTTTCAGGTAGTTAATTGAGCCAGCATGGTGTCATTGTGTCTATATAGATTCTACCCTCTTAGTATATAACTTAAAGGCTTTCTTGTACTGTAGACCATACTGGCCAGGTTTCTCCTTTGCTCTGCAGGTCTTGGAGTCTTCATATGTTGACTTCACATTTGGCACAATGGAGAACCATCTGGAAGTGAGCTGTGTTTCAAATAGTACTTCAGCATTAAACAAGTCAATATAGTGTCACTGCGTCAATACAGATTCTACCCTCTTAGTATATAACTCCAAGGCTTTCTTGTACTCTAGACCACGCTATTCAGACTTCTCCTGTGCTTCTGGCTCTTCTGAGGTTTACTGTGCTGCCTACACCCTGTTATACTTTACTAGATAAACATTACCATAAAGCTATTGACAAAAAAAATGTCACATTTCCCAAGAAATTGTCTTAAAGGAGTTTTGTCATGCCTAAATATATTCGTGATAAATGTGAAAATCGTCTGGGAACTCATGGGCCCACTCTTGCAGAAGGGGTATAAATGATATGTCCATAATTATTACACCAGTATTCCTTTTTTCCAAAGCCGGCAAGAAGCAAATACAGGGTCATGTGACATGTTCATGAAAAACTGTAAAGGCTTTCCACAATCTTTATGGGTCTGGAAACTGCTAAAAGGAGGATCTGATGGCAGTTGTAGTGCCAACCCATTGGCTGTATGCTACAGTGATAAAAAAAGATGTAGTTATGGTGAGCAATGCCGTTTTAATACTCTAGTGGACCCAGTGCATGAGTATTCAAACGGGCCTACTCATTGCCTCCGTCCCTAAACTTTTTTGTGGTTAAGAAAATAAGTCATACTCTTCTAACCCTACAGGCTGCACCCCCCCTACCCATTCAGCTCCTCTGTGGGTTCAGAGGTCACATGTTGCACTAACCTAGTGACCATTGCAGCTGCACCAAGCATGTGAGCACCGCGGCCAATCACTAGCTTGATTCATACCTACCGGTAGACTAGCTATTGGCTGCAATGGTAATGCACCTAAATGGGCACTTGACCGCTGGGCCCAGACGTGAACAAAGACTGTTTTTAGGACACACAAGGTGTAAGTATATCTTGCCTTTTTATTTTTTAAGCTCTGCAATAGTTTTAAACTGTATCCATGTCTGTGTGCTCAGTGGTTACCGAGGCCCTAATGCTGAGTACTGTTCACACAGACCCCACAGTGTTAGTAGGTGGGGTGACCCATGCTCCCCAGCTTCCAAGCTTGGACTTTGATACTGCATGATGTAGAGAGGAAGTATATACAGCTGAAGGTAGGCCTACCGCCAGTTGTAGTAGTTGGAGAGGAGGTAAGGGCTCAGTCACACGGGCGTTTGTACGTGCGTCTGACAGTTGCGTTTGAGATCCGCATCTATATAGACCCAATGCTTTGCAATGGGAGCGGTCACAGTTGCGAATTTTACATGCGCACAAACGCATGTGGCGAAAACTATAGGACACAACGATTCACAGAACGCATGTAACTGCGTTCTGTGACAAATTGATGTTCCGTGTATGTGGAACTCCTAGATGCTGTCGCATCCAGGGGTTTCTCCTCATGCTCAATGGGGCCGGCGGCAGCAGCGCCGACCCCATTGAGAACATATATTGAAGATCATGATCCTCTGCCACAGCTGTAACAGAGGAGAATGATGTCCTCCCATTGAATTCAATGGAGCCGGCAATACAGCCGGCTCCACTGAAAGGAATGGGCTGCCGGCCAGCGCTGTACTAATTTTCGAGGAAGGGCTTAAAATATAAGCCCTTCCCTGAAAACCATCCTAAAAATGTGTAAAAATAAAGAAAAAAATGTATGCTCACCTCTCTGCAGCTGCTGGGGCTCAGCTGCGTCCAGCCGGCTCTTCTCTCTGCACTGCTCTCAGTAGTTTTTACGCCTGTCAGCTCACAGTTAACTTTCCCAGCACACCTTGTTCTGTCCAGATGAGGCAAGGTTACCTGTGTAAGAGTGGAGGCAGTGGATTCAGGGCTTTTCTGGTATTCCGGGTCGGTAAAAGCCTGACGGGTAATGAGCTGACCTTACTCCGGAACAGGGAGTACCAGAACGAGCACTATAAATGAGGTTATGGTCTTCTTTTCCTTGTCGGTAGGCAAAAGGGACATCAGGGACTTATGATCTGGTTCCAACCATACCACTTCGGAGGTAGGCTGGGTCTTGAAGTAGGTCTGACTAGCTGCCATGGCCCAGAGGCATCATGGATAACTAACACTGGCCGCTGGAAATGTCATTGTTGTGCAAACAACAAACTTTAATAAACAGCAACAAGTGGAGTCAAACTTGGGTCTCAGTTTGAAGGCATGTTCGCACGGGATACCTGTAACTTCTTTCCATGTGGTTGACTGAGGATAACTCTCTTTCAGGCAAGCTCATCATTGTTGGAGGCAAGGGAATGGGGGAACCACTCGACTCTGACTCGAAACTTCAGTATTTCTTTACAATTACTGCGACCCTGCAGCATCAACCAGCAGAAACTCCCTGTCTACAACTAAGCTGCTCCTCAATTCTGCCCCTTATGGCAATCTTCCCATTCAATGGCCTGTTCTTCTAATTTCCACCTCCTTTCGGACCATAAAAGAAAACATCATCAACATTGAACAGCAATAAACAGTACCCCCCTTATATCTGCTCTTTACCCAGCGAGTGTCAGCTGAGAGCTGCTGGCAATGGCCACAATTGGTAATAGCTTTGATTGTAGTCACTAACTATATAGATGTCGCTGTCACTACTGATGGTGATGTTTAAGCAGCTGTCTGGAGGAGCGGGCCGACTCTGGCACTCCATTGGTTCCTCATGACGTTATTACAGGGTGTGATAAGTTCTCTTTGCACTACAGAGCCTAGTGAAGGCTCCTAAGGCTGCCATGTATGGATTTAAAGGGGTTTTACAGGCACAAATGCTATTGATGATGTATCCTCAGGACTGTGTGTTCACCGCGTATCACGCATGCATTGCATGGAAGCATGATACATGGTGAATGGAGTCAGTGAAAATCAATAGACTGTCATTGATCCATGCACACCAGCATGTAGACACTGCATACTGATATGCAAAAGAAACAAATTGCAGCATGCTTTATTTCTTTGCGTACGCATGCAGTGTGAGCCGTGTTCATACACAATACATTGCACATGGGCAGCATTTTTATATACATCACCGCATCGAACATAGCGGGGAATTATAAAAAACAAAACACTCTGCACATGTCTGTGTGTGTTTTACTTGCAAGCATGCAAAGTACCATATGCAGCCATACGCAGTTCCTGCAGGGTAACCCACAATGTTTTACCCATAAGACCATGGGCATGAATCCTAAGTCATCAATAGTTGATCAGCCAGGCACAGTTGCTTGCATAGACCCATTACAAAGATGGCATGACTCTGAAATTTTGAAAATACCCCAGCAGTGGGTTCCATACAAGTGGGGTATCTTCCTAGTGTTTACCATATTAATATTCTGGGGGCATTATCGCAGTACTGTGCAGTGTGTGCTGTAATGTTTGATGAATTGACAATAGAGTGAAAAAATGCCATTACATTTATTTTTCATGCCATCTTCGAACAAATTTGTGCTATCAAACTGAGACCTGCTGATACTGACCTCTGGCTTCCTTTTTGACAACGCTACCCACCTCCTCCATTTGTATTGTGACACAAGACCTCCTGATACTGCCCCCTGGCTTGCTTTCTGACAAAGCTACCTGCATTCTCCATTTGTATCATCACACGAGACCTCCTGATACCGACTTTTGGCTTCCTTTCTGACAACGCTGCCCACCTCCTCCATCTATACTGCAAACTGAGACCTCCCTTTGCTGACTCCTGGCTCTTTGCTGATTACTCTCCAGACCTGCGGCTACCACACCTGAGGATCTAATCCGGTGCCTGAAACTGCTACAAAATAATCATGCCTAAAAGATGGATACTGTGGTGGCAATCTGAGAAAACAGATTACAGAGCTCCAGGACTTTTGTGCCTCTGACCAGGAAAAGATTGCTAGTATGCAACAAGATATTAAGTGGTTACATAGGCAACTCTTGAAGATGTGCAATTCAGTGTTAGACATCTGCATGCCACTGCCAGCGAAATTTGTGACAGATTTCGCCAATACCGAGGTTTCCTAAATCAATGCTGAATCTGTCACGGATGGGAGTGGGGGGACCCTGACAGATCACGTCTCTGTCACCCATTACTCACGGATAGACTATTCTGAGCACCTCGCTGCTGTGACCACATATCACTAGATAGATTGCAAGTACAGACTTGCAGGCTGATTTGTACTCAGCTTTCCCAGGTTTCTCTGTGCATGCAAAGCGAAAACTGAAATCACCGCCTGATCCGTTCTAATGGCTCCTGCACTGTACAATACCCACATGCTACTGCCATGACCACCAGCTGTTACAGGTAAACTGGGACCTAGACTTATGAATTATGAACACAATCTTCGAAATGTATGGTTTGTTTTAAAATGTGCAAGGCTTAGCTAATAAATTGCAGATTTATTCTTGAAAAAGACTAGCAGTGCAAATATCTATATACAAAATATATACAAAAAGGTTGTTACGCAGGAGTATAAGAGTATACAGCTATACACAACAGTTTTTTAAAATAAACAGGAAGAAAATAAAAGATACCAGGCTGGAAATCGGTCTAATTCCTGGTTCATGTAGAGTCACTGAAGTAATGGGAGCAGCCTTACGCTGAGGCGTATCTCTGAAGTCTTACAACAGGGGTCTATGGAGCCCCTAATTATAAAGGGTCCCTCAGAACACAGGGGCTGAGGGGTCTTGCATCCCTTGAGGAAAAATCATAATTTCTTATTTTCCCCGTACCTTCACAGAAGATCCTCCGATCGGGAATTTGTGCCTGGAAGATTTCCAGTCATGATTTTATCTATTCGAGGATACCAAGCATGACACGCAAATTATACTTAGGTACAAGTATATGCCATTTGGAGTGTTCTGGGCTTTGGACATTCATGTGCTTAAGTGTCTTTTGTTCAGCTGGCCTGCCTGAATCTGAAAATATAATTCACATTGGCCTTCATACTTCCAAGAATCTTTAACAAATTTACCTTTTATTTAACTATCAGTGCCTAAACGGCTGGGTGAACTCAGCCCTAGATGAATGAGCTTCCTGAGACTTCATTAACAGGCAAACTATTCAAACAATGTGATTTCCTCATGCTAATTTTAACTAAGCAGACATTTGGAGCCAGGAGACATAAGGAGAATGGAGGGCGTATTTACATCACAGCTAAAATGAAGTTATACAATTATCTTTCTAAATGGCAGCATCCAGCAGGTAAGGGAAATGAAATAGGTGAGGGCCTGAAAAATTACCAATGCTATCCAACTGCACACAACATGGATGACATACATCCAGGCCTGAATAGGCTGATATAAAATGGATGCTGAGACAGGCCTACTTTGTTGTTGGGTGACTAATACTGCATGGGACCAAGCTGCACAACAATGCCTTTTGTTGCTGAGGTACCTCTGACTCCACAGTGGCAGTTATCCTGTCACAATGAGTTGGAGATAAGATGCCACTACATCCTTGTGCATTTCTGTCCTACACCTTATCACCAGCACAGAAAACTATAATGTTGGGAACAAGGAGCTTCTGGCCATCAAGGTAGCTTTTACCAAATGGAGGCACCTCTTGGAAGGAGCTCATCATCCAGTAACAGTCCTTGCTAACCATAAAAACTTTCTCCATACTGACAAGATGTTATCTGCGAGACAAGCACAACGGGCTGTGTTTTACTCCAGGTTCAATTTTGCCGTATCCTACTGCCCCAGTTCTGGAAACAGCAAGGTGGATGGTTTCCTGCAACCTCTTCCAGTACCATCCAGGTCAAGCGGAGCAATATCTATGGACTTTATAGTGGACCTGCCCCCCTTGTTGTGGACTGACTTACGAAGTGGCTCACTTCCTCACCATAAAAAAGATTCCCACCGCCAAGCACACCGCAGAGTTGATGATCTGTGAAGTTTTCCGGCACATGAAATTCCAGATGATGTGGTCTCTGACAGAGGGGTTCAGTTCACCTCACCTCAAAGTTCTGGAAACACTACTGCACAGCCCTGGGAACTACCAGTCACTGAAACCGGCCATATGCTTACTGACTCAGGAGGGCAAACATGTGCACCACCTCAGCATGGTGGAAGCAATCTGCCAAATGAGGGAGCCAATTATACGTGTGGAGGACACCAATGAGACAGCCACTCACACAGCCTCTTAATATAGAGGGTGGTAGGTGCTTGATGCATACTCCTACACAGAGTAGATACAAAGTGTCAGACCATCCTGATACATGTGGTGCAGCATGCAGAACAGCAACCTATTAATGATGCCATAATAGTTTAGTGGGTTGCCCTGCACCTCAATAAGTGAACCACATTGGTACTGCCACCCTGGGCTCCCCCGGCCCTGGGAACTACCATGAATCTCTCCTCTGCCTTTCATCCACAGTTTAACTGCCAGATTGAGAGAACAAACCAGACTCTGGGGCAATATCTCCACTGCTTCATCTCCCATCTCCAGGATGACTGGGTGGATTATTTATCGACAGTAGAGTTCTCTTACAACAATGCCCAACTCAGCTCAACCACCCAGAGCGCATTCTATGCTACTTATGATATACATACTTTCTTTTTTTCGGGCCTTTCTATCAACACTCATGTCCCGACTGTCAATCACAGACTGATTTCGTTAGCTGAAACTCAGAGGAAATTGAAGGAAACCTTATGGGAAGCCCAGGATGCTTATGAGAAAGTGGCAGACAAACACAGCCAAACGACCCCTATCTTCCAGGTTGGTGATAAGGTATGGTTGTCAACCAAGAATCTAAAGGCTCAGGTACCCTCTCCCAAGCTTGAGTAAAGATTTATTGGATCCTTCCAAATCACTGTGAGAATCAGCCAGGTGGCCTTCCATTTAAAGCTTCCGGGCAGCTTGAGTTTGGTTCTCTTGCGGCTCAGCCAATCACTGCACACGCTCGATAAAGCAATCACTGCATCACATGGAATGGCTGTAATTGGTTCATCGAGCGCCGATGTTCTGGTTAGCTCAGCTGCAGCGCTCAAGAACCAATTGCTTGCTAGAGGCGGGGTTTTCAAACCCGGTTACCAGCAAGTGATGCTCTGTCGGCACTGAGGACTGCACAGAAGCCTGCCGGTGACCAGTAGAAGGGATATGGACGGCACCTGCTAGGTAAGTTTAAGATCTCTCCAAAAAATAAGAACCTGTGCCTCTTTTGGGGCAAAAATTAATATAAGACAAGGTCTTATTTTCAGGGAAACATGGTAGTCTAATTGCAATGTGGTGGGTGAAGAAGGAAGAATTACTGAGGATAATGGAGCAACTATATTGTATATTCTCTCTGCTTCCTCTGCAGCATGGAAACATTCACAGGGGTTAATAAGATTTCTTCATGCTACTGGCTATTTGCAGGTAGAGAGGCAAAATTTGTGGGTGATCAAGGTAAATATTTTCGAATAGTCTTAATTTAATAGCCAAGACATTTTGGTTTGGCTTTGCTTCCATGTGTATACAGTCCAGCCCCACAGGGAATAATGCCTCCTGGGTAAATGTCATCACCCTGTATCTGCTCCTGCATCCTAGAAGAGTATATAAGAAGCCCAGACGACATCACAGACCAGTACCTGAAGATTTCATCTCACTCACATCCTTTGGAACTGTTGTCAAGATGAATGTCTTCTCTACCGCTATCCTCATCGTCTTCTGCTCCTTGTTGGGCTCAGGTCAGTATACATTCGGGAGAGTTATGAAAGCCGGTGGAGTTCGGATTACTTAGTATGCAGGTGACACAGAAGGGAAGAAGGGCAAAAAGCTGAAACAGCTGTGGCAAAGGAGGAAGGAATGACAAAAAGCTAGACTGGGTATGTTATGGGAGGGAAGAAGGACAAAAGAACTGAACCAGGTGTGATACAGGAGGAAGAAAGACTAAAGAACTGAAGCAAGTGGGACACCAGAGGGTGGGAGGACATAAGTCTAGAAAACCAGGCCTGACATGGGAAGGTAGGAGAACAAAAGAACTGAACCAGTTGTTAATTGGAAGGATAGAAGGATATAAGGCTAGACCAGGTATGATGTGGTAGGGAAGGGGGGCATAAAGCTGAATCAGGTATGACACGGCAAGAAGGAAGGGCAAAAAAGAAAATAATTGAACAAGGTGTGACACAGAAGGAAGAAAGGACATAAGCCTAAACCAAGTATGGAACAGGGGGAAGAAGGACATAAAGCTGAACCAGGTATGACATGGGAGGAAAGGAAGTGTAAGAAATAAATAAAGTGGGCCCCACTAAATATTCATTTTGTGGTGCAATTCCTGTATCAAAATAACACTAGAAATTGAAGAAAGAGCGACACAGTATGGAAGACGCACCCTCCAAAATAATCTATAAATATAATGATTGTTTTCAGGGCGTGTCTCTTACTGGTAAGTACTTTGGGGTGAATTGTAGTTCATTGTGGGCATTGTGCAATATAAAGCATATCACTCTTAAGGGGATCATGTATTATTAACCTTTTCCTGACTAACCCTCATTGATGCTCCTGCGTCCAGGGCACATTCTGCAGTTCTGGTTCCCCACTTCATAAAAATCATAACCATTTTATTTGTCCGGTGACATATGTACATGAGGACTTGTTTTTTGCGGGACGAGTTATATTTTTCAAGTGCCCCATTTAACCTACCAATACAATGTATCGGAAAACTTTTAAGCATTTAAAGTCGGGTGAAATGGGGTATTTTTACAGCGTTCACGGTGCAGAACAATTTCAGGTCTTCATTCTATGGGTCCGTATGAGTACAGGGCTGCCAAATTAATATCGTTTTTTTTTATATAGAGATGCTTAAAAATACACAATATTTACCCCCTCTACCAGTCAAAAAAAAAAACCTTTTTGCCACCATCTTTTAATTCCTGTAACTTTTATTTTTCCATCGGCAGGTCTATGTGAGGGCTTGTTTTTTACGCGGCGACTTGTAGTTTGTGCTGGTTAGAGTTTGGGGAACATATGATTTTTAGACCGCTTTTCATTCAATTTTTTCTAGGAGATGAAGTGACCAAAAAGGGCAATTCTTACATTGTGTTATTTTTTCTCCAACAGATTTAACCATGTGGGATCAATAGTATAATATTTTATTTAATTAAAGTTTTACAGATGTAGCGGTGCCAGTTTTTCGAATACATTTTTTTAAAAATGTGACAACTTAGGCATTTGTTCAGGTATACAGTATAATGCAATACCATGGTATTGCATCATTTATATAATACACTGTATTTACACGGATGCTTTTGATTTCATTCAGTGAAAATCTGCCAGTCTTTCCTATAGTTTCCCTATGATTTTGTTGCATGTCCGAGGTGTTTTTGCTTTAAAAACATACAATATGCTTCAGATTTCCTTTTTTTCCCCACGTGGGTTATCGCTGATTTTTCACGCATTTGGAAAGTAACGTTTACGGAAGTGCTTGTAAAACACATCACACTCATATGGCATGCCAGTGAAAGGGGATTTTTTTAACCCTTATTTAAGAAATAATAGATGATTCTTGGACAAGAATTGCCCAAAAACAGGACATGCTGCAATTTTTTTTTATCTCACACAGAATAATCACTAGTGTGTACTCACCCAATAAAATGAATAGGTTCTTTTCATGTACGAGGTCTGTCCTATTCGCAATCTGACATAACTTACAAATGAAAATCTCTTGTGTAAATATAGTCTTATTTTGGAGTTTTTGTGTTTCATTCTATATCAAATTTTCTTGCTATTTCCACGGAAGGAAAGGAGGACAAAAGGCCACAGGAGGTTTGAGGGAAAACAATATGTGATGTTACAAGAATTAAGATATAATGAAAACAAAGGTTTGGTACCATGTTAGCCAGCAGAATAAAGCCCCATTTACACTCACTGATAATCACTCAAAAATTGCTCAAATGACAGTTTGAATGACCGTTTTAGCGATCATCTTTGTATTCTTTATAGTAGCTAATTAGCTACTATAAAGATTTGCAAGCAGATTCTCTCTGCCTGTGTCCTGCTGTCAGTTCACAGCGGGGCATGGGCAGTAAGCGTGGAGAACAATAAGCAAACAGCTTTTTACCTCCATCATTATAAAAATGACAGGGCTGTTAAAAAAACACAGGGAAGAGCGCTGGATGGGCTATTGATATACATTAGATTTAAAAATAACATGCTGTGGAATTAAATCCCGCACCTCCTGTCAATATTCACACGGGTTTTATACAGATTGTTTCCACACCGTGTGGATGATTTTCTGCCCTGTGTAGTAATAATTTCCCACCCATGCTAGTGGCCCCATTAGTAATAGCGACCCCCTATATTGGTGGCCCCACTAGTAATAGTGACCCCCTATATTGGTGGCCTCACTAGTAAAAGCGACCCCCTATATTGGTGACTCCAGTAGTAATAGCGACCCCCTATATTGGTGGCTATGTTAGTAATGGCAACCCCCTATATTGGTGGCGCTGGTAGTAATGGTGACCCCCACAGTGGCCTCGGTAGTAATTATTGCAGCCCCAGCAGTAATAGGTAACCCCCTATTGTGGCCCTGGCCGTAATAGGTGACCCCTATTGCGTCCCTGGAAGTATTAGGTGACCCCAGTAGTAATAGCGACCCCTATAGCGGCCCCAGTAGTAATATTAACCCCACAGTAGCCCCAGCAAAAATATTATCCCCCCCAGTAACAACAGTAACCTCCCAGTAATAACATTAACCCCCCAGTAATAACATTAACTCCCCCCAGTAATAATTTTGACCCCCCCAGTAATAACATTGAACCCCCCTCCCCAGTATTAACATTAATCCCCCAGTGACTTTAACCCTCCTCCCCAGTAATAATATTAACCCCCCAGTAACATTTACCCTCCCAGTAATAACATTAATCTCCCTCCCCCAGTAGTAACATTAACCCCCCAGTAATAGCATTGACTCCCCCCAGTAATAATTTGACCCCCCCAGTAATAACATTGAATCCCCCTCCCCAGTATTAACATTAACCCTCCAGTAACTTTAACCCCCCTCCCCAGTAATAATATTAACCCCCCCCGTAATAACATTAATCTCCCTCCCCCCAGTAGTAACATTAACCCCCCAGTAATAGCATTAACTCCCCCCAGTAATAATTTGACCCCCCCAGTAATAACATCGAATCCCCCTCCCAAGTATTAACATTAACCCCCCAGTAACTTTAACCCCCCTCCCCAGTAATAATATTAACCCCCCCCGTAATAACATTAATCTCCCTCCCCCCCAGTAGTAACATTACACCCCCCCAGTAATAACATTAACCCCCCCCAACCCATATACTTACCTCCTCCTGGTACTGGTGGCATATATGTATATTACTCTGCAAATCCACACCATACGCAACCTGATTGGTTGTTTGGATTTAGTAATTCCCAGTGATTGGTTAATTGGGTTGCCTCATTCACGTTGATTGGTTATTTGATTTTGCTGATTCACGGACATTGGTTGTTTAGGTTGGCTCGTGTAAAAGTGCGGAGTAAAAGGCTAATATGTGTACTGGTGTATCGCATATGTAGGAACGCCCCTGACCACTGGTGTATCGCATATGTAGGAACGCCCCTGACCACTGGTGTATCGCATATGTAGGAACGCCCCTGACCACTGGTGTATCGCATATGTAGGAACACCCCTGACCACTGGTGTATCACATATGTACGAACGCCCCTGACCACTGGTGTATCGCATATGTAGGTACGCCCCTGACCACTGGTGTATCGCATATGTAGGAACGCCCCTGACCACTGGTGTATCGCATATGTAGGAACGCCCCTGACCACTGGTGTATCGCATATATAGGAACGCCCCTGACCACTAGTGTATCGCATATGTAGGAACGCCCCTGACCACTGGTGTATCGCATATGTAGGAACACCCCTGACCACTGGTGTATCGCATATGTAGGAACGCCCCTGACCACTGGTGTATCGCATATGTAGGAACGCCCTTGACCACTGGTGTATCGCATATGTAGGAACGCCCCTGACCACTGGTGTATCGCATATGTAGGAACGCCCCTGACCACTGGTGTATCGCATATGTAGGAACGCCCCTGACCACTGGTGTATCGCATATGTAGGTACGCCCCTGACCACTGGTGTATCGCATATGTAGGAATGCCCCAGACCACTGGTGTATCGCATATGTAGGAACACCTCTGACCACTGGTGTATCGCATATGTAGGAACGCCCCTGACCACTGGTGTATCGCATATGTAGGAACGCCCCTGACCACTGGTGTATCGCATATGTAGGAACGCCCCTGACCACTGGTGTATCGCATATATAGGAACGCCCCTGACCACTAGTGTATCGCATATGTAGGAACGCCCCTGACCACTGGTGTATCGCATATGTAGGAACACCCCTGACCACTGGTGTATCGCATATGTAGGAACGCCCCTGACCACTGGTGTATCGCATATGTAGGAACGCCCTTGACCACTGGTGTATCGCATATGTAGGAACGCCCCTGACCACTGGTGTATCGCATATGTAGGAACGCCCCTGACCACTGGTGTATCGCATATGTAGGAACGCCCCTGACCACTGGTGTATCGCATATGTAGGTACGCCCCTGACCACTGGTGTATCGCATATGTAGGAATGCCCCAGACCACTGGTGTATCGCATATGTAGGAACACCTCTGACCACTGGTGTATCGCATATGTAGGAACGCCCCTGACCACTGGTGTATCGCATATGTAGGAACGCCCCTGACCACTGGTGTATCGCATATGTAGGAACGCCCCTGACCACTGGTTTATCGCATATGTAGGAACACCTCTGACCACACCCCTAGCTCCCGGTTGGCTGCTTTCCTCCAGGTGCTTTAGCACTGTCTTGCATGTCCCCACTACCGATGTGATTTCCAGCCAGAGAGCCGCGGCACCCCATTTGGGCATCACTGGTCTAGTTAAAGATGTTTGTAATTAAAAGAGGTGGTGTCTCTTGCTGGGATTAAGATAAAGCCCATGTGACCAGGGACAATCGCTCTTAAAAGGTCCCACTTTTATTTTCCAGCCTTTTCCGATACATGCCTTGAATGCTTGGCTATAAACTCCACGGTGTGTGAAGGAACAGAGGTTGAATGCCTTGGGAATGCTGGATGTATGACTGCTTCCCAAATCTATAAACATGGTGAGTACTTTTTGGTGATGTATTTATTTAGATTTTGTCCCTTTGAGTAATACTATTATCTATTCTGTAGGAGACAAAAACTACAAATCACTCTATAGATCCTGTGCCAATACAACCTTTTGTGGTAATTTCGCCTCAATGACTCAAGATCCAAATGTTACAATCAGAACGTATGTATCTTGTTGTGAGGGGGATAATTGCAACACGAACCCATTTTACAGTAAGTGTTATGTCAACATTAATGTGAACCTCTATTGTGGAACATTACTATTCTGCTGGTGAAGTCACTGCATACCTACATTAATTAACCTGTACTGATACTACATTACATCCTGTATTATACTCTAGAGCTGCACTCACTATTCTGCTGGTGGAGTCACTGCGTACCTACATTAATTAACCTGTACTGATCCTGAATTGCATCCTGTATTATACTCCAGAGCTGCACTTACTATTCTGCTGGTGGAGTCACAGTGTATATACATTACTTATCCTGTACCGACCCTGAGTTACATCCTGTATTATACTCCAGAGCTGCACTCACTATTCTGCTGGTGGAGTCACTGTATACATACATTACTTATCCTGTACTGATCCTGAGTTACATCCTGTATTATACTCCAGAGCTGCACTCACTATTCTGCTGGTGGAGTCACTGTGTATATACATTACTTATCCTGTACCAACCCTGAGTTACATCCTGTATTATACTCCAGAGCTGCACTCACTATTCTGCTGGTGGAGTCATTGTGTACATACATCACTTCTTTTGTACTGATCCTGAGTTACATCCTATATTATACTCCAGAGCTGCACTCACTATTCTGCTGGTGGAGTCATTGTGTACATACATTACTTATCCTGTACTGATCCTGAGTTACATCCTGTATTATACTCCAGAGCTGCACTCACTATTCTGCTGGTGGAGGTAATAAGTGATAACTTTCTGCAGAGACTTATAGTCTTGGATTGATGATGGTTACAAAGCTGATATGTATGTGATAGTCATGATAACAAGATGATGATTCTCGCTATAAATCTCTTTATCTCTTCAGTTCCTACAGAGAATTCAACACTAAATGGCCTTAAATGTCCGTCCGCCTACTGCGAGGACACTACTGGGCCATGTGATGGGGACCTTAAGATGATGGAGTGTAGAGGAAGTGAGACACAATGTATTAACTATGGGGGGCACGTACAAGATCCAAGTGAGTAAACCTTAATTGCTTGTGAAATGTCTACAAACGTTAGAAACGTGTTAACGGGGTCACCCGATGCAACATTAAGGGCTCATGCCCATGAGTGTTGCGTGATGCACCCATGAATTTACACCATGGTATCACCGCGATTAAAAACATGATAATGCCTACGAGTGATTGCGGAATTCCGCGGTCTCCTTTATTATGCTGTATTAATGGAGACCTCCCACAGTGTAAATTTATTTTCCGCTTCGGAATTCCGCAAGTGGGCATTGGCTGGTAAAAACTATTAGGTTCAATAGAATGGGAAACGCAGTGGAAATCTGTCCGTGGGCATTAACCCTAAAGGGGCGGTGCAGGGTTAGATGAATTTGACGGCTCTCATCCAGACACCCGCAGCACACTTGTCTATAGACTGTCAGCTCTGCCCCACTGAAGGGCACGGGGCTCTGGGCAGGTGGGGTTCCGGTTTTGGAAGAAAGCAGCCATGTTTTTTTTTTAACCCTATAGAACCTGCGGAGTACAGAATATTTCAGTATCTACATGCAGACTATTTCCACTGAAGGCGTATAACAGCAGCTGTACCCTTACTGGGATATTGTGTATACAGCAGCTGCTGAACGTGAATGTGTGTATCCACAGTGCGGTAATCTAACCAGTCCTAATAATACTAATAATGATCCTAGCCACCAGGGGGAGCACCAGCACTCAGTCCTTGTAAATGCCATCCCTTTAAAACCCAACCCCACTTACCCCGAGGTAGTGACTGATTGGGTCTTTTATGCAATGACGTAAAAAAGTTAGCACATTAGTTAACATATTTGAAGTACGTTGTCAAAAAACACGTAAACATGGCGAGAACGGCAAATTGTGTATATCTCGCCTTAAGAAAAATTAGTTGGTCATTGGGGTGCAAACAGGCTTTGGTACTAAAAGGGTTAAGCATCACACAGTGCAACAGTTTTACCTGGGCTGCAGCCGTAGGCCTCCTTCACACGAGCGTACGCGTATTTGCGGAATGAACAGCGCTGTTCTTGCACGCACAGCGCAATGTATTTTACGGCACTTTTTGCAGCCGCAAGGATTGTATATTTCCACGCGGCAAAAAAAAAATTGATTGAAATGGCTCTAAAGAGTTCCAGATGCGCTCCTTTTCCTGCACAATTACGCAGTATTTACGCATCTCCTAGCGTATTGTGCGCATGCATTTACGCATCCCCATTGACTTCTGTGGAAACATTTCTCAGGATAATGGAGCATGCTGTTTTTTTTGCACGGCCGAAATACGCGCATTTGAACAAACCCATTTAAATCAGTAGCTTCTATTCTCTGCTTTACGTTCACGCAAATGTTGCATGCACAAATACGCGGAGAATAGAACCTGCTGATTTCGGTCGTGCAAAAAACAGCATGCTCTATTTCCCTGCGCACCCACAGCCCCATAGAAGTCAATGGGGCTGTGCAAACGCGCATGCAGCAGACTAACAGATGCGTGACGCATTGCATAATTGCGCAGGAAAAAGAACACATCTGGAACTCATTAGACTAATTAGCCACTTCAATCGGTGCGTGTTTTTTCGCCACGCCGAAATGAACATGTCCTGCGGGCGTAAAAAGTATAGTAATATGCGCTGAAGCATACGCAAAAAAGCATCATTCATGGTACGTTCAAATACACATATGTTCTTATATAGGGGGTCTTCTCATCTGAGACATTTATGATGCAACCACGCGGTTTACCATAAGGGGGCTTTCACATGGGGTGGAATATTCTGATATTCTATACGATATTCAGCACCACAATCTGCACGGCTAACGAGCGGATTTTGATGCGGAAATGAAAATGTCAGAATTCTGCTGGCAATTCTGTATCAAAAGCCACATGTAGACCCTAAGGGCGCCCACCCACTGGCGATTTTTTTTCCTTTGCGTTTTTTCTCAAGAGCAATTAGTTTTGAATGTGTTCCTGTCCACTGGCGTTTTTTTTTTTCAGTCCGTTGCAATTTTTAACATAGGAACTGTCAGTTGCATATGTGTCCTTATTTTTCTCTTAATGCACCCATGAATGTCAATGTAAATTAACGGAAAAAGCCGCGAAAATGCCGCGAAAAATGCCACGAAAAACACACGGAAAACGCGCCAAAAACGCTGCGTTTTTCACGCACGAAAATCGCAAACGCCAGTGGGTGGGCGCCCTAAGGCTGCTTTCAAACCCTCAAGATGCGGCACCACACCCTGTAAATTCCGCGGGGCTATCTGTGGATTTAGATGCAGAATTTCCAATCTTATATAAATGACCCTACCTGCTTTCTCTTGCTCCACACTTTGACCCCTTTGCTGTAACTTTGGTGTATGATGTTGGTGTCATTAGATGACACACAAGCTCACCGGTGCCATAAAATCATCAAATGTCAGTTTAATACATTCAGGGGCTGTCAGGCGGGATGAGGGTTACAATGTTAAGTCTATGGGCGGCGCTGCTGTGCTTCAGGCATGCGCTTTAACCCCTTGAGTGGAACGCCCGGAAATTTTCCGGGACAAGCTCCACTGCCCATAGTGATATAGCCTAGAAGATTTCCGGTCTATGTTTCACTATGGGAGCTGCAGAGCACATTGCCATAAGCTGTGGCATTGTGCTCTGCCTGCACAGACCCACACAGAGCAGTGCAGGACTTTGAAAAACAGAAGCAGGAAGATATTGCCGATCTGCCGTCAATCTCCCGCTTCTATTTTCAAAGTCCTCCACTGCTTCGTTTACAGGTTGCCATAGAGACCATCAGCTTGTCAGAAGGCGGCCGACGGTCCCTGTGGCAGGGAGAGCTGGTGCCTTGCTGTCAGAGGATAGCCAGGCACCAGCTCTACACAGCAGAGAATGGAGAAAAACTCCTATTTCTGCAGTGTCAACCCTTCACATACCGTGGTCTATACGACCACAGAATGTTAAGGGCCGACAGAGGGAGGGCGCTCCCTCTGTCAGAGGATAGCCGGGTACTAGCTCTTAAACAGCAGAGAATGAGAAAACCTCCGATCTCTGCTGTGTTAACCTTTTAAATGCTGCGGTCTATGCGACTGCAGCATGTAAAGAGCTGTCACCATTGGACCCCCGGAATGTTATTAGGGGGTCCTAATGGGTCTCTGTAGAAAGAAAAGTTTAAAAAAAGTTTAAAAAAATAAAAATACTTGTCTCCCTTTACTTTGCAAATAATTAAAAACAAAATAACACATGTGGTATCCCTGCGTCGTAATGACCCAGAGAAGGAAGTTAGTACATTATTTAACCCCTTTTTTCTCTTTTCCCCTTTTCTTTTTTTCCTCCTCCATTTAAAAAATCGTAACTCCTTTATTTATTCATTAACGTCGCTGTATGAGGGACAAGTATGTATGTTTTTTGCGGGACGAGTTGTATTTTTCAATGGTGCAATTTACTGTACCCTATAATGTACTGAAAAACTTTCACTAAATTCTAAATGGAGTAAAATGAAAAAAAAAATGACATTCCGCCATCTTTCAGTGCGTTTTGTTTCTACGGCGCACAAACTGCAATGAAAGTGACATGATAACTTTATTCTATGGGTCAGTGCGATTACTACGATATGAAACTTGCATAGTTTTTTTTTGCTGTAGTACTTGTATTTTTTTTCAATTTTTTAAAATTATTTTCTGCTGCATCTTCTGCGCGCAATAACTTTTTTATTTTTCTATCAACATAGTTGAGCAAGGGCTCATTTTTTGCAGGATGCCCTGTAGTTTCTGTTAGCACCAATCCGGAATACATACGACTTTTTGATCGCTTTTTATTGCATTTTTTTCTGGGAGACAGGGTGACTGAAAAAGTGCATTTGTGGCGTTCTTTATTTTTTTTTCGGACTATGTTTACTGTGTGGGGTAAATAATGCACTACTTTGATAGATTTAACCCCTTCCGGCCCCATGACGTAAGGGTCACTAGTAGCCGGCGTCCCGCTGCAACAGCGGGGGGCATCCGAGATGCGCCCCCCGTTGTTAACCCCTTCCCTTCCACGATCTAAGTCCTGCCATGTATTATCGCAGTGATCTGAAGTCCTGCAGTAAAAGTCCCCCAAAGGGACACAAATGGTGTAAAAAAAAACCAAAAAAATAAAGTACAAAAAATAAAAATGTAAAAAAAAAGTTAAGAAACCCTTTTTTTTATGCTTTTTCTCATATTACAATAAAAACAATGTTAAAAAATTAAAAATCCAACATATTTGGTATCGAGTCGACGCGTACAATACATTGAACATGCTTTTATCCTGCACGGCAAAAAGCGTACAAAGATGCTAAAAAACTGAGGCAAAATGCTAATTGTTAGCATTTTGCCTCCCAAAAAACGCAATAAAAGTGATTAAAAAAAACGTATGTACCCCAAAATGGCACCAATATAAGCTACAGCTCGTCTCGCAAAAAATAAGCCCTCACAGAGCTCCGTACATGGAAAAATAAAAAAGTTACAGGACTTTGAATGCAGTGAGTTTAGAAAAAATAATAATTTCCAAAAAAAGGGGTTTTATTGTGGAAAAGTGGAAAAACCTAAAAATAATGTAAGAATATTGGTATCGTTGTAACCATACTGTCCTGCAGAAAAAAATGTAGTGTATCATTTATGCTGCATGATTAACGCTTTAAAAAAAAATCTATCGCAGAATTGATGCATTTTCTCTCCCTACGATCATAAAAAAATAATAAAAGTTTTACAATGTAGTCCATGTAACCAAAAATAGTACCAATAAAAACTACAGTTCGACACGCTAAAAACAAGCCCTTATACGGCCGCGTCGACGGAAAAATAAAAAAGGCTTTTGAAAAATGGCTTTTGAAAAATGGAGATGGAAAAATACCAAAAATCGCTTCGTCCTCAACGCCAAAATAGGCCGTGTCATTAAGGGGTTAAACTTTTTTTTTTTTTTTAAACTGTGAAAAAGTTGCGAAAAAGAAAACAACTCTTACAATTTGGTATTGGCATAATTGTACTGGCCTGTAGAATGACTGTAATATATTATTTATACTGCTCAGAGAATGCAGTGAAAAATAAAAACAAAAAACATGGCAGAATTACAGATTTTGTTAATTTTGCCCCTAGAAAAAATTGAATAAAAAGCGATCAAAATTTTACATATTCCAAAAATTTAGATAAATGAAGACTTGAGTTCATCCCGCAAAAACAAGGCCTTCTAGAGCTCTGGCAATGGAAAAAAAAATTAATAAGGCTCTTGGAATGTGGCGACACAAAAGCAAACCTTATAGGGCTTATTCAGATGACCATATATAGGCCGGGTATTCACGCCGGCTGATATACGGTGTCCCCTTCTGCAGGGGGAGGGGGCTGGAAGAGCTGGGAGCAGTGCACTGAGCTCCCGCCCCCTCTCCGCCCCTCGGCACTATTTTAAATAAAAGGGAGTGGGGTAGGGGCGGAGCTAAGCCTTAGAACTTAGCCCCGCCCTGCCCTCCTCCTCTCATTGCAAATAGTGCCGGGGGGCGGAGAATGGGCGGGAGCTCAGTGCACTGCTCTCGGCTCTACCAGCCTCCTCCCCCTGCAGAGAGGGACGCTGTATATCGGCCGGCGTGAATACCCGGCTAATATACAGGTGCCTAAATAAGCCCTCAAGAAAAAAAAATGTTTTAAATGTATAAAAATAGCAAAACATAAGCAAACGGTATAAACTTGGTATCGCCGGAATCGTGTTATCACATTCATTATTCTGCACGCTGAATGCCGTAAAAATGAAATCCAAAAAACAAATGGCAGAATTTCTTTTTTTTCCCCCCAATCTCCCAACAATTTTTTTTACAAAAGTTGTGCAATACATTATATATACCCAAAAATGATGCCATCAAAAAGTAGAACTTGTCCCGCAAAAAACAAGCCCTCATATGGCCGTGTCAATGGAAAAATGAAAACGTTATGGCTCTTGGAACGCGACTGGAAAATTAGTTGAAATTAAAATGATTAAACCATTTAAAAAACCTGCCCTGGTGGGTCTGACAGGGGGGTAAGAAACCCGCCACTCAAGGGGTTAATGAGTGTTGCTAAGTAATGCAGCATACTGTTACATGTGCTGCTGGGATCTGTAGTTCTAAGCTTCCTAGCAGCACAATCCCTCACAGGGTTAATTGATTGAGCTGGCTGGGTGTGGTTCTTCCTGCTAGCCAATCTTCTGGGTCTGGGCTCACATATAAACCCTGCTCCTGGTCAGTCTCTGTCTGGTGTTCAGGGTGAGCAGTCATGAATCCTTGTCTGTTGAAGTTTGCTGTGTGACCTGCTATCTGTTGCAGCTTGCTGTGTGATCTATGCCTTGAGGTTCATGTCCGTTTGTATGTTTATTTTGTGTCAGTTTGGTCTGCTGAGTTTGTTTGCTATGTCTGCGCTAGGTTGGCCCCTAGGGCCCTCTAGTAGATGTGTCTTGCTAGTGTAGGGACTGCAAGATACGAGGGGCCTTGCCGGGGCTTGCAGCTTAAGTTCATTGGCCAATGTACGAACTACGAACTAACACCTCGCATTTATATTCAGCGTATCATCTGCTATTAGTGTTTGCATTGTAGCTGCTGTATGCTGTGTATTCTGGCTCTGTGTGTCCTGTTGTACAGTCCCGGTCATGTGTATGTATCCCGTTCTGGTGCGTGGCTCCACTTACAAAAGGGGGTGCATTATGTTACGATCATGTGGGCAAACTAAGGACGGGGCCCACACGATCGCCACCAAAAGAGGACTATGGGTATGCACATGGGTTTCTGGCAAACTGACTCTGTGCTACAGGGAGGGATGACAGTGGCCCTACCTAAGCGAGGACATTGCCCCAATAAGGGCAGCCCAGCGGTCTTCAGATCTGGGCCCTAGCTGATCCTAGGAGCCACGCCACAGAACAGGATACATACACATGCCACATGACAGGGACTGTACAACAGGACACACAGAGCCAGAATACACAGCATACAGCAGCCACAATGCAAACACTAATAGCAGATGATAAGCACACGTAACACATACACTGCTTAGCTGCACCATGCACTGCCCAACCAAGAGCGATCGAGAGAGACAGGGTAGGGGTGCCTACCCACTACAGTTTTTTTTCACTGTGAAGTTCGCAGCTTTTTTTTTCTGCAGGGGTCTATGGGACTTGTAATTTTGGACTTGAAATCGCAATTTTGCGCGATCGCGATTTTTAACTTTACAAGTCCCACAGTCCATAGACCCCTGCAGAAAAAAAACAAAACGCTGCGAATATCGCAGTGAAAAAAACTGTAGTGGGTAGTCACCCTGAGATAGCAATAGAGAGACAGACAGTGAAAAAGACAGAGAGAGAATGCAACAGAGAGACAAAGTGAGAGTGACAGAGAGAAACAGTGAGAGCGATAGAGAGACAGAAAGAGACAGCGGTAGAGAGCAATGGAGTCACAGAGTGAGAGAATAGAGACAGAAAGAGCGATAGAAACAGAAAGAAAGTGATAGAAAGCGATAGACAGAAAGAGAAAGCAATAGAGCGACAGACTAAGTGATAGAGAGACAGACAGATAGAGAAAGCAATAGAGAGACGGGCAGAGAAAGTAATAGAGAAATAGACAGAGAGAGAGAGCGCAATAGAGAAACAGACAGAGAGAACAATAGAGAGACCAAGATAGTGATAGACAGACAGACAGATAGAGAGATATCAATACAGAGACAGATAGAAAGGCAGACAGAGAAACAGACCATGAGAGAGAGAGAGAACAATAGAGAGATAGAGAGACAGAGAGATTGATAGAGAGACAGAAACATAGAGACAGAGAAACAAACAGTGATAGAAAGATAGAGAGAGAGAGCAATAGAAAGACAGAGAGTGATAGAGAGACACAGAGAAAACAATAGAGAGAGAGCAATAGTGACAGAGAGCGAGAGATAGACGGAGAGGGACAGACAGAGAGATGGAAAGAGAACAAAAGAGACAGAGAGAGACAGAGAGATAGACAGACAGAAACAGATAGAAAGAGAGAGACAATGAAAGAAACAGACGGAGCGAGAGAGACAGAGACAGAGAGAGACCTGTAGGCTTTTTTATATTAGATATCTGCTCCAAATACAAACTGACACTCCAAATAATCACCTAACCAAGCAGATTTAGAAGTTCACAACCATCACTTTTGAAACATTTTATGTTCACGTAGCAAACATCGGGTCATTCTAGTAACATGGACCTGCCTACCATTCTGCATCATAATCCACAGATACACCTGCATATTTTGATGCGGTATTCCACAGCAGCACCCTAAAAGTGTGGCAGCTTTCAAATTGCAGAGAGGTAGAGACAAGGGTGCCCCCCCCAAAAAATATGACGGATTGTCGCCCTCTGGAGCGGTATATTGTGACCCTCTCAGAGCAGATTGCCCCCCCCCCCCCAATCAGCAAAAATGATCCTCACTTTTTGTGATAACATTGTTTTATTTTTTCAGATAAATATCAGAATGATTACTCTGTACAGAGTTGTATTAACCCATTGGGATGCCGGTTAAACTTTAAATGTCTCATCGCAGTGGAGGAGATAAAGAACGTGAGACTGGAATGCTCAGAAGGTGTCAAAGCCTGAGCCCACCCATGAAGAACATGGAGAAACTATTTGCTTTTTTTTGTCTCAATTCTATTAAATTTGCTTTACTAACAAATGAAAGTCACCTGCAGTAAATGAGCTGGGGTGCCGGGGCTCATGAAGCCATCAGCAAGCAGGCTAGCATCCTCTGAAACGCCTTGCTCTATTTTAATTCTGACTCTGGATCATGTTTCTAGTTAGTACTTTGAGTGCACAAGGGTGTACTACCCCAGAAGCCTTGGCTGGCTACACAACAAATAGCAAACATCCCATTAGTCTGATTCATAGCTAGATCTTGCTAGCTGCCTGCATTGGGCTACCTTGGATAGTTACAGGTTAATATGGCTGCAGGGGGTAGTGAGGTGCAATGAGCCCATTTACCACAATACACCCCTGTGCACTCACGGTACTAAAAAGATATATATTTAGCCCATAATAAGATCGTTGACCATAGCTAACCTACTTGTTGATGGTTTCCACCTAATGAAAGGAAACTGAGTGAACATCAACCGCCAAAGAAAGAAAACGGCACAAAATGTAATAAAGATTCAATCTAGGCCCAATATTACATTACTGATCAAGGCAATACATGAGGATTAAAGGGGTTTGCTGACACCCGTGACTCTCCTCTACCCGGTTCAAATACTGAGAGCAAGTCTAATTAATTCTTTGCAGGTTTAAATCAAGATGTGATTATCTCTAAATGTTAATAAACTCTTTCCAAGCAGCATATGGTTGTCATGTCTTTGGTTTAGGATGTATATAAACTGTCTCTCCCTGGTCAATTCTTTGTATTCCGAGCAGAGGAAAAACTCTCTAAGTATTACTTAAAGGGGTTGTCCGGTTCTAAACTATTGATGGCCTATTCTAGGCCCCTACCCAATGTGGAAACATCATCCACTGTATCCTTAGAGAAAGGGCACATAGTCCGACAAAACACATAGCCAAAAACAGCGGTTGGCCAATAGCCGCATAATTTTAGCAACAGAATCATTTGGCCAGTAGAGTCAGAAGACAAAAGAATGGCTATGGGGGTCACAAAGGGGGAGATTGGGGAAAGACTTCTCGTCATGGTTTCCAAATTGTCTAGCAATTCTCAATCCCTATAGAACATAGAGCTGTTGCATATAAGGCGGCCATTCATTCTTCGGCTAGAAGCGATGGTTTTACGCCATTAGAGGTCTTCCGCCATAGTTTTGGATTTGGAACAGCTCCAGAGACAGTTTTATTAGGACTCCCAAAGGCGATTGTGTGGATCCCCCTCCATCTGTAGAGATCATGTGCACATCTGTAATTATATTGGGCGCACAGGATGCACCATCAGTAAAATGTAACAGGATACTTAGAAAGTAGACACCAGTGATCACTCCAAAGTCATCTCCACATGGGGTCATCATCTAATGGACTGTAAAGGCTCATTATTGTCTCATAGCCTGTGCCCGCTGGAGGGTCCTCTGGTATTATGGTGAGCCTGTCCAACCCTACGTATGATGCTCCATACTTGCTATGTGGTATTATGGAGAGTCCTCTGATGCTGTTATGAAGACCCACTTCATACAATTGATATCCCTGGTTGGGATGATGTAGAAGCTCAGTAAAGTATCTGAAAAAAAAATGCATTTCATCTGAAGAGTTCCACTATTCTTCACAGGTGTTTGTGTTTATAGTCACCACTAGAGGGAGCTCACCATGTACAGATATATACTGTCAGGACTAGAGGGAGCTCACGCCATAGGTATTCATACACTCACTACTAGAGGGAGCTCACTGTATACAGGTATATACAGTCACGTTTAGTGGGAGCTTACGCCATAGGTAGTCCTACAGTCACCACTAACAGCTCATTCACAGGGGTGTATTTGTACTCTGTATTACGCACATAAGGGCTCCTTCACTGGAGCGTGATGTGTTTTCGCTCTGGATGGAGCGCTATCATGTCCTCTCACGAATGTAACAATGCTCCTTTACGGTACTTTTTTTGCGCTGCCAGGCCTGTTCACATCGAGGTGAACCGTAAACAGGTGGGGCAGCTTCCCAAGTAGGCCGGGCAGCCTAACTAATCCCCAGTGTTATTGATTGACATCGCAAAATCGCACAGTTCAGTGTGCGATTTCATTCTGGAGAAGTGCGCATTTGCACACCCCAGAGACTTATATGGGGACTTGGGTGCGCAAATGAGCACAAAACTAGAGCATGTTGTTTATTTTTTCGCATAACCAAATTTTGCACACACAAATGCTCCATGTGAGAGAACCCATTGAAAGCAACGGGTTTTAATAAATGCAGTTTGCACAAGCAATTTTGCGCCCGTGTGAAGGAGCCCTAATAGTGAGAGCTTAAACCCCATTGATTTGCATTGGTGTATTAAGACCTGCATCATGCAGGTTTTTGATGCATTTTTTATTGTGTGTAAAATGTGCAATAATATACAGGAGATACCCAGGTTATACCCACATTCTCCATATCACTATATACAGCAGATGTATAACTGATACCAGCTGTGTATATATATATATATATATATATATATATATATATATAATTACTGTATATACAGGAGATACCCAGGTTACCCCAGCTTGATCCATATCACTATATAAAGGAGATGTATAGTGTGTTATTCACCATACAGGTGTAAGGCCAGTTTCACATCCGTGTCGAAATCCCTGGCTGGAAGTTAAATCATACATCCAGTGCTGCATGCAACAGCTGGGCTCAAAGCGGATGGCCATGGGGATTCCCCTTTACTACTCCCTGATTGGAGCAGGAGAGGCGAATCCCCAATGCGGATGTAAAACCACCCTAATCCTGGATATATCCTGTATATAATTATGCATGTACAGCAGGTATAAGTTATACATTTCCTTTATATAGTGATATGGAGCATGCTGGTATAACCTGGGTATCTCCTGTATATAATTCTATATGTACAGCTGGTATAAGTTATACATCCTGTATATAGTGATATGGACCATGTTGGTATAATCTGGGTATCTCCTGTATATAATTATATATGTACAGCTGGTATAAGTTATACATCTCCTGTATATAGTGATATGGAGCATGCTGGTATAACATGGGTATCTCCTGTATATAATTATATATGTACAGCTGGTATAAGTTATACATCTCCTGTATATAGTGATATGGACCATGCTGGTATAACCTGTCTATCTCCTGTACATATAAAAATTATATATGTACAGCTGGTGTATGTTATACATCTCCTGTATATAGTGATATACCACATTATATCAGCATGGTCGATATCACTACATACTGGATGCATAACTTATACCAGTAGTACATAAATAATTTTATACAGGAGATATTCAGGTTATACCAGCATGCTCCATATTCCTATATACAGGGAATTGTACATCTTCCTGTATATAGTGATATGGAGCATGCTGGTATAACCTAGATATCTCCTGTATCTAGTTATATATGTACAGTTGGTATAACTTATTACAGCTATACATATATGATTACATGTGGTACATACCTTGTTACACCGCATGGTTCGCTGACTCTGTGTCATGTCCATATGGCACACAAGCACCTCGCTCAGCACGGACGCAGGGTGATGTTCACAACTACTGCAGTTGATGATACTTTGCATTGTAGAACAGTGCGCACCACAACAGGAGTACGTAAACCAGTATGAAAGGCCCATACAATACAAGAATACTACGCTCAGCACAGTGCCAGAGAACGTACACACTGCTGGAAATAGATTCACACCATACTGTCCATGCTGAACAGTAGCACTGAACTGGATCATATTTTTCTCCAGCAGGTTTCGGGGTATTCTGTAGCTTCCAAATTGTATAGTGTGCACACATCATCGACCAGATCAGACGTAAGGTATCAGTCTCATGTCCAAAATGGCTCTCTGGACAGAAACGTCCAGACCGCCTCTTTTATTGAAAAACATAATACCTGCCCTCTAATGGGCGTGCAACAGATTACATCAGTAACATATAGGATTCTCATTTGTCGGATCATATAGAATCCCCCCCCCCTCTCCAAAGTCCACTGTGTAAGCCTGTCCTTTGTTCTATCAACGTGCTCAAAACTGAAAGTATCTTTGAGAAGCTGGAGAGTGGGTGAGGGGGCTTCTTCAGTATTGGAATGTGACTTAACTCTTTAAGAGGCTGCTGTGGAACTGTGTGCAAAGTCAACATTATATCACACACACACATCTTTTCACCATGCCATTGTCCAGCAATTACTATAATGAAATTATGCAGTCGTTAGCTTCTAAGAGTTAAAGTCACTACAGCTGCGTAATACATCTAGTTTAGTACAAATCAATAGACATTTTACACTAACTAATTATCATGTCTATCACAATCCCCCCTTAAAATGTCTATCCTCTAACTCTTCCTGTCAAATTTTCACAGTTCTCTGCGTGTGAGCCTATAATTGGAGCGCGTTGAAGGTTCGATTTAGGGTCTTCAAGGGGGTGTAGGACTTGTCCACTCCTTCTGGGGATGCATCCAGCAAACTCATTGTGGGAGCGGCTTTTCCAGCATCAGTTTCACAGGACTCTCTCTGACACAGGGGATAACACAGCAGACTAGAACGAAAAAGATGATCAGTTCACATACAACAGCGACGCCCGTCTGTGCCAGGATCCTTTACCACCCGCTCATCCATGGCGAGTACTGGTCCCAAAGGTTAGCTCTTTTTAGTTAGTGCAGTCAGCTTCTTTAATGGCAACTGCGTCTTTACCCGCGGGTCACGTGTTGTCTGGGATGTAGGTACAAGTCTCCCCTATCATCTTACAGACACTCCCCTTTTTAGCCTAAATCATATCTAAGGCCATTCTATTTTGAAAAGTCATAGTCGAGGTAGGTCCTATTGGTCGACTAGTCCCTATAAGGCATCTTTAGTATGATTTATAAACCGCTGTTAATTATAATAAACATAATTAATCCAGTCAACGTTTTATTTACCATAATGATCAGGAAAATGGACTCAACTCTAGTTTTAACTTGGTCTCTAATTTTAAAACTTGTCAGGTACCCCCCTTGGCTATCCTATGACGTCAATGTACGCGTGTAGATCAAAACTACCACCAAGAGTCTCGCTTCTCGCTCTAGTATAATGTTACAATACTAGTAGTGTGCACAGGTACGCACGGCGTGGGACTCCCTAATCTTCACCCACACCAATGTCCCTCCTGGAGATAGCCCCAAAGGTGGACACGTCCAGGCCGCCGACACTGACCCTACACTACCTAGTGACAAGACTGGAAGGAACCGCCGTACCTATGCAGAAAACAAGGATAGACCAACATGACAGAATAACCACAAAACACAGACTGAGTTGGATCGAGATAAATTAACTATTGGGGGTAACCTCATTATCCTCAATGCTGTCTGACAGGATGTGGAGGAGCATAAGGGCTTTACTAAGGCACACTCCCCTGTCCAATTACCCTCCAGGCGGGTCCTCTACCTCATGTCTCCACAAAGCCAGTAAACGTCTCCTAAGGACTGGACCTGATTCTGCATCCATTCCCCTCCTATAGTACCGTAGGAGGAGCAATACCCGTTAGTGAGTTCCCCAAAAATCTCCCTCCACCCTGCCCATTTGCCTGGCAGGTGTAGTCTCCAGGGTAGTCAGTAATACTCTCTCCGGTACAAAACACTTAAAGGGGTTGTCCCGAGGCAGCAAGTGGGTCTGTACACTTCTGCATGGCCATAATAATGCACTTTGTAATGTACATTGTGCATTAATTATGAGCCATGCAGAAGTTATAAAAAGTTTTATACTTACCTGTTCCGTTGCTGGCGTCCTCGTCTCCATGGTGCCGACTAATTTTCGCCCTCCGATGGCCAAATTAGCCGCGCTTGCGCAGTCCGGGTCTTCTGCAGTCTTCTATGGGGCTCCGTGTAGCTCCGTGTAGCTCCGCCCCGTCACGTGCCGATTCCAGCCAATCAGGAGGCTGGAATCGGCAGTGGACCGCACAGAAGAGCTGCGGTCCACGGAGGAAGAGGCCATCTTCAGCGGTGAGTAGAGAAGTCACCGGAGCGCGGGGATTCAGGTAAGCGCTCCGGTGAGCTTTCTTTACCTCCCTGCATCGGGGTTGTCTCGCGCCGAACGGGGGGGGGGTTTGAAAAAAAAAAAAACCCGTTTCGGCGCGGGACAACCCCTTTAAGTAGATATAGAGTATTCCTTCCTCAAAGGTAGGGTTGGCTATGATCATCATGTTTGTCAAGGTCTTTATCGCACGGCGGAGGGGGTTAATTATGGGCATGGGACTAAGTGAAGGCTTCCATTCGGGTGCATCTGCCATATCCCTTATTTTAAACTTCCCTAAGGGATCTGTCCTCCCGTACCGGTATGTCCCCAGACTGTAAGTTCCCCCGTCCCCCGGGCTTGGATCTCCCATGGTTAGTGTAAAAACCGCATTAAAACCAAGCAACATACTAAGTTCAGCCTTCCAATACCTGCTGTCCTTATTATTCTCAAGGAGGGTTATACGACTAATAAGGGATTTCCCGCTCTTATCTTTCTTATTTAAGGCACTTTGCGGTTTATAGGACTAGTCTGTTCCTGCGTTCCATCCCACTAATCCCCAATAACGGCAGTCTTCTCCCCAGACATCATCAGTGGCGCAAACATATTGTATTCCCCGGGTATATAAGTCATATAACCAGCCGGACTGGGCTAAATCTGGTCCGCGGTGGGATCTTGCGCCTAGACACGGGACCACAGTACAATAGTCGAAGGAATATGCGGCTACTTGAGTATTGGACGAGTTATACCAGAAGGTAACCACACCCTCATATTCTTCTGACTAAGGATTCCAGTTGCCACCCTCCTCTCTCACTAGCCCTAACCAGAGTAATGTCCTCGGCACAACTAAGACTGGTCTCCCGGATCTGAAGCTCTCTTACAATATGAAGCGTGGATCCGTGTAAGTCTTTCGGCTAGTTTCACAGCTGTGGCAGTAGTCAGAAGCACCTGGTAGGGACCATCGAATCGGGGCTCAAGAGGGTGCTTCCTGAGGAACTTCTTGATGCACACCCAATCCCCAGGCTGCAAGATATGTGTCCCAGTGTCTGCCTCTGAGTCTGGAAGAGAACACCTGTGCATAGGCTTTGGTTAGTGCTTTAACATCGGAAATCACATACTTAGTCAACACATCAGATTGTAATTGTAACTACTGAGGATAGTAGCAACCTAGCCTTGGGGCTAGCCCAAACAATCTCGTAGGGAGATAATACATGATCCCCCCTGGGTTCATATCTAACACTGAATAGGGCTATTGGATGACAGTCTTTTCAGAGTGGCGTCATTATTAAGTATCTTACTTTTTAGCGTGCCACTAAGTCTCTCCACCTTTCCACTACTCTAAAGGTGCTAAAGTATGTAAAAGGCCTGGGATACACCCAGAGCAGACATGACATGTTACATTCACCTGCAAAGTTTGTACCTCTGTCTGACTCTGAATCACTTCTGGTACCCCATATTCACAGTTTACCTCGTTCATGAGCTTCTTTGCGGTTACCTACTTGTTTGCCTTGGTAACAGGGTCGGCCTCCAACCTGCAAAGACATCAACAACAACAAGCACATATTCATACTTCCCAACAAGTGGGAGCTGAATGTAGTCAATTTGCAATCCCTGAAATGGGTAGAGTGGTCCCGGCAAGTGTGATGTGGCAAATTTACTTCTGCCCTGACTCACCTATGGCATAGATCATGCTAAACTGGACAAATGATGCAGCAGCTACAGAGAACCCAGAAGTCGCCCGTCCTTTTTCAAGTGTCGTCGTCATTGCTGCTTTACTAGATGGGTCTTTCCGTGCATCAGCTGGGCCATCATGGGATACAGAAACTGTGGTAGACAAGTGCTGTTGACTGTTCACCATACGCTGTCCTGTTTCTGCTGCTCCCATATTAGTCCATTTATTCTTTCCTTCCTTGCTGGCTTGTAACTGTAAAGTCTTTAGCATATCAAAGTCCAAATTTTGTCAATGTCCAAAGTTTTTGCCACTGACTCATGTTGTCCGTATCTTTCTTCTTTCTTTCACGGCTTGAGGGCCGCTGCTTTTGCTGCGCTGTTGGCGAGGGTGTTGTCTCTCGCTACTCCAGTGTAGGAATCGGTGTGAACTCTCAACTTTGTCAGGTAGAAGTAGGACCTCCATGAGACTCTGCACCACTGCACCATTCTCAATTGGTTGTCCTGCTAAGGTAAAAACTGTCTGGCCTTCCATATTGGGTCGTAATCATGAGCTATGCCAAATGCATACCAGGAGTCAGTGTAAAGGGTTGCCGTCTTACCTCTCGCCACTCTACTCGCCTCAGTGAGGGCCTTCAATTCCGCTTCTTGTGCTGAGACATGCGGAGGCAGAGCTTCTGCTTCTAGGACATCTTGTTGTGTGACCACTGCATATCCGATGTGGAGTCGTCAATCCTCACCCTGGTACCATCTGCAAAAAGCTCAACATATGCATCGTCAACAGAGGTTCCGGTAACTGTTTGCATACCTGCAGTTTCTTACTGTATTAGTACTAAATAATTGTGTTGATGTTCTATTTCACATGGATCAGAATCTTGTAGCACAAAATCATTTATTTCCTTTTTATCTTATTTCATTTATTTATTTATATATATATTTTTTTAAAACCCAATAGCTGATCTACAACACCCAGATCATCTATGACCTAGATCACCTATGCCTCCCCCCTTTTGAACCAGAATACTCAATGGAAAAAGAGTAATCGCGTTCAAACTAGTACAACGTTGAAAAAGGAAACCAAGAGGCACAAAAACAAGCACTTTGTAGGTCCAGGTGACATTGTATGCAGCGAAATCTCCTTTAGATTTTTTTTTTTCTCCCAGGTCGCAGTTAGCATTTTTTAACACAAGGGGGCGCAACACAAGCAAAATTTACGGTCACCCAGTGTAATAGTATTTCAAGAAACGTCAATGTTTAACTTTCACTCTCCTGTCGGAATATAATTATAGCTTCAGTGTAGACTGACACTAAAATATACAAAAGACTTAAGGAAAAAAACTAAAGAATACGGATGAATTGACATCCTACTCTGAGCAATGCAGTCCCTCTTTCTCACATAACTAAAATTACTTCATCAAATTGCATGAAAAAGTTTGCTGGGTGACTATAGGGAAATTATTCCATCTGTAGGAGCCTTCCTTAACATCATCTGTCTGAACATCCACTGGAGAAGCAGGCAGTGGAAAACAGAGCCTCTGGCAACACACTATGAGAGAGCGTCCCCTTTCATGGATCCCTGGCCTCTGTCCCCCATGCATAAACTCCAATCTTCCATACGCTATAAACCAGCTTAGTTGTCTACTATGTCCCAAGCTGCATCTTCACAAAGGTTTGTTTCCCTGAACTTATCACACATCCAAGGTGGCCACATTTTGGTGTGTAACAAAGTCTGGTCAAACAAAACCTTACATCAGGCAATCTTGATGTTAGCACTGGATACAGTGGCATTGGGGAATGTAGGCCTCCCGAGTGCAGCAAAATGGCCGCCAGATGCAGAAAGGGGCGGGGCTACAAATCTCCCAGGTGAGGCAAGATGGCTGCTGGAGGAGGAAGGGGCGGGGCTTAGTCCTATCCCGGATTGGAATGGCCGGAAGTAACATCACACACCCTGAAAGTGAGCACATGGGGGAAAGTAATTTCAGGGTGGGGGCAGAGCTCACCACACTTGCTGCAGAGGCACACTATGTGGGGTTTTAAACATTGCAAGTGTGGCCGCCATTATAGGGAGGGGCTGTAGTCAACACAAAGGCACGATACAGGCAATACACATCCCCCACTACACTTTCTCATCTTGAATCTCTTTCCTACATTATACCTTCTCCTAGCAATCTAATACACCTTTCTTTCTGCTTATCTGTCCATAACCCGACATTTCTTTCTGCAACTTTTCCTGATCCTTTTCTTTGTATCTACATGTTTTGCATATTCCAAAACATCCTGCACTGATACCGTATTCTATTCTGCCTGCTTATTCTATCCTATTTGAAATTTCTGAACACAGTAAAACTCCTTTACCAAATTCCACCTCTTCTTATATCCCTCGTAAATCACAATGCACATTAACACTACAAAACACAAGACAAAGGGAACAAACGGGTTAACTGGGAAATGCTTTCAGTGGCTTAACTTCAGTCCACTCTCTTATCTAACCCTCCCCCAATAATAAACACTGCACATTGTTTAAAAAAAAGACCTCTGACTACACACAAAGACTGACAATTATTTTCAATGACCAAGACCTCAACAATATCCGGAGACTTCAGCCGTCACACCACGGCTATAATTCCCGCATATATACCTTTCCACATATGAGAATATAACACGCTCAATCATACAGGTAAGTACACCTGTTTTAAACCCTGCGTGTCCCTTCACATTTGAGAGCACATAACACGCTCAATCATACAAGTGCATACGCGTATCATAAATTTTCCTGACCTCACACTAGTTACCTAGGAGTGAGTGTCCCTCTCTGGTGCGCTCCCTCAGACTTAAACAGCCAAGTCCGCCCTTCTGACACATTAACCCTCACAGAATTTATCTCTTGGTCTTGTATACACAATCTTTAACCGTCTCAGACATAACTTACCCAGCATACAAAATACCCCTTAGGCAGGATAAAACGGTGGTTTTTTTCCGAGCAGAAAGGACTATATTACCTGCCTTTCATTGATTTATCACTCTGGATTAGACATAGGCAGATTAACAGTTAGAAATCAGCTTGACACAGGTAGATAAAGCAATCTTACTGTGTTCTGTAGATTTTCGGGCCCCTGAGTTCTACGTGTTATCTGCCGATCTCTATTTTTCCAGAATGAAAGAAATCAAAAATCTCTACTCGGCCCACCCAGGGACGCCAAATTGAACTGGATCATATTTTCCTCCAGCAGGTTTCGAGGTATTCTGTAGCTTCCAAATTGTAAAGTGTGCACACATCATCGACCAGATCAGACGTAAGGTATCAGTCTCATGTCCAAAATGGCTCTCTGGACAGAAACGTACAGACAGCTTCTTTTATTGAAAACATAATACCTGCCCTCTAATGGGCGTGCAACAGATTACATCAGTAACATATAGGATTCTCATTTGTCGGATCATATAGAATCCCCCACCCCTCTCCAAAGTCCACTGTGTAAGCCTGTCCTTTTTTCTATCAACGTGCTCAAAACTGAAAGTATCTTTGAGAAGCTAGAGAGTGGGTTAGGGGGCTTCTTCAGTATTGGAATGTGACTTAACTCTTTAAGAGGCTGCTGTGGAACTATGTGCAAAGTCAACATTATACCACACACACACACACATCTTTTCACCATGCCATTGTCCAGCAATTACTATAATGAAATTATGCAGTCGTTAGCCTCTAAGAGTTAAAGTCACTACAGCTGCGTAATACATCTAGTTTAGTACAAATCAATAGACATTTTACACTAACTAATTATCATGTCCATCACAGCACCACTCCAGGGAAAGGGAAGCATTATAGGGAACCAATGGTTTTAATAGATGCGTGGTTTTGTGCGCACCTATGTACGCACATGCTCGTGTGAATGTACCCTGACATGTAGTTCTGTCTACAGGAAGGATTCCACTGAACCACGTCTCCCTTTTCCGAGTCCACCACTGGGTTGTGCAACTTCAGCCATGGCAAACCCAACACCACCGGTCACATGGGAGTGACTCCATGACAAACAACGCTATTCTTTCTGCATGGAATAACCCAATTTTTAAACCAACATCTGAAACAAAACATTTTAAGCACTTCTGGGACAGTGGGCGGAATCAATGGGTGACACAGGTATCGGGCAGTCCAAGGATCTAATATCAAGTCTTAGGCCTCATGTCCACGGGCAAAAGAAGAATTAAAATCCACAGCGGATTTTAACTCTTCTCCTGCTCGCGGATCCGCATCCCATAGGGATGCATTGACCACCCGCGGGGAGATAAATACCCGCGGATGGTCAATAAAAGTGATTTTTAAAAAAATGGAGCATGAAAAAATCTGGACCATGCTCCATTTTCGTGCAGGTCTCCCGCGGGGACGGCTCCCGCAGGCTTCTATTGAAGCCTATGGAAGCCGTCCGGATCCGCGGGAGACCAAAATCGGAATTTACTCACCTGCTCCGGATCTTCCCTTCACCGCGGCTTCATCTTCTCTCCGTCGCGGCCGGATCTTTTTTCTTCGGGCCGGCGCATGCGCGGGGCACGCAACCGACGTGCCCTGCGCATCCGCCGGGCCGTAGAAAGAAGATCCGGCTGCGACGGAGAGAAGATGAAGCCGCGGCGAAGGGAAGATCCGGAGCGGGCGAGAGGTGAGTTAATTCTTATTTTTATGCCTCATGTCCACGGGGCAGTAGGGACCCGCTACGGATTCTCCATGGAGAATCCGTAGCGGGCCTGATTTTCCCCGTGGACATGAGGCCTTAGACGTTCGGCCACCTCATAATGAATTAAATCGACTCCGACTCAACTGTCCAAAAAAATTGTCACCGGACAACTATGCCGAGCAATAAGAATCTCTGCAGGAAGGACTAACCTGGAGGATGATATTCAGGCGACTTGCAGACCCAACGGGAACTTCCTCTTAGCCTTCAGGCCAGCTAGTTCCCCTGACTGAGACTCCAGGAAAGGACAAACCTGTATAAAGTGTCCTTTACGGTCGCAGAAAAAACAGCGAACTCCGCCCCCCTGCTTCACACTTTTCACCATTGCACCAGGTAAAGAACCTAATTGCATGGGTTCATCACGCTCCATGGATTCTACAGACACAGCAAAGGATAGTTCACTTGCCCGTTCTTTTCACCGCTGACAAATCCGTATGGCTAGTGACATGGCCTCGTCCAGAGTTTTAGGTGCCGGATGTGAAACCATGAGATCCTTTATCTTATCTCAAAGCAAAATTGACTGCAAAGCGGGGTCATTCCATTGCAACGCATTAGATCAGCAGTGAAACTCTGCGCAAAAGTCTTCAAATGGTGATTTTCTCTGATGTAGGTGTCTAATCTTACCCTTCGCCAGGGATACCTTATCGAGGGTCATCGTAGATCAGGCACAAAGCTGAAAAAAAGGAATCCACTGATGAAAAAGCCTCAGAGGAAGGAGGTAATGAAAACGCCCAGGCCTGGGAATCTCCCTGCAACCTGAAGATTACCAGGCTACCCTCTGAGACTCATCACCAGAAGAAACAGGGCGCAGTTTAACCCCTTAACGACTGCCCCATCGGGAAACTACGTCCTCAGAAAGTGGGCTTTAATCCTAGAGGACGTAGTTTTATGCGTCCTCTTAGGATTAATGCCCACTTGCCTGAGGACGTGACAGCTCCATGCTGTCGGTGCCCGCAGGTAGCCGACAGCATGGAGCTGTCATCCCAGGATGCGGGCAGTCCCCCCCGGCATTGCGATCGGCGCTAGCCAATGGCTAGCGCCGATCGCAAAAAAGTAAAGAAAACTGTCAAAAAAGTTAGATAATCAGCTGCCCTGCTGGATCGGATCCAGCAGGGCAGCTGAAAATACTCACCCGCCTTCTCCCCGCTGCCGGCTGAAGATCTGGTGCTCCCGGACCCGCCGCCGGCCTTCTGCGCGCCAGACGATGACGTCACGCGCACGCGCAGAAGCCCGGGAGACCCCGGCAAATTTAAAAACTCCTGGCTCCCGGCTCCTGAAGGTAGCCGGGAACCAGGAGGTGTTACCGGGGACCGCTGTGAGCGGTCCCCGGGCACGCGATCGCCGCTATCCATTGGATTGCGGCGATCGCGAAAAAGTTTTAAAAAGTAAAAAAAAAAGTAAAGTTTCACCTCCCCTCATGGATCGGATCCATGAGGGAAAGTGAAAATACTCACCTCGGGTCCTCTGCGATGTCCCGATGTCCCGGGACCCGAAGTGCCTGTCTGCGCATGCGCGCCCGATGATTGACATCGGGCGCGTGCACGGAGGGGCTCAAGCCCCGGGAAATTTAAAATCCCTCTGCTCTGGGCTGCCATGTGTAGCCCAGAGCAGAGGGATGTCACCAGGGACATGATCACTGTCATCCAATGGATGACAGTGATCATGTATAGTAAAAAAAAGTGTAAAAAGTAAAAAAAAAAAAGTGTAAAAAGTAAAAAAAAAAAAGTTTAAAAAAGTTTTAAAAAGTTCAAAAAGCTTGCATTTCATCTCCCCCCACAGATCATATCTATGAGCGAGGATGAAATGACGTACCTAAGGCCCGCGGATTTATCCGCGGACCTTACCCCAGCTTCTGCGCACGCCACCGTCGCCACAATGGCAGGCGCATGCGCAAAAGCTGTGATAATTTAAAATCTCCCTGCTCCTGGCTACAAAACTTAGCCGAGAGCCTGGAGATTTCACGGGGGGCTGCGGTAAGTGGTTCCTCATCACGTGTTCGCCGTTATCCAATGGATAATGGCGATCACGTAAAAGTAAAAAAAAGGTGAAGTTTCATCTCCCCTCACTGATGCGATCGGTGGGATGAGATGAAACTTTTTACCGGAGGCCTCCGTATTTGCACCCCGACGCGATCTTCCTCTGTGAACTTTCCCGGATTCTGCACATGCGACCGCCGGCAAAACACCGGACACATGCGCAGAAGTCGGGGAGCCCAGGAAAATTAAAATCTCCTTGCTCCCAGCGACCAATGGTCGCCGAGAGGCTGGAGCAGTGACGGGTGACCTCGTTGAGCGGTCCCTGGTCACGTGATAAAAAGGTAGCGATCTAATATAGGTCGGTCTCACATGACCGGATAGGAATTACGGATTCCGCATGCGTCTGATCCGCGGTAATACGCAGATCAATCGCATTGGATTACACAATTCCGCTCACATTAGCGGGTCGGAATTGTTTAATCCACTCGCAGAAAAGAGAACGCAGCAGGTTCTATTTTACCGCGGATATCCGCAATATAGAGCCCATTGTGCTCCATGGTCACGGATATACCCGCAGCCCATACGCAACTACGTTGTGTACGGGCTGCGGGTACCTGCGTCATCACTAAGCGACGGTGCGGGAAATGCAAACAAAAAAAAAGTACTGCGCATGACCGCCTGTGTGAGAAGTCAGTTATGCGCAGTACATTACGCGGCCGTACGCAGGGTCACAGCCGGGCTCACAGATGGGATCCGCTGCGGGCCTCCGCAAGTGGATTCCACCTACGGCTGCGTGAGCCCGGCGTTATTCAGACCGCTACCTGTAATACGTATTTTACAAGAAGCCCCGGGAACGCTAGCCTTCCTGCAGTTCCAGGAGCAGCTTGTTGAGCGCCTTCTGTGCGAGACCGCCGCACCTCCGCAAGCTTACGAAGACTCACGGAACGCCACTTTTTACACCCCATACCCGCTACTGAGGTCAAGAAATGACCCCCAAAAAGCATGAGAGGAGGGGGGATACTCGGTTTTATTTCCCCATGTGCCCATTCCAACCAGCCTTTGTAATTACCCCTGTCTTCGGAAATACCACACAGTTCACATTACTTTTATCTAAGATTTAGGGAACGCCGAAAAGGGCACGGAGGGCTAGGCGTGTGTGTGCGTGCGTGTGTGGGGGATATTTTTTTAAGGTGTCAATTTTTATTCCGTACAAGTGGGCAATGGTTCCTGGAATTTATTCAGTTGTGCCCTGCAATCCAACGGGTGTTCCCTCCATTATGGGCCTAGCCATGCGTCCTGTAAGTAGATTAGGGCCACAATGGGTATGTTTTTGAACACGGGACAAACGGGGGTATCCATTTTGGGGTGAACGTCTTCATTCCTATGTACACTGTACCAAAAAAACAGTTTTTAAATTGACGAAATTGCCAAAAAAATGAAAATCGTAATTTTTTCCTTCTGCTTTGCTTAGATTTATTCAAATACTGTGGGGCCAAAATACGCAGTACACCCCTAGATGAACACGTTAAGGGGTCTAGTTTTTAAAATGGGGTCATTTGTGGGGGTTCTTTATCGTTTTGGCCGCTCAATGGCTCTATAAGTGGGCAATGGGGCCTGGAATTTATTACGTTGTACCCTGAAATCCAACGGGTGCTCCTTCCATTATAGGCCTAGCCATGTGTCCTTTAAGTAGATTAGGGCCACAAGGGTTATGGTTCTGAACACGGGACAAACAGGGGTATCCATTTTGGGGTGAAAGTCTTCATCCCTATGTGTGCTGTACAAAAAAAACAGTTTTTAAATTGATACAACTGCCAAAAAAATGAAAATTGTAATTTTTTTCCTACTGCTTTGCTTAGATTTATTCCAAAACTGTAGTGTAAAAATACACAGTACACCCCTATATAAATTCGTTAAGGGGTCTTGTTTTCAAAATGGGGTCATTTGTTGGCGTTCTCTGTCGTTTTGGCCGCTCAAGGACTCTACAATTGGGCAATGGGGCCTAAATCACCTTCATGCTAAATTTCTGTTCTGAAAGCCACAGACTACTCCTTTCATTTTGGGCCCCGTTGTGCATCCAGACAAAAGATTAGGGCCACAATGGGTATGTCTCTGAACACGGGACAAACAGGGGTATCTATTTTGGGGTGCAAGTCTTCATTCATATGTGTGCTGTACAAAAAAAGCAGTTTTTAAAATGACAGAATTGACAAAAAAACGAAAATCACATTTATTTCCTTTTGCTTTGCTGAAATTCATTCAAAAACTGTGGGGTCAAAATGGGCAGTACACCACTAGATAAATTCTTTACGGGGTATAGTTTTCAAAATGGGGTCATTTGTGGGGGTTCTCTTTGGTTTTGGCCGCTCAAGAGCTCTACAAAAGTGCTATGGGGCCTAAAACGCCTTCAAGCAAAATTTATGTTCTGAAAGACACCGACTACTCCTTTCATTTAGGTCCCGTTGTGCATCGAGACATAAGATTAGGGCCACAATGGGTATATTTCTGAATACGGGAGAAACAGGGGTATCCATTTTGGGGTGTAAATCCTCATTTTCATGGGCACTATAGGAAAAAAATATGTCTTTAAAATGATATATTTGCAACAATATGAAATTTTATTTTTTCTCCTCTAAATTTAATTAATTCCTGAAAAAAAACCGTGGGGTCAAAATACTCATGACACCCCTCAGTGGATACATTAAGGGGTGTAGTTTTTAAAATTGGGTCATTTGGGGGGGGGGTATCTATTATTCTGACACTAATGAGCCTTTGGAAACTTGGCTTGCTGCAGCGAAACAAAGTGTTCCTCAAAATGCTGAAAAGTAATGTTAAATTTGTATGTCCTCTAAATGGTTAAAAAAAACACATACGTTTTTCAAATGTGCATTCAGAATAAAGTAAACAGATGGAAATATATATCTTATCAAAAATTTGTACAGTATGTGTGGACATATTTGAGATATTACAGTTGAAAATGTGAAAAAATGACAATTTTTTCAAAATTTTCCCAATTTTGGCGCTTTTAATAAACATACACAAATTATATCGGTCTCTTTTTACAACCAAAATGAAGTACAACATGTGGCAAAAAAACAGTGTCAGAATCACTTGGATATGTAAAGCCTTTACGGAGTTATGCTACGTTGAACGACGCATGTCAGATTTTCAAAATTTGGCTCCGTCACTAAGGCGCAAACAGGCTTTGTCACTAAGGGGTTAAAATACAATTTGCAAGATTCTCTGAATGCAAAAAACTCCTGCCTTCTACCAGAAAAACGATCTGGCAGATCCAGCTTAGGTTCTTTACCTAAACCCATACTACCTAAGTGTTGTTGCTTAACTTCAGCAACCTCCATAGCCAGAGACCTAACCTGGTTGGATAATGCCTCAGTTGGATCCATGAACCTGCAAGGAAAAACAAAAAACCCACTGAAGAAACGTCTGGCTGCTTATTATGTCATGTCCGTGCGGCTCACAAGCACCACGCTTAGCACGGACGCAGGGTGATGTTCCCAACTACAGGAGTTGATAATACTATGCACTGTAGAACAGTATACACCACAACAGGAGTGCGTAAACCAGTATGAAAGGCTCTTGCGACCCAAGAGTACTACGCTCAGCACAGTGCCAGAGAACGTACACACTGCTGGAAATAGCTGCACACCATACTGTCCATGCTGAACAGTAGCACCACTCAAGGAAGAAGGAAGCCTGGCCCTAACCTAGCAAGGGTCACTGCCTAAAAGCAGAATAATCACCTCGGTAGAGGTGGCCCTACAGTCTTCTTCCTGGGCCCTGATTGTCCCTATAGAGGCCCCTGGAAAGATGAACTGAACAGCAAAGCAACACAGAAAGGAAAACAGAAATACAACAGAAAAGTAGACTGCAGTAACTTATCTGGTAATAGCAATATAACCATCACAGAGGCGCTCCACTCTCCACTGCTCCCCCATAGAGCTGAATAAGCAGCATTGAGCAAAGGGAGGGGTGAGAATATAAAACTACTCCACACCTGAGGACTGGTGCAGCAATTAGAGAAGCACACCTCTAACCTTCTCCCAGCATAACTAGTCCAGCATGCATCATGCAGCAAAGAGAGACAGCACCCAGCAGTCTCTGCACATGGTGCAATTACCCTTGTCCAGCATAACAAGGTGACAGGTCTTGGCCTGTGTCGAGACCACCATGCCACTTGCCACTTGCCAAACAGGCATGGGGGTAGAAGGAGGGGACAGCGCACAGATTCATAGGTATGGAGAGTGGGAGGCAGCCACTAGTGGTCAGGGGAGTATTGATCTGACTACTGGAAGATTTTTGTGTTAGCTGGGAGGTGGAGGGGACATGTGGGATCCGTGGCCACCCAGACTGCCCACTAATCTCGGTCCTTTAATGGTCCTTTAGTAGAAGCCTGCAGTTGGGATTGCTTCTGACAGCCGAGGCTGGGAAAGAGAGACGGGCGTCTCAGTGGCAGCAGCTACTCTTCATTTGCCAGCAGCACCTCCACAGAAACTAAACGCTCCATGGTGGTGTAGGTATGTATTTATATACTCTGCGTGTGTGTGTGTGTAAGGAAAGTATGTTTAGATGGCTATTTGCAGCCACCATTTTGTATTGTTTCAGCTGTATATACTCACTTATTGAATTTTGTAGTCGATACAACTTGTTTTTGTAGATTCACTGAGATGTTGTAAATTTTTGAATATGGTGTCACCATAGTCTGGGAATAAGATGTATTACTCTGTCTCACATGTAGTTGCGCGTTCCAGACTTTGTGAGTTTCAGACTGATAATATATGGAAGCACCATTACTATATGGGGACACTAATATATATTATGGTACTATAACTATATGGTGGCCTTAATACTCTATGCAGACACAATGGGGAAACTATTACTATATGGAGGTACAAGGGGGGGCCCTGCTACTGTATAGAGACACTATTACTGTATGGTGGCACAATGGAGGCATAATTACTGTGCAGCCAAACGTAGGTACTATTACTGTGTGAAGCACTCAGGGGAGAGATATTACTATGTGAGGCTGAAAGGGGCCACTATTCCTGTTTAGGGGGCATTATTATTGTCTGGGGCACAATAGATAGAGTGTCTGTGTGCAAGCAGGAATGCACTGGAAAAGTGAGGAGCCAAAAATATCTGTGTATTAAAATCTGTAGCAATGAATCATCATTGAAAGAAGTCATCATGGTTGCTGGGCAAAATAGAGAAGAAAAGTGAACGTGAAAGACCTAAACAGGCAGAACATCACCTGTGAGTCACTGGAATTAACTGTACTGTAATCATGGTCAGGGGCTAAGTCTTATAACTCTGTCTAACATGGTTTTGGGAGTTGGCCACTACAGACTATGTGTGTTTGAGACTGATACCATATAAGCACTGATCTTCATAGTGCGCATATGCTGTTTATTTAATGCTAGGTTATGTAAAATATTTTTTACTGTGTATAAAAAGTTGGAAAGTCCTGATTGGGATAGAAGCTTTGTACCGAAGGGACAAAAGGTTTCAATAAAGACTTATGGAACACCCTGTGAACCCTCCATGTAGCTGGCAAACCCAGTTCGTAGGCGAGCGGGTTCACCACATGTGTGATGACAAACGGACCCACGTAACGTGGCGCTAGCTTCAAGGATGGGACCCTCAATTTGAGATTTCTAAAAGACAGGTATACCTTCTGTCCCACCCTGTACTGTTCAGATACAGACAGACTCTTCCCACTACGCAACTGCATACGAGTCCCCGTTGCTTCCAAGTTTTTCTGTACCTCTTTCCATACTCCCCGAAGCGTATCTGTGGCGACATCCGCTGCAGGACAGACCGAAGAAGTAGGGATTGCTGTAAGGAAGCGAGGATGCTGACGGTATACACAAAAGAATGGAGATACCCCAGTGGAAGAACAAGGGCGGTTGTTTAGTGCAAACTGTGCCAACGGCAGGAACTCTGCCCACTGATGAGCCTTTTCACTAGCAAACAACCGTAAATATTGCACTAAATCTTGGTTCTTCCGCTCAGTCTGACCATTAGTTTGCGGGTGGAATGCTGAAAAGGAAAGCGACGTTCCCAGGTTTCTACAGAAGGCACGTCAAAACTGCGACACAAACTGAACCCCGCGATCAGATACAATATTTTGGGGAACCCCATGTAGGCAAATTATTTCTGTTACAAAAATCTTGGCAAATTCTTTTGCCGAAGGTAGCTTCTTTAACGCCACAAAATGTGCCATCTTAGAGAACCGGTCGACCACCACTAAGATAGTGGTGCACATCTGGGATTCTGGTAGATCAGTGATAAAATCTACCGATAACTGCGACCATGGACTGGAAGGAACCGGTAGCGGTCTCAGGGGACCCTCCGGAGGACGCCGTCGACTCTTGTTGCGAGCACAGACCGAGCATCCCCTAACAAAGTTGCGGATCTCCTGAGACATGCCTGGCCACCAGAAGTGTCTGGAACAAAGATCCAGGGTTCCCTGAAACCCTGGGTGCCCTGCGAGAACCGACGAGTGAGATTCTTCCATGACTCGAAGACGTAAGGTCTCTGGCACAAACCATCTGCCCTCCGGCATCCCCGAAGGAGCGTCCTGCTGAGAATTCTGTAGTTGAGGGACGAAGTTAGACTCTACAGCTGCCATCCCCACACCAGGTGCCAAGATATTCTCGGGAGTCATAGTCTCACTTACCAGCACCCCGAAACTCCATGACAGGGCGACCGCCTTCACGTTCTTCTCACCTGGGATATATGTCACGACAAAATTAAACCTGGCGAAGAACAACGCCCACCTGGCTTGACGAGCTGTGAGTCTTTTAGCATTGGCGAGATATACCAGATTCTTGTGAACAGTATACACGGTAATTGGGTGTCTAGCACCCTCAAGATGGTGTCGCCACTAGCCCATTTGATAGCCAGTAATTCACGGTTACCCACGTCGTAGTTGCGTTCTGCTGAATTAAACTTCCGCGAGAAGAACGCGCATGGGCTATACCCAGATCTCCCACTGACTTCCTGTGACGATACTGCTCCTGTCCCCACCTCAGACGCATCTACCTCAATGAAAAAAGGTAGTCGTGCGTCCGGCTGTATTAGCACCAGGGCAGTCGTAAATGCCCTTTTTAGATGACTAAAGGCCTCAAGGGCTGCAGGCTACCATTTTAGCAAGTCGGCCCCCTTCTTAGTCAGATCGGTCAAGGGTTGAGCAATAACCGAGTAATTCTTAATGAATTTGCGGTAAAAATTTGCAAAACCTAAAAACCGCTGGAGAGCCTTCAGGTTGTCTGGTCTGACCCATTGGGAGATTGCAGCTACTTTATCAGACTCCATCTGAATCTCCGTGGGTGAAATCACATAACCAAGGAAAGATACTTTTTTAGAACCAAATGTACATTTCTCTAGCTTGACAAAAAGTTGGTACTCGCGCAAACGGGTCAGGACCAACCTCAGGTGCCGCACATGTGTATCCCAGTCAGGAGAATACACCAGAATGTCATCAAGATAGATGACCAGAAATACCCCCAGGAAGTCGTGAAAGACCGTGTTCATAAACCCCTGAAACACAGCGGGAGCATTACAAAGTCCGAAAGGCATGACCAGAAATTCAAAATGTCCTAACGGGGTGTTGAACGCCGTTTTCCATTCATCTCCCTCTCTAATGCGAATTAAATTGTAAGCCCCCCTTAAGTCCAGTTTGGAGAACCAGTGGGCCCCTACCACCTGATTTAACAAGTCAGGAATTAGGGGCAAGAAGCACTGGTTCTTCACTGTGATTTTATTCAAGGCCCGATAATCCACACAAGGCCTTAGTGTCCCGTCCTTCTTCTCTACAAAGAAGAGACCCGCCCCGGCAGGGGACCTGGACGGCCAGATATGCCGGTTGGCCAGAGCCTCCGAGACATAGGACTTGAGGGCTTCATGCTCACGGCCTGACAAATTGAAAATGGCTCCCTTAGGGATGGGGCTGTCGGGAATCAGATCAATACCAGAGTCCCACTCCCTATGAGGAGGCAGAGCCTTAGACAGTTTTTTGGAGAATACATCCTGAAAGTCTGACAAATACTCCGGAATGAGCACCGTATCTGCGGAGCACACAGCTATGGTAGACAGGTGGTCATGACAGGATGATCCCCAATGAGTCAATTCCCGGGTGGACCAATCAAATTGGGGATTGTGCAGTGCCAACCAGGGCATACCAAGCACCACATCAACCGACATTTTCTCCATAACCAGGAAGGACAGTTCTTCCGAGTGGAGGATCCCCACCGTGAACTGTAATCTTGGGGTCCTCCATCGTACCAGGCCTGTAGAGAGGGGGGTAGCATCAATACTGGTAAAATGAATTGGCGTCTTCAGCGCCACAAATTCCGCCATCAGAGTACGGACAAAACACAGACTTATCAAGTTGGCGGCTGCTCCAGAATCAATAAACGCCCGCCCTGATCGGGAAAAATCCCGGAATTTAACATGACACGGTACCAAAGGTTTAGGAAGTACCTGAAGTCCTAGGCGATCCTCCCTGCAATCGCCTAGGACTCGGAGTTTTCCGCCGGTTCCGGCTGCGAGCGTTGAGCCCTCAGTGGGCAGGTTATCACCCGGTGTCCAGCTTTCCCGCAGTAGAGGCAGAGACGGTGCAACAAACGGATCCGGCGTCGCTCTTTGGGGTCCAGCGGATCCACCTCCATCGGCTCGGACACAGGGACTGGTAAGGAGGAAGAGGGACCAGGACAACCGACCTCCCTGACTCTACGGGTTTGCCTGTCCTGCTTCCTAGACCTGAGCCTCCTGTCTGCCTTCACTGCTAGCTCCATAGCCTCCCTTAAGGACCCGGGAACGGGATGGGAAATTAACAGGTCTTTAACTGCGTCCGAGAGGCCCTGCAGAAAAACGTCTTTCAGCGCGCTATCGTTCCATGCCGTATCCACCGCATAGCGTCTGAAGTTGGAGCAATAATCCTCCACACAAGCCGACCCCTGCCGCAGCGCCAACAACCGCGAAACCGCCAACCCCGCTCGGTCCGGTTCATCGAAGATACCCCCGAGTTCCTGAAAAAAGGAGTCCACAGACTGCAGGCAGGAGGAACCCTCGGGGATGGAAAAGGCCCATGTCTGGGCAGAACCCCGCAGCAGGGACATTATCAGCCCGACCCTCTGAGCCTCTGACCCGGAAGAACGGGGACGCATCCGAAAAAACAGGCGGCACGCCTGTCGGAAAACAAAAAACTTGTTCCTCTCCCCAGAAAACGCCTCGGGAAGAGGGCACTTGGGTTCGGGGCTGGTTGCGGCGTCCGATCCCTGCAACACCCCCCGCTGCTCCTGGGCCACCATGCGGGCGGATAAATCCTGGATCACAGGCACCAGGGCCTGCAGCTGGTTTGTGAGGGAACTGATCGCCTCCATGACAAACGGTTTTTAAGGGCCAGTTATTATGTTACGGCACTCTGCCCCCCAGAGCGCCAGGTGGGGTGCCCTGATCTTCCCGCACCCCACTGTCCCTGCCTACTTGCCTCGGCCCTGGCTAACCCCAGGCGGACAACTGGAAGGCGGTCCCTGCGCTGGCTAGGGACCTGGCGACTACCTAGATGGAACTACTAACAGGGGACAGAGTGCCGACAGAAGAGGCAGATGGAACAAACCAACAAAACTTACAAGCAGAGTAAGTCTGGAGATGGAGCTCACAGGTAAACAGACAGGCTACTGACGAGCAACTAGCACAGACTGGAACAGACCTGACTAGAGGCTAGCAGAACCAATAACTGGCAGTGAGCTCAGGTCACTGCCAGCCTTTTAACTAAAAGCCTCCGCCCAGGGGCGGAGAGTGGGAGGAACCGACTCTCCCACTGTTGCATAAGGAAGGTGGAGGAGAGCGGGCGGCACCCTACGGGCGGACACGCCCACGCCGCTGCACGCTGGCTGCTCCACGCCGCTGCACGCTGGCTGCTCCACGCCGACGGGAGAGCCCCGACAGCAGAGCTCTGGGACGCCGGAGCCGACATCGGAGCGCCGCGCGCCGGCCGTGGGAGCCAGCGCCGCCCTGCATGGTAACAAGAACACCTTTACACGTCTTCCTCAAGGCTAGCTACATAGTCCAACAATATGCCACAGAGTGGTGGCAGAGGATGTTCTTCCACTTCTAGAACATATGTAGATGTCACATTATATTGATGATATCATGGTTCAAGAAGAATCTCAAGAAGAGGTGGCTCAACAATTGGAAATGTTAGTGATGCACATGGAAAGTAGGGGCTTGAAAATCCATACAGAAAAATGCAAGGGCCAGCAGAGAGAGGGAAAGTTTTAGGAATTCAACGGAAAAGAGACACGGAGAAATACCACCTAAGACCGCCTACAGACGGGCGGGTCGGATCCGGAGGCGAGGATTCTCGCCGCGGGGCCCGACCCGAGTGCCTGCAGGGGCCAGCGAGTACTTACCCGCGCCCGCGGCTCCGGCTGTTTGATGTGCCGGCTTGCCGGGCAGCTGGCACATGTGCAGACCGGAGCCAGCGGCCGGTGAGTGATGCCTCTGTGCGGTTTGTTTGCCGCGTGACATTTTGTGCGGCCAAACCGTGGCCGTCTGCATATGATTGCGTTTGTTAACGCAATCCTATGCAGGCTTCCAGCGGCGGAAATCCCGCAGGAAATTGCGCCGCGGAATTTCCGCTCGTGTGCAGGCGCCCTAAAGCTAGACAAAACACAAACCCAACAGTTCATTGGATTGTTTGGGTTTCACACACAGCACATACCTCATTTAGGGCAAATACTTACACCACTCTACAACGAGCTAATAAGGTAATACAAAAAGCTCTGGATCTATAACCTATGTTGGAAGGCGAGTCCCTGGAATTAAATGTATCTGTGCAAGAGATGTATGCAAACTGGAGTCTATGGCAAAAACAAGGAAAGACAAAAGTACCATTGGGATTGTGGAATAGGAAATTGCCAGAACAGCAACACAGTTTACCACTTATGAACGTCAACTTCTTCCTTGTTACGGGGCTTTAGTTGACACAGAACAACGTACTATAAATCATGAAGCAACAGACCAGAAATACGAATCATGCAATGGGTTAAAAGTAGTCCTAAAGCATACAGCATATGGACCTCATAGACTATAATGGTATCCGTTTGGTCTCCGTTCAGCTGTCCCGCATTTTACCAGAAGGACAAGTCCTACATGTGGGACTTTTTTATCCAGCATTTTGTTACAGATCTGTGACAGAACCTGCAAACAGGGGTTCCTAATGCAGATGTGAACATATCTTTAGACTGTCAGTCTAAGTGCAGTGTCCTGTAGGTTGACCCTGGACATAGGGTGTACAGTGAGAAGCTGGGAGAGCAAGATGGACACTGGTCATGGTGGCATTTACCATGCTCCCTCCCAATGCATGTAGCCTGAGCCAGGGCAGCGCTTGGCCTCTTCCAGACACCCCTTGGAAAGCAATGCCCAATAACTTTGAGAACAAGTTTAAGGGTTGTTGCTGGCGATGCCACCATTCTGTTACCCACCAGAAAGACTATTGGCAGCAAATAATTGAGCCGCAGACTGAAGACTGGGAATGGTCAGGGCCTGGCAAAACTATACTTTGTATAACACTGGGTGAAAGGCACAATTTACTCAGAACGGACATGCCGACAAGCAACAATATTATAGTACCTCTACACGGAGATCCCTAGACACAGAATGGCTGTGTAGGAACAGCAGAATTAAAGTACCTCTATGCGGTGATCCCTAGGCACAGGACCGCTTCGTAGGAACAGCAAGATTAAAGTACCTTTGCATGGGAATTTGGCCTTAACTCACCACCAGCATGCTCACTCTCTCTCTCTCTCGGGGCTCACTACTCCACGGTCCTCCTCCATTCTTTACCACATGGGAGTTGAAGATACCCCCATGTGGCTGGCACTCTCCAAAAGGAACTCCCAGAATCAAAGAATAAAGAAAAACAGAAGAACAACCCTTGACACACCCAAAACACTCGTATTTATATCTTCACTCACACCATGTGACAAGACAAATTGATACATTGCAGGTATCTCCCAGTCTCTTGCAAACACTTAACTCCACATTTGCTGCAGCTGTACAATACACATAACAGAATGACAAGACACTTTTGCACAGTGCACCTACAAAAGACATTACATGTATGACATCTATGGAGGGGCCAGCAACATAGACCTCTGGCCACTACATAAGTCTACACTGTCTAATTATGGGCGGCCTCACATGAGCGTAAGCTCATATATGCTCACTATTGTGGCCCGAAAATGTGTTGTGCATGGCGCACAATCACAGGCTATTTTGCCAGGGATGAGCGCATTTTACTGCACTTTATTGCACTGCCGAAACAGCTCAAATCAGTCGCAGCCGGTCAAATATTTAGATTAGTGTTTTCGACAATCTATAAAATATGTGTTTAATTGTTTGTTTAATAGATTAATTTTTCTCAAGTTTTAAGTTCATCCCCTTAGGGGTCAAATTAAAACTAAAATTCATTCTAATGGATCTCTACATTACACAAAGAAGCTACCTTCCAAATTTCATGTTTCTAACTTCAGTAGTCCTACATTTTCTTCTTTGTATCTTTTTTAAAAGGGGTTGTCCCGCGAAAGCAAGTGGGGTTATACACTTCTGTATGGCCATATTAATGCACTTTGTAATATACATCGTGCATTAAATATTGGCCATACAGAAGTTATACACTTACCCCCTCCAGTGTTGGCGTCCCCGTCTCCATGGCGCCGACCGAAGCCTTCTCCCGCCTCGATTAGATGCGCTTGCACTGAAGGGGCCGCTCTGGCGTGCTTGCGCCGCAGAAGACCTCTGCGGCGCGAGCACGCCGGAGCCGGACAGAAAAGGGCAGACTGTGCAAGCGCGTCTAATCCAGGCAGAAGAAGGCTTCGGTCGGTACCATGGAGACGGGGACGCCAACACCAGAGGGGGTAAGTGTATAACTTCTGTATGGCCAATATTTAATGCACGATGTATATTACAAAGTGCATTAATATGGCCATACAGAAGTGCTTAACCCCACTTGCTTTCGCGGGACAACCCCTTTAAGGGGGCAAGGGAAAACATACTTATAGAAATTTGCAATGCCACTGGGACCCTTCCATCCAAGCAACAAACAGTCGGGTAGCAATGTTCCAACATTCAGTATTTTCCCTGGGGCTCATAGGACTCTAATAACACCCCTTTTTTTTTTTTGTAGTGTACCTTTTGGGTTTATTATAGTGTGTTAACAGCAGTGACAACACAAAGACAGGATGATTGTCGTAATTGTGGAAAAAGCCACTGGAACTAAAAAAAAAAATACACCCCAACTGAGCAAGCCCTGGCGGTCGGTTACATGCACAATTCAGAGAAATAAAGTTACATAATCTATGTAATTGCATTACTAATCAAGAAACTGCAGTGGGAAAAAAACAAATGAAAAGCATATTTTTTTCTACGTTTTTAGGGTGGCTTCAGATGAGCGGCTATTAGCCCCAATGCATTAGTGTGTGCACATGTACATTCTTTACAGGCGTGTGCCTGCAAAGGTAGGACATGCGTGCACCATAGTGAATGCATGCATTGTTTTCAATAGAGCCACGGCTGCTGCCGCTGGCTCCATTGAAAACAATGATCTGCCGGCCCTCTGCATTGTTTTTCAGGGAAGGGCTTTACAAATAAGCTCTTCCTTGAAAAAGAAAAAATTTAGTGTAAAAAAAAAATAAAAAAATAAACTTACCTCTCTGCCGCTGTCGTGTCACCCACGGGGATGAAGAATATATTATTCTTTATCCCCGCTAGTAAAAAGAATTCCCTGCTGCTACATCTGCCACCACAGATGCAGCAGAGAAATTCTTCAATTCTCTACCGCAGCTGTCACACATGACAGTTGCGGTAGAGGATTCTGCTGCCGGCACCCTATCAATTGATTTCAGGGAAGGGCTTTAAATAGAACCCCTTCCCTGAAAATCCAGTAAAAGTGGTGCAAAAAAAAAAAAATACTCTCCTTCCTTCAGCTGCTGGAACTCAACCGCATCTTCTCCTGCTGTCCCGAAACAGCACCTCAGCCAATCACAAACAGCTCTTTCAGCAGCCGGGGATTTAAAATCCCCACCAGCTGGTAGATCAGCACCACAGAGCAGGGGACAGCAGGAGAAGATGCGGCTGAGGCCCGGCAGCTGAAGGGAGGCGAGTATGTATTTTTTTCTTTTTTACACCACTTTTAATGGATTTTCAGGGAAGAGCTTATATTTAAAGCCCTACTCTGAAATCAATTGACAGCAGCAGAATCCTCTACCACAGCTCTCATGTGTGACAGCTGTGGTAGAGAATTGAAGAACTCCCCTGCTGCATCTGTCCCAGATTTGGCAGATGCAACAGCAGGGAATTCTTTTTACTAGCGGGGATGACTGAAATGCGACAGATGTGTTCTTCATTCCTGCGGGGGACACAGCAGTGGCGGACAGGTAAGTTTATTTCTTATTTCTTTTTTAACTAAAATTTTTGTTTTTCTGGGAAGAACTTATATGTAAATCCCTTTCCTGAAAAACAATGCAGGGGTGTCGGTAGACCATTGACTTCAATGGAGCCGCGGGCAGCAGCCGCGGCTCCATTGAAAACAATGCATGGACCTGCATTCACACGTGTTTTTGCACGTACATGGGTGCACACTTATACATACGACAGAGAGTTTTATTCCTGTCAGTATATACTCATATTTCTAAATGCGTTTTGTTTTGCTGAGAAGATAACAGTCATATATTGCGGGGTACAGATATGTTATTAGTTACATAACATAGGAATGGTCATGCCAAATTTCAAATTTGTGCAGTACAGATGTGTGTTATTAATTACATTACATAATCAAGTTGCAACCCTTTAAATTTCCAATATTTAGTACGCAAAGAATGGTCATGGCAAATTTCACATTTGTGCGGTAAAACTTTGTGTAATTATTTGTTGCATCGGGAAGTGAGAGAATTAGATTCCGTACATAAAATTTGGACGCTAATTCTTTTGCGCTTAGAATTGAATAATCGAGTTGGGACCGATTAACTTTTCCTATTTATGACATAATCAATGCTTGTGCCAAATTTCAAGTTTTTATGACTGTAAGGACTGGCGGTTCGTGTTTCCGTCATGCCCGCACCGCCGCTCCTGTCACACGTGCGGCTGCTGTGCGGCGCAGGGGGGCCCCGGTCCTCATCACCTCCCCTGGCCGCCGAGCTCCGCCTCACCGCCGGGTTGCTAGGGAGGCAGTGGGTGTTACCCCGCGTCGCGTCCTAGGTATCATAGCAACCAGACATGTGTCTCCTCTCCTGCCTCCTGCAGGGCTGGGGGCGGGTTCCCTAGTGCTGCTGGGTGCACTCAGCTGCTGTCAGGCTCCCCGCCCCAATCAGCTGCTAGGGCGGGAGCTCTGACAGCATTTAAACCTGCTGGTGTCTCCTGACCAGTGCCAGTGTTAGTTTGGATTTCCTGCTACACCAGCGTACCTCGTATTCCTGACTCCTGATACTGAATCTCTGCCTTTTGACCTGACGTTGCCTTTGCCTGACCCTCTTGTACCGCGTACCCTCTCGTTGCTGACCCGGATTGTCTGACTCTCCTTGCTGTTGTTTGTTCCAGTGTCTGTCTGTTTGTTAGTCCCAGTGTCCCCCTTCCTTAGTGAGTGTAGGGACCGTCGCCCAATTGTCGCCCTGGGGCTTAGCCCAGGGGGGCAAGTAGGCAGGGACAGGGGTTGCGGGAATTTTCAGGGACTTCCAGTTTCCCGGACCCCAAGTCCTGACAGTAACACTGGCCGAATGGAAGTCGGATCCCTACATCCGACCAGCAACCTTGAACCCCGCTATGGAGGCTGTGGCGGCTTTAGCCAACCAGGTACAGGTTCTGACGGACCTGGTCCAGGACCTGACTGCTCGCCTGCAGCATCAGGAGGAGCGAGGGGCTTCTAATATGATGCAGCTCCCTGCCACTCCTGGTACGGTTTCTGAACCCCGAGCAACACCCCCTTTTCCGGGGAGAGAAGTCAGTTTTTTGTGTTCATAGAAGGCTGCAAGCTTTATTTTGACCTTCGACCCCACACCTCTGGCACAGAATACCAGAAAGTGGGTTTCGTGATAACTCGCCTGAGGGGAGAACCCCAAAATTGGGCCTTCTCCTTACCAGCTGACTCCCCCACCCGACAGTCACTAGACGCCTTTTTTGCTGCTTTGGGCCAGCTGTATGACGAACCTGACCGTGCTGCCTTCGCAGTCTCTAAACTCCTGGCCTTGTGACAGGGGCGGAAGGTGGCTGAGGACTATTGTTCACAATTTTGCCAACACTGCACGGAGTCTGGGTGGAATGACGCGGCCTTAAAGGATCTGTTTTTGACCGGTCTGTCGGAGGGCCTCAAGGACCTCTTGGTGGCACACCCGGAGCCTAGAACTTTGGAGCAAGCCATGTCTCTGGCCATCCGGGCTGACCGACCCTTGAGGGCCAGACGCTCGACTCGGACCAGCCCTGTCCGTACGTCTACATCTTCGGTGGTTCCAACCTTAATCCCTCCCTCCACAGAACCCATGGAGCTGGGAACCATGACCCCGAAGCAACGTCGGGAATATAGTCTTAGGATGAACCTCTGTCTCTACTGTGGGGAGCCGGGTCATCGCATTGAGACCTACGAGAAAAAGCCGCGGCAGGAAAACTTCCGCTCCTAGGCAGTTGTCAGGAGGACTGTCTAGGAGCTAAGGTACTCCCTGTAAAGTCTAAAATGTTGTTGCCCTGCACCTTAGAATTCCGGTCTTTCTACCGTGCTGGGCAAGCGTTTCTGGATTCTGGAGCTGCTGCTAATTTTGAATTTGTTGCTAAACTGTCTGAGTATTTTTTCCGTGTAGACCCCCCTACTCTGGTCTCTGGTGTCGACTCTACTCCCTTGCAGGCTGGTCTTGTAAATCCGGTTACCCCGGAGTTACAGTTCACTATTGGGGCCTTACATACAGAGTCCTGTACATTTTTGGTTATGAAGAACCTGTCTGTTGATGTTGTGCTGGGGCTACCCTGGCTAAGGGAACACAACCCAGTAATTAACTGGGACACGTTGGAACTGGTCAAGTGGGGTTCTCGCTGTGACAGCCACGTGCGCCCAGTGGCGGTGGATGTCTCCACCTGCGAGGGAGTTGAACTACCTGACTACCTCTCCGAGTTTTCGGACGTCTTTTCTAAACAGCTATCAGAAGCCTTGCCTCCCCATAGAGAATGGGATTGTAAGATAGAGTTGATTCCGGGGGCCAAACTTCCTAAAGGTCGCATCTATAATGTTACAGTTCCGGAGAGGGAATCTATGAAGGATTATATCCAGGATAGTTTGTCCCGGGGACACATCTGGCCCTCCGAGTCTCCAGTAGGGGCTGGTTTCTTCTTTGTTGAGAAAAAGGGTGGGGGTCTCAGACCCTGTATTGATTACAGGGAGCTAAACAAAATCACTGTCAGGAACCAGTACGCCCTTCCACTCATCCCGGACCTCCTCAACCAGGTCACCGGTGCCCAGTGGTTCTCTAAACTCGACCTAAGGGGAGCTTACAACCTCATTCATATTCAGGAGGGGGATGAGTGGAGGATGGCATTCAATACGCCCCTCGGTCACTTTGAGTACCTGGTCATGCCTTTTGGGTTGTGTAACGCCCCTGCTATATTTCAAGGTTTCATGAACTCAGTTTTTCAGGACATCATGGGGGTGTTCGTCGTAGTGTATCTAGATGATATTCAGATTTTTTTCCCCCGACTGGGAGACACACTAGGTACATGTTCAAACGGTCTTGACTTGACTCAGGGCTAACCAGCTGTTTGCTAAGCTTGAAAATGTGTTTTTGGGGTGCAGAAGATAACCTTTTTAGCGTATATCATTACTCCATGGGATATCCAGATGGATCCGGGGAAGGTGAAAGCCATCACAGAGTGGGCCCAACCAGTCACTCTAAAGGCCCTCCAGCGCTTCCTGGGCTTCGCTAATTATTATCGGAAGTTCATCAAGAACTTTTCTGTGGTGACTAAACCCTTAACGGATCTCACCAGGAAAGGGGCAGATGTGAGTACCTGGTCTCCAGATGCGCTGGCGGCCTTCGCTACCCTGAAGGCTGCCTTTTCCTCCGCACCCGTTCTTGTCCAACCAGACCTGTCGTGCCCGTTTGTGGTGGAGGTGGATGCCTCTGAGTTTGGAGTAGGGGCAGTACTTTCTCAGGGGCCGTCTACACTCACAAATCTTAGACCATGCGCTTACTTTTCTAGAAAATTTTCCCCTACTGAACAGAATTATGATATAGGCAATCGTGAGTTACTTGCTATAAAATGGGCGTTCGAGGAGTGGAGGCATTTTTTGGAGGGAGCATGCCATCAGATCATGGTACTCACAGACCATAAGAACCTTGTATATTTAGATTCTGCTAAAAGGTTGAATGCTCGACAAGCTCGTTGGGCTCTTTTCTTTTCTCGTTTTAATTTCCTGGTTACTTACCGACCCGGTTCAAAGAATGTGAAGGCAGATGCCCTATCTAGGAGTTTTGGTATTCCAGAACCTCCTGAGTCGGAACCTCAGATTATCCTTTCCCCTGGGGTGGTTCTCGCAGCTGTCTCCTCTGACCTCTCGCCGCTAATTCAGGCTGCGCAGCAATCAGCCCCTGAAGCACTTCCGGAAGGCAAACTCTTTGTTCCTTTACCATTAAGGTTGAAGGTGTTAGAAGAGACGCATGCCTCAGTCCTTGCTGGTCACCCCGGTATCCGGGGAACTCAGGAATTACTTTCCAGAACTTATTGGTGGCCTCATATGAGTAGGGATGTTCGGGCTTTTGTCACTGCTTGTCCGGTGTGCGCCAGGGGGAAGAGTGTCAGGAGACGTCCTGAGGGGCCTCTTCTTCCCTTGTCCATTCCGTCCAGGCCCTGGACACATCTGTCCATGGACTTCATCACAGATGTGCCGCCATCACAGGGGAATACGGTCATTTGGGTCATTGTAGATCGGTTCTCCAAAATGGCACATTTCGATCCTCTGAGCAAGTTACCAAATGCCAAACTGCTATCTGACATGTTTATTAAGGAGGTGGTGCAGTTGCATGGGGTTCCTGAGGACCTGGTCTCAGATAGAGGTGTACAGTTTGTCGCTCGCTTCTGGCGAGCTTTCTGCAGGAAATTGAATATTGGTTTGTCCTTTTCATCTGCTTTACATCCGAAGATGAATGGGCAAACTGAGAGGAGGAATCAAGAATTAATCCAATACCTGCGACTGTTCGTGTCTGCCAATCAACATCTGTGGGTTAAATTCCTTCCTCTCGCCGAGTTTGCCATTAACAACCATGTAAATTCGTCTTCTCATGTGTCGCCGTTCTTTTGTAATTATGGTTTCCATCCTCGATTTTCTTTTTCTCCCTCAGTTTCTGACACGCCGTCTGCGGACTCTGCCATTAATGAACTGTGCACAGTTTTGGCCTAGGTTCCTAAGAACCTTCAGGGTTCCCAGGATAAACTTCTTGGTCAAGCTAATAAAAGACGCACGATCTCTGCACCATTCGTGGTTGGGGAGCAGGTATACTGGCCTCAAAAAATTTGAGACTCAAGCTTCCATCCCTAAAGCTGGCTCCCCGCTTTGTTGGTCCGTTCACCATCTCCCAGGTGGTCAATCCTGTTGCGTACAGACTATCTCTTCCGCAGTCGCGAAAGATTCATGACGTCTTCCACAAGGAGCTGCTGAAGAAATATGTAACCCCAGTTCTGCCCACCCAGAGCCCGCCCTCTCCTACTCTTGTACAGGGGGAACTGGAGTATGAGGTAGAGCGTTTGATTGATGCTCGGCGTGTGAGAGGTATTTTACAATATCTGGTACATTGGAAGGGTTTTGGCCCTGAGGACCGTACATGGATTCCTGCCCGGGACGTACATGCACCACTGTTGGTTCGACGGTTCCACAGCGCCTTTCCCCTCAAGCCTGCTCCAGGCCATGGGGGTCCAGTGTCTCCCCGTAGAAGGGGGGGGGGGTACTGTAAGGACTGGCGGTTCGCGGGTCCATCGTGCCCGCACTGCCGCTCCTGTCACACTTGCGGCTGCTGTGTGGCGCAGGGGGGCCCCGATCCTCGTCACCTCCCCTGGCCGCCGAGCTCCGCCTCACCGCCGGGTTGCTAGGGACGCGGTGGGTGTTGCCCCGCGTCGCGTCCTAGGTATCATAGCAACCAGACATGTGTCTCCTCTCCTGCCTCCTGCAGGGCTGGGGTTGGGTTCCCCAGTGCTGCTGGGTGCACTCAGCTGCTGTCAGGCTCCCCGCCCCAATCAGCTGCTAGGGCGGGAGCTCTGACAGCATTTAAACCTGCTGGTGTCTGCAAACCAGTGCCAGTGTTAGTTTGGATTTCCTGCTACACCAGCGTACCTCGTATTCCTGACTCCTGATACTGACTCTCTGCCTTTTGACCTGACGTTGCTTTTGCCTGACCCTCTTGTACCGCGTACCCTCTCGTTGCTGACCCGGATTGTCTGACTCTCCTTGCTGTTGTTTGTTCCAGTGTCTGTCTGTTAGTCCCAGTGTCCCCCTTCCTTAGTGAGTGTAGGGACCGTCGCCCAGTTGTCGCCCTGGGGCTTAGCCCAGGGGGGCAAGTAGGCAGGGACAGGGGTTGCGGGTATTTTCAGGGACTTCCAGTTTCCCGGACCCCGAGTCCTGACAATGACATTGGGAAGTGAGAGAATTAGATTACGTTCGTAAAATTTGGATGCTAATTCTTTTGCGCTAGAATTGAATAACCAAGTTGGGACCTCTTTACTTTTCCTATTTTGGACATAATCTATGCTTGTGCCAAATTTCATGTTTCTACGACATCGGAAAGTGAAAGAATTAGTGGCGAGTCAGTCAGTAAGTTAGTGAGTCAGTCAGTGAGGGCCTTCGTCTATACACACACACACACACACACACACATTTTATGAAGATGTCTTATTTTTGGAAACTTACAATTAATATAGCAACCATCCACCTATCCTAAAATTAGTCTTTAATCTCTTTTATTCCCAAAATTTTCCACAGGTCTTAGAGTCTTCATGTGTTGACTTAAAATTTGACACAATGGAGAACAATATGGAAGTGAACTTTGCTTCAGGTAATTAAGTCAGCATGGTGTCATTGTGTCTATATAGATTTTACCCTCTTAATATATAACTTTACGCTGCATAAAGCTCATCATTCAGCTTAAACAGCGGCCATTCAGTAGTGAACAGCCGCTGTGTTATCTCTATGGAGAGGGGTGGGGGAGCGAGAGGAGAGACATCTCCTGCACTGCCCTGTTCCCTTGCTGGCCGCTCTGTGAGACAGGGGCGAGTGTTGGGCACCGTGTAAAGGGACCCTTAAAGGCTTTCTTGTACTTTAGACCATACTGCCCAGGTTTCTCCTTTGCTCTGCAGGTCTTTAAGTCTTCATATGTTGACTTGACATGTGGCAAAATGGAGAACCATCTGGAAGTGAACTTTGTTTCAAATAGTACTTCAGCATTCAACATAGTATCATTGTGTCAATATAGATTCTTCTCTCTTAGTATATAACTCCAAGGCTTTCTTGTAATCTGGACCACGCTTCAGAAGAGCTTCTGGCTCTTCTGAAGTTTACTGTGCTGCCTACACCCTGTTATACTTTACTAGACAAACATTAGCATGAAGCTATTGACAAAAAAAAGTCACATTTGCCAAGAAATTGTCTTAAGGGTGCCTATCCACGAGCGTGATTTTACCAGCGGTAAAACGCCGGCGAATCACGCCCTCTGAGGCTTTCCATAGCATTGCTATGGAAAGCGCCGGCACACTGTCCACAAGCAGAGAATCATCGCGACTCTCCGCTCGCAGCAGGCAATTCACAGCATGCTACGAATTGCCCCGATTCTCCGCGGTCCGCCTATCTATCAGATAGGGATGACCTGCGGAGACTCGGCGGCGGCTCCTGCTCCCGGGGCGGTGGCTCCGCTGCTGGATACCGCAATGCCCGTGGACAGGGGGCCTAAAGGAGCTTTGTCGTGCCCAAATGTATTAGTGAGGAATGTAAAAATCGTCTGGGAACTCAGGGGTCCACTCTTACAGAAGGGTATCCATAATTATTACACCAGTATTCCACTTTTCCAAAGCCCCCAAAAAGCAAATACAGGGTCATGTGACATGTTCATGAAAAACTGTAAAGGCTTTCCACAATCTTTATGGGTCTAGAAACTGCTAAAAGGAGGATCTGATGGCAGTTGTAGTGCCAACCCATTGGCTGTATGTTACAGTGATAAAAAAGATGCACTTATGGTGAGAAAGACCATTTTAATTCTCTAGGGGACCCAGTGCTCCAAGCTGTCGAAACGTCGCTGCTGAACATGCTGAACAGCCTTTATAAATAAAAATGAAGATTGATTGATCTAGACGTATCTTGGATTTCTCCTTTGGTGTTGCCATTCCTATTTTCCTACGATTTTCGTGTTTGGGGTCCTTTTGTGTCCCGATCCGGATTGGCGTGCATGGCAAGTGGCTCCCTCACTATAATTGTGTTTGACTTTTGTGCTGCTGATTATTTATCCTTTGGAATTTTGCATCCCAGAAAAAAGTTATACTCTCCTAACCCTACAGGCTGCAGCCCCCTACCCATTCAGCTTCTCTTCGGGTTCAGAGGTCACATGTTGCACTAAGCTAGTGACCATTGCAGCTGCACTAATCATGTGAGCACTGTGGCCAATCGCTTGCCTGATCCGTACTTAGACTAGCTGTTGGCTGCAATGGTAATGCACCTAAATGGGCACTTGACTGCTGGGCCCAGAAGTGAGCAGAGACTGCTGGGTTGAAGTTTTTAGGTCACACAAGAAGTAAGTATATTTTGCATTTTTATTTTTCAAGCTCTGCAATAGTTTTAAACTGTATCCACATTTGTGTGCTCAGTGGTTAACGAGGCCCTAATGCTGAGTACTGTTCACACAGAACCCACAGTGTTAGTAAAGTGGGGTACCCCTGCGCGCCACCTTCCAAGCTTGGACTTTGATACTGTGTGACGTAGAGAGGAAGTATATACAGCTGAAGGTAGGCTTACCACCAGTTGTAGTAGTTGGAGAGCCAGTAAGAGAGCAGCGTTTCCACAGAAGGAAAATTTGCAGATCTTCTGCACTGGTGACCAGCCCACAGGACTACCTACCAGGAGTTCCTCTAGAGCCAACGGGGCACTGAACCCTTTAGAAGGGAGAAACTCTCACTGAAAGAACGCTGATTAGAGCACTGTAAGCCCTGACCCTTGTTGCCCATATATTGTGCCTCAACGCTGGTGAGAGACAACCTGTGTCCTGTATTGTTTGAATATTAAAGGGGTTCTATTACTACCATGAAAATTTTGTCAGCAACTGGGCCCACCGTAAAATAAAATACCGCATACTCACCTCTCCTTTGCCACCCAGAAAGTAGCTCAATGGCTCTCTTGTCTATGGCCTCCTGCTGTACAGCTTGACGGAAGTCAGATGATCGCTGAGGCGCTGATGCCAGGAGTTAGTTTGACCTCTGGGGCCAGGAGTAGCCACTGAAGTGCGTCTTGGGTACCAAAGAGAGGTGAGTATGCTGTTTTTCTATTGCATGGCTGGCCAGTTGCTGGTAAAATTTTTATGGTAGTGATAAAACCCCTCTAAGGAAAGTTTGCAGCAAATTGTGGACTCTATATAATGTGAGCATGACTGAAAACAAGCCCACTACGTCTCTTATATAGGGAATGTTTGCGACTGGGCCTTCACTGAAGCCCATCCGCTTGTGTACCTCCTGGGCCCAGTGCAATTCCATTACCCGATCTGCCACAAATATGACATCTCTCTTGCCCTCCTACCTCAATCCCAACTTGGTATGCTGGTGTAAGAAAGGGGGGAATTCTGCTAAAAAAATAGGAACCATTTGTGTTGTAGACTACAAGAGTTACATGGGGGTTACAAGGGGACATTGACCTGTTTGACTAGGTGATTAAATGTGCAAGTACTAAGTCTGATACCAAAAATTGTTGATATATCTGCTGCAGATGTACAACTCCAACATGTTGTCAAAAAATCTCTGAAAGACACGTTATTGAGAAATGTCCCAGATACAGGTTTCACATTACCCCTTGAAGCAGACAAGATAAGTAGACGGATAGAAAAACACTTTACAGCTGCTGTACCTCCAACACAAAACCAAAGTCATCATCAAAGGAGCTGCCGTGTCTGCATGAAACGAGGCATCCAACCAGATGCAAGATGTTTTTGTCCTGACTGCCCTTCTGTCGTGGCTTGTTGGTCGCAACAACGTCATGGCATGGTGGTTTAAACACAGGCTAAGACCTGTTGCCTTGCTAAGCAGATAAAGGGTTAATGCACCATGTGCAGAGTCGGCTAGTCTTGTCTGACTTTGCTGCGTGGATGCAGGCTGGATTAGCCATGCTTGGGAGTAGGGTAGAGGTGTAGTTTTCAATTTACTCTGCCAGCTTTTCCGGTGCAGAGGGGCTATATATTCTCACTCCTCCTGGGGAGCAGTGCTGCCTCTTTCGTTCCATGGTGGAGTCTTTGGAGTTTGGAGCTCTGCTGTGCTGGGTGTTATCCTACGTACAGATAAGTCGCTGCGGGTTATTTTTCAATTGTATGTTTGTGTTCTCATTTCTGTTTTCTTTGTGTGTTGGTTCATCTCCCCAGGCGTTCCTATAGGGACAATCATGACCCAGAAAGAAGACCGCTGGGCTGCCTTTATAGAGGCAATGTCCCCGCTTTAGGCAGGGACCAATCACCTCCTTGCTAGGTTAGGCCCAGGCTTCCTTCTCTCGCTCTGTAGTGATGCAACCATCCCTTATAGCGTGCTGCTTGAGAGCCGCATGGACGTGACACCTTCTCTGTTACCAACATTTATTGAAGACGGCTTCAAAATCTTACACACAGGCACACGGCTCAATTAGCTAATCAGAAGAGAGTTTTCTTTGTAACAAAAAGAATTTTCAATAACTCCTTTTATCTCATTTTTAAGTCTCACACATGGGGCAGAGGTACTAGTCCTTTTTTTTGCTCCATCAAAAAGAAAAATACTCATAGCTTTAATTTTTTGACCATTTTCCACAAGATTTGAAACAAACATAAAAATGTTCCAATATTTGGAAATTGAAGAAAACAAAAGAGCCTTTTCCATAGGAGGTTTTCTCAATCTCTTTTTAGCCACACAATGTAAATATACATATAGTGGTTTTGAAGGGTGTATTAAGTGAACTTTGGAGCTGAGCCTGTGTAAGAGAGTGCAGGCAGTGGATTCAGTTTTTTTTTGGTATTTCGGGTCAGTAAAAACCAGACGGGTAATGAGCTGACCTTACTCCGGAACAGGGAGTCCCAGATGAGCTCTACAAGTAAGGTCATGGTCTTCTTTTCCTTGTAGGTAGGCAAATGGGACATCAGGGACTTATGATCTGTTCCAATCATACCACTTCGGAGGTAGGCTGGGTCTTGAAGTAGGCCTGACTAGCTGCCATGGCCCAGAGGCATCATAGATAACTGACATTGGCCCCTGGAAACGTCATTGTTGTGCAAACAACAAGCTTTAATAAACATCAATAAGTGGTATCAAACTTAGGTCCCAGTTCGAAGGCATGTTCGCACGGGATTCCTGTAACTTCTTTCCATGTGGTTGACCGAGGATAACTCTCTTTCAGGCAAGCTCATCATTGTTGGAGGCAAGGGAATGGGGGAACCACTGACTGACTTGGAACTTCAGTACTCTTTTATGATTACTGCGACCCTGCAGCATCAAGCAGGAGAAATTCCCTTCTTCCTCTGTCTATAACTAAGTTGCTCCTCAATTCTGCCCCTTACGGCAATCTTCTAGTTCAAAGACCTGTTCCTCTAATTTCCACCTCCTCTCAGACCGTAAAAGAAAACATCATCACATCCACATTAAACAGCAATAAACAGTACCCCCCTTATATCTGCTGTTTACCCAGTGAGTGTCAGCTGCGAGCTGCTGGCAATGGCCACAATTGGTAATAGCTTTGATTATAGTCACTAACTATATTGATGTCGCTGTCACTATTGATGGCCATGTCTAAGCAGCTTTCTGGAGATGCGGGCCAACTCTGGCACTCTATTGGTTCCTCATGATATAACGTGTATGGATGCAGCACACTGACAATCCACCTTCTTAATTAAAAGGGAGCACTCACGGGCAATGATGCACGCTCCAAGGATGAGGACCCATCATCCAATGTTCACATAATATAAATTAATAATAGAGCAGCATCAAGGGGGACACTCACTTGCGATTTTTTTTTTTTCTTTCTTGCGCTGTGAAAGGCACAAGAAAACTCTCGCCTTGCAGCGCAAGAAAGACGCCGGTATAGAACCGGCATATCGCTAGTGGTTTCAATGGGGCCAGGGGCAGCAGCACTAGCCCCATTGAAAACATAGGGAGAATGCCACTGCCTTCTGCCACAGCTGTCTCAGCTGTGGCAGGAGTTTCTTTCATCCCCGCGGGGACAGCGGGGCTGAAGGAATCCTCTGCCACAGCTGTCACAGCTGTGGCAGAAGTCCGCGGCATTCTATCCCATTGCTTTCAATGGGATCGGCAATGCTGCCGATCTCATTGAAGGCACTGCTTTGTCAAGCCCCACGGAATGATTATCAGGGAAGGGCTTGAAATATAAGCCCTTCCCTGATAATTATCAATAAGTGGTAAAAAAAATATTACTGCCACTGGCCCCATTAAAAAGACTGGCGATATGCTGAAGATCCTCCAGCTTAGCGGTTTGTCTGGGGACACCATGAGTGTTTTGTTGGGAAGGCCATATATGTGGTTATTGTGTGTCTCTTTTCAAAGAAAGTTATTTTGTTTACCTTAATATCATTTTATGTAATAATTTGTGCGTTGACCTATGTGGTAGACCGGGTGTTGATGCTGTCGTTTTTTGAACTATGAGTATATTTTTGTATACTCCAGCATATCTCACAAAAAGGTACTGCACATGTGCTGATCTCCAGCGATATGGGGCTATTTCCATATTGTTACAATATATGTATTGGGTACTATAGACTGCAAATCATGTGATTGCATTATTGCTGTGACTGTAGTTAAGAAGTTAGTGGACATGCGCTAGTCTTTATGTAATTGGTATAAGGTTTTCCCTATGCAGATACAATTGATATGCTGCTACTAGGGGAGTGGCCTTATCTGCATTTTGATCTATCAATGTAGTCTGTTATACGTGCGCTAATGAGGTGATGTTCTGGTAGATCGGGAGCTCTGTAGAGTTGTGCGCGCGCGCGGGAGACTAAATGTATCAGGTGACACGGGGGAGCAGTCATGTCTGCAGCAGGATGGACCAGAAGTGACGCAGAGGTGTCTGGCAGTGGTTGCCGGCGGTTTCCACCTATTCACTATCACGATGGTATGCTTAAGCGCGCGCCTGCGCAGTGAGTGTCATACGGAGCTGACGCATGCACAGTTGATTATGGACGCCAAAGATTATAAAGTGTTTACTATGCTCCTGGTGTACCCGTGACAGTAAAGCTGCAACTGTGATGGATCGGTGGCCCACCCATTCGGATGCTTTTCACGTGGGGGTAATATGTATGCTAATGCTTTTAATTATGATTGGTGGGGGCTCATATGTGTTTTGTATAAATAAAGGGGATATGTGTATTTCTTGTCATTGGCTTGAAAAAAACTGACTGCGTTCAGTCGAAACATAATAAAGAAAGAACTTGGTGAGAAGTTTACGTTGCCTTTGGAATTTCGTACCCCTGATGCTGCTCTACCATTGGTTCCTCATGACGTTATTGCAGGGTCTGATAAGTTCTCTTTGCACTACAGAGCCTAGTGAGGGCTCCTAAGGCTGCCATGTATGGATTTAAAGGGGTTTTACAAGCACAAATGCTATTGATGATGTATCCTCGGGATAAGGGCTCATTCATATGATAGTGTTTTCACAGCGTATTACGCATGCATTGCATGGGCGCATGATACGTGGTGAATGGAGTCAATGAAAATCAATAGACTGTCATTGATCCATGCACACCAGCATGTAGACACTGCATACCGATATGTAAAAGAAATAAATTGCAGCATGCTTTATTTCTTTGCGTACGCACGCAGTGTGAGCCCTGTTCATACGCAATACATTGCACATGGGCAGCATTTTCATATACATCACCACATTGAACAGAGCAGGGAATTAAAAAAAAACCTCTGCACATGTCTGTGTGTGTTTTTTACTTGCAAGCATGCAAAGTACCATATGCAGCCATACGCAGTTCCGGCAGGGTAACCCACAATGTTTTACGCATACGACCATGGGCATGAATCCTAAGTCATCAGCCATTTGATCAGCCAGGCACAGTTGCTTGCATAGACCCATTACAAAGATGGTATGACTCTGAAATTTAGAAAGTACCCCAGCAGTGGGTTCCATACAAGTGGGGTATCTTCCTAGTGTTTACCGTAATAATATTCTGGGGGCATTATCGCAGTACTGTGCAGTGTGTGCTGTAATGTTAGATGAATTGACCATAGAGTGAAAAAATGCCATTATATTTATTTTTCATGCCATCTTCGAACAAATTTGTGCTTTCGAACTGAGACCTGCTGATATCAACCTCTGGATTCCTTTCTGACAATGTTACCCACCTCCTCCATTTGTACTGTGACACAAGACCTCCTGATACTGCCCCCTGGCTACCTTTCTGACAAAGCTACCCACCTCCTGCATTTGTATCATGACACGAGACCTCCTGATACTGACTTTTGGCTTCCTTTCTGACAACGCTGCCCACCTCCTCCATCTGTACTGCGAACTGAGACCTCCCTTTGCTGACTCCTGGGGGGGGGGGGGGGGGGGGGGCATGCATCCTTGGGGAAAAATCATAATTCCTTATTTTCCCCATATCTTCACAGAAGATCCTCCAACCAGGAATTTGTGTCTGGCAGATTTTCAGTCATGATTTTATTCATTCAAGAATACCAAGCATGACATGCAAATTATACCTAGGTACAAGTATATGCCATTTGGAGTGTTCTGGGCTTTGGACCTCCATGTGCTTAGGTGTGTTTTGTTCAGCTGGCCTGCTCGAATCTGAAAATACAATTCATATTGGGCTAGGACCGTCATACATCCAAGAATCTTTAACAAATGTTCCTTTTATTTAACTATCAGTGCCTAAACGGCTGGGTGAACTCAGCCCTAAATGAATGAGCTTCCTGAGACTTCATTAATAGGCAAATGATTCAAACAATGTGATTTCCTCATGCTAATTTTAACTAAGCAGTATAGATGAGCGAACGTACTCGTCCGAGCTTGATACTCGTTCGAGTATTAGCGTGTTCATAACGAGCACCACGCGATGTTCGGGTTACTTTCACTTTCATCTCTGAGACGTTAGCGCGCTTTTCTGGCCAATTGAAAGACAGGGAAGGCATTACAACTTCCCCCTGCGACGTTCAAGCCCTATACCACCCCCCTGCAGTGAGTGGCTGGCGAGATCAGGTGTCACCCGAGTATAAAAATCGGCCCCTCCCGCGGCTCGCCTCAGATGCGTTCTGATTTAGCTGAGGGAAAGTGCTATTGTGTTGGAGCTGGTATAGGGAGAGTGTTAGGAGTGATTGTAGGCTTCAAGAAACCCAACGGTCCTTCTTAGGGCCACATCTAACTGTGTGCAGTATTGTGGAGGCTGCTTTTTGCAGTGTTGCACATTTTTTTTTTTTGCTATATCGGCCGTGCAGAGCATTGCGCCCTGCAGTAATACTCCAGGGACAGAAGTGGTGGTTAGGCAGGGACAGAAGACATATAAATATTATTGATTGAATATAGGCAGTGAGGCTTTTCAAAAAAATATTGGGCAAAAAATCTATTTGGCCTGCCTGTCACTGTGCTCAGTGTTCTGGGTCTGTCTGTGCTGGGTGCAGTAGTTCTACAAAATCATACGCAGCCAGCTAAGTGTTACAGCAGGCTTGCGCCAAATTATTTCCTGGGGTTCCGTAAGCGAAGTCAGCCTCCAACCACAGGCCAATAAGCGGCACATTTAATTACAGCGTTCTGTTTCTGCACTACTGGTAATACACCATGCTGAGGGGTAGGGGTAGGCCTATAGGATGTGGACGCGGGCGAGGATGCGGAGGCCCAAGTCAGGGTGTGGGCACAGGCCGAGCCAGTGCGGTGGCCAGGGGTAGAGGCAGGGCCAGACCGAATAATCCACCAACTGTTTCCCAAAGCGCCCCCTCGCGCCATGCCACCCTGCAGAGGTCAAGGTGCTCTACGGTGTGGCAGTTTTTCACCGAGACGCCTGACGACCGACAAACAGTGGTGTGCAACCTTTGTCGCGCCAAGATCAGCTGGGAAGGCACCACCACCAGCATGCGCAGGCATATGATGGCCAAGCACCTCACAAGGTGGGACGATGCCCATTCACCGCCTCCGGTTTGCACCACTGCCTCTCCCCCGGTGCCCCAACCTGCCACTGAGATCCAACCCCCCTCTGAGGACACAGGCACTACCGTCTCCTGGCCTGCACCCACACCCTCACCTCCGCTGTCCTCGGCCCCATCCAGCAGTGTCTCTCAGCGCAGCGTCCAGACGTCGCTAGCGCCACTGTTTGAGCGCAAGCGCAAGTACGCCGCCACGCACCCGCACGCTCAAGCGTTAAACGTGCACATTGCCAAATTGATCAGCCTGGAGATGCTGCTGTATAGGCTTGTGGAAATGGAGGCTTTCAAATGCATGATGGCGGCGGCGGCCCCGCGCTACTCGGTTCCCAGTCGCCACTACTTTTCCCGATGTGCCGTCCCAGGCCTGCACGACCACGTCTCCCGCAACATTGTACGCGCCCTCACCAATGCGGTTACTGCCAAGGTCCACTTAACAACCGACACGTGGACAAGCACAGGCGGGCAGGGCCACTATATCTCCCTGACGGCACATTGGGTGAATTTAGTGGAGGCTGGGACAGAGTCAGAGCCTGGGACCGCTCACGTCCTACCCACCCCCCGAATTGCGTGCCCCAGGTCGGTGGTGGTATCTGCGGCGGTGTATGCTTCCTCCACTAAACCACCCTCCTCTTCCTCCTCCTACGCAACCTCCATCTCGCAATCAAGATGTGTCAGCAGCAGCACGTCGCCAGCAGTCGGTGTCACGCGGCGTGGCAGCACAGCGGTGGGCAAGCGTCAGCAGGCCGTGCTGAAACTACTCAGCTTACGAGAGAAGAGGCACATGGCTCACAAACTGCTGCAGGGTCTGACAGAGCAGACCGACTGCTGGCTTGCGCCGCTGAGCCTCCAACGGGGCATGGTCGTGTGTGACAACGGCCGTAACCTGGTGGCGGCTCTGCAGCTCGGCAGCCTCACGCACGTGCCATGCCTGGCCCATGTCTTTAATTTGGTGGTTCAGCGCTTTCTGAAAAGCTACCCACACTTGTCATACCTGCTCGGAAAGGTGCGCCGCCTCTGCGCACATTTCCGCAAGTCCCACACGCACGCTGCCACCCTGCGGACAGTGCAACATCGGTTTCATCTGCCAGTGCACCGATTGCTGTGCGACGTGCCCACACAGTGGAAATCTACGCTCCACATGTTGGCCAGGCTCTATGAGCAGCGTAGAGCTATTGTGGAATACCAACTCCAACATGGGCAGCGTAGTGGGAGTCAGCCTCCTCAATTCTTTACAGAAGAGTGGGCCTGGTTGGCAGACATCTGCCAGGTCCTTGGAAACTTTGAGGAGTCTACCCAGATGCTGAGCGGGGATGCTGCAATCATTAGCGTCACCATTCCTCTGCTATGCCTCTTGAGAAGTTCCCTGCAAAGCATAAAGGCAGACGCTTTGGAATCGGAAACGGAGGCGGGGGAAGACAGTATGTCGCTGGATAATCAGAGCAACCTCATGTCTATATCTCAGCGCGTTGAGGAGGAGGGGGAGGAGCATGAGGAGGAGGGAGAAGAGACAGCTTGGCCCACTGCTGAGGGGACAGATGCTGCTTGCCTGTCATCCTTTCAGCGTGTATGGCCAGAGGAGGAGGAGGAGGAGGGGGAGGAGACAGCTTGGCCCACTGCTGAGGGTACAGATGCAGCTTGCCTGTCATCCTTTCAGCGTGTATGGCCAGAGGAGGAGGAGGAGGAGGATCCTGAAAGTGACCTTCCGAGTGAGGACAGCCATGTGTTGCGTACAGGTACCCTGGCACACATGGCTGACTTCATGTTAGGATGCCTTTCTCGTGACCCTCGCGTTACACGCATTCTGGCCACTACGGATTACTGGGTGTACACACTGCTCGACCCACGGTATAAGGAGAGCCTTTCCACTCTCATTCCCGAAGAGGAAAGGGGTTCGAGAATGATGCTATACCACAGGGCGCTGGTGGACAAACTGATGGTAAACTTCCCATCCGACAGCGCTAGTGGCCGAAGGCGCATTTCCGCGGCCCAGGTAGCAGGGGAGGCGCAGAGATCAGACAGCATGTACAGCGCAGGCAGGGGAACATTATCCAAGGCCTTTGCCAGCTTTATGGCTCCCCAGCAAGACTGTGTCACCGGTCCCCAGTCAAGGCTGAGTTGGCGGGAGCACTGTAAAAGGATGGTGAGGGAGTACGTAGCCGATCGCACGACCATCGTCGGTGACGCCTCTGCCCCCTACAACTACTGGGTGTGGAAGCTGGACACGTGGCCTGAACTCGCGCTGTATGCCCTGGAGGTGCTTGCTTGTCCTGCGGCTAGCGTCTTGTCAGAGAGTGTGTTTAGTGTGGCTGGGGAAATCATCACGGATAAGCGTACCCACCTGTCAACTGACAGTGCCGACAGGCTTACACTCATCAAGATGAACAAAGCCTGGATTTCCCCAGACTTCTCTTCTCCACCAGCGGACAGCAGCAATACCTAAACAATACGTAGGCTGCACCCGCGGATGGAAGAATCGTTCTCTATCACCATCCAAAACGGGGACCTTTTTGCTTCATCTATCTGTGTATAATATTTCTCCTCCGCCTGCTCCTCCTCCTGAAACCTCACATAATCACGCCGAACGGGCAATTTTTCTTAGGCCCACAAGGCTCAGTCATATAATTTTTCTAAACAATTTTTATACGTTTCAATGCTCATTAAAGCGTTGAAACTTTCACCTCCACCAATTTTTATTTTTACTGGGCTGCCTCCAGGCCTAGTTACCAATTAAGCCACATTAACCAAAGCGATTAATGGGTTTCACCTGCCCTCTTGGTTGGGCATGGGCAATTTTTCTCAGGTACATTAGTACTGTTGGTACACCAATTTTTTGGGGCCCTTGCCTACAGTGTATTCCAATTAATTTTGCCCACCTGCATTACAGCTGATGTAACATCAGCTGTGTTGGACACTGCAATGGGATATATTTATGTACCGCCGGTGGGTTCCAGGGAGCCACCCATGCTGTGGGTCCACAGGGAGTTGTAAATGCATGTGTCAACTTCTAAAGAACCCCAGTCTGACTGGGGCATGCAGTGTGGGCCGAAGCCCACCTGCATTAAACATGACATTACTTCAGCTGTGCTGGGCACTGCAATGGGATTTATTTATGTACCGCCGATGGATTCCAGGGAGCCACCCATGCTGTCGGTCCACACGGAGTTGTAACTACATGTGTCCACTTCTAAAGAACCCCAGTCTGACTGGGGCATGCAGTGTTGGCCGAAGCCCACCTGCATTTAATCTGACGTTAGCTCTGCTGTCCAGGGCACTGCAATGGGATACATTTATGTACAGCCGGTGGGTTCCAGGGAGCCACCCATGCTGTGGGTGCACACGGAATTCCCATTGCGGAGTTGTACCTGCCTGTGACTATTTATAAAAAAACGCGGTCTGACTGGGACATGCAGACACCTTGACAGAATGAATAGTGTGTGGCACATAGGTTCCCCATTGCTATGCCCACGTGTGCAGCTCCTGATGGCGGTGGCACTGGATTATATTTCTCATTGCTTCTCTACAGCATTGTGGGCCATCGCCCCGCCCCTTTTAAAGAGGGTCGCTGCCTAGCCGTGCCAACCCTCTGCAGTGTGTGCCCACCTGCATTAAACATCACATTATTACCTCAGCTGTGATGGGCAATGCAATGGGATATATTAATGTACCGCCGGTGGCTTCCTGGCACCCACCCATGCTGTCGGTCCACAGGGAGTTGTAACTGCATGTGTCCACTTCTAAAGAACCCCAGTCTGACTGGGGCATGCAGTGTGGGCCGAAGCCCACCTGCATTAAACATGACATTATTACCTCAGCTGTGTTGGGCAATGCAATGGGATATATTTATGTACCGCCGGTGGGTTCCAGGGAGCCACCCATGCTGTGGGTCCACAGGGAGTTGTAAATGCATCTGTCCACTTCTAAAGAACCCCAGTCTGACTGGGGCATGCAGTGTGGGCCGAAGCCCACCTGCATTAAACATCACATTATTACCTCAGCTGTGATGGGCAATGCAATGGGATATATTAATGTACCGCCGGTGGCTTCCTGGCACCCACCCATGCTGTGGGTCCACAGGGAGTTGTAAATGCATGTGTCCACTTCTAAAGAACCCCAGTCTGACTGGGGCATGCAGTGTGGGCCGAAGCCCACCTGCATTAAACATGACATTATTACTTCAGCTGTGTTGGGCAATGCAATGGGATATATTTATGTACAGCCCGTGGGTTCCAGGGAGCAACCCATGCTGTGGGTGCACACGGAATTCCCATTGCGGAGTTGTACCTGCCTGTGACTATTTATAAAAAACCACGGTCTGACTGGTGCATGCAGACACCTTGACAGAATGAATAGTGTGTGGCACATAGGTTCCCCATGCTATGCCCACGTGTGCAGCTCCAGATGGAGGTGGCACAGGATTGGATTTTTCATTGCTTCTGTACAGCATTGTGGACTATCGCCCCGCCCCTTTTAAAGAGGGTCGCTGCCTAGCCGTGCCAACCCTCTGCAGTGTGTGCCTGCTTTTCCTCTGGCAGACGCACTTATAAATAGACATGAGGGTGGTGTGGCATGAGGGCAGCTGAAGGCTGAGCAGGGACAGTTTGGTGTGCGCTGTGGACACTGAGTCGAGGGGGGGGGGGGGGCAGCATGTAACCCAGGAGAAGTGGCAGCGGAGTGTCATGCAGGCAGTGATTGTGCTTTGTTGGAGGTAGTGTGGTGCTTAGCTAAGGTATGCATTGCTAATGAGGGCTTTTCGGATGTAAAAGTTGTTGGGGGGGGGCCCACTCTTGCCGCTATTGTGGCTTAATAGTGGGACCTGTGAACTTGAGATGCAGCCCAACATGTAGCCCCTCGCCTGCCCTATCCGTTGCTGTGTCGTTCCCATCACTTTCTTGAATTGCCCAGATTTTCACAAACGAAAACCTTAGCGAGCATCGGCGATATACAAAAATGCTCGGGTCGCCCATTGACTTCAATGGGGTTCGTTTCTCGAAATGATCCCTCGAGCATTGCGAAAATTTCATCTCGAGTAACAAGCACCCGAGCATTTTGGTGCTCGCTCATCTCTACTAAGCAGACATTTGGAGCCAGGAGACATAAGGAGAATGGAGGGGCTTTTTTACATCACAGCTAAGGCGAAGTTATACAATTATCTTTCTAAATGCCAACATCCAGCAGGCAGTAGGAATGGAATGGGTGAAGCTGCACACAACATGGAAGAGATACATCCAGGCCTGAATATCCTGATATAAAATGTTCGCTGAGACAGGCCTACTTTGTTGTTGGGTGACTGATACTGCAAGGAATTAAGTTGCACAACAAAGCCAATTTCATCAAAGATTATCTGAGGGTGTAACCGATGAGCTTGCCAAAGTACAGACCCCAAGCAACCTAGAACACTTCATTGAGCTATGCATCTGAATTAACCAGAGACTTTTCGAGCGGCGAAAGGAGAGACTGTGGGGTTTGGGCACCAACACTCCTTACTCTTTCAGTCAATCCACTTGGAGTCCCCAGCCAAGGCCTCAAGCCACATCAGAAATGATGCAGGTTGATGTCATCCATCAATCCCTTTCCACCACTGAAAAAGAATGTTGCCATGCTGAAAACCTGTGCCTTTATTGTTGAAGCTTGAGACATTATGCCTTAAACTGCAAGAATAAGTTTCAGAGCATTTTCACTCTAACCAATGTCAAGATTACAAACAATCCAGCTATCACGAGACAAGGGGATACCAACAAACAAACCCTTCCCCTACCATTTTGTCCTCCCAATAGAGATCTTAATGCAAAATCAGAGGATGCAGTGCTCAGCTATGCTAGATTCAGGTGCGGGAGAAAACTTCATGGACTTAAAATTTGCTCTTGACAAAAACATTGCCACTAGACCTAAGCCTATACTGATTGAAATAGAAACCATGGATGGGTCACCCTTGTCCTCAGGAGCAGACACACATGAGACAACTGAACTGGAGCTCTGCATGACCACCAAGAACAGATCAGCTTCCTGCTCATCTCATACCCTAAATTATGGTGATTCTCGGGATCCCTTGGTTCTCTACCCATGATCCTTTTATCAACTGGCAATTAAGGACCATTGCCTTCCCTCCAAAGTACTGTTGAAGAGAACTGCAAGATAGCACCATCTAGTGCAAGACCCCGAGGATGGTCAATAGGAGTTACCAGTTCAGTACCAGATGTTCAAGGATGTCTGCAGCAAGAAGAAAGCTGACCAGCTGTCACCTCATTAGCCTTATGACTGCCCAGCCCCAATGCTTCTATTCCATTTGGGTGGATCTACAACCTTTCAGAACCAAAGTTGGAGGTACTCTGAGAATACCTGGATGAAGGTTGAAAAAGGGGTTCATTCGAACTTCTTCCCCAACTGGGGTGTCCAAATATTTTGTGGAAAAGAGTGACTCAAGCCTGTGACCATGTATCAATTACAGCGAGTTAAATAAGATTATGGTCAAGAATCGCTACCCCCTTTCTTTGATTCCAGAACTATTAGAGAGACACCACTCTGCCAAGTTCTCCATTAAACTAGATCTAAGAGGGGCCTATAACCTTGTAGAGATGCCCAGTGGACAAACAGAAGACTGCTTTTAGGACAATGTATGGTCACTTCGAATACCTAGTGATCAACAATGTATTTCAAGACCTGTTGGACCATTTTGTAGTAGCATTTCTCGACAACATGCTCATCTTCTCTGATAACTTGGGGGAACATTTGGGTGGTCTTGAATGGCTCCAAAAGAATAATCTCTACATCAAGTGCGAGCTTGAACAGACCCAAATGCAATTCCTGGGATACATTATATTCCCAGATGGTTTAAGTGTGGACCCCAACAAGATTAAAGCCATCCTGGATTGGCCCGTTCCAAGAAATTTGAAGAAAGTACAGCACCGAATTGGTTTTGCAAACTTCTACAGAAGATTTATTAAAGACTTCTCAAAGGTCATCTCTCTTACAAAGAAAGCACACGCATTTTCCTGATCCCCAGAGGCAGAAATCGCTTTAGAGAAATTAAAGACTCTTTTTACTTTAGCACCAGCGCTGATCCACCCAAGACCAGAATTGCCTTTTTTTTGCTGAGGTGGTTGCTTCTGACTCCACAGTAGGAGTTATCCTGTCACAATGAGTTGGAAATAACATGTAACTATATACTTGTGCATTTCTGTTCTACACCTTATCACCAGCAGATAAAAACTATGATGTTGGGAACAAAGATCTTCTGGCCATCAAGATGGCTTCCACCAAATGGAAGCACTTCTTGGAAGTAGCCTATCATCCAGTTACAGTCCTTGCTAACCATAAAAACTTAGAATTTCTACATACTGACAAAATGTTATTTGCGAGACAAGCACAATGGGCCATGTTTTTCTTCAGGTCTTTTTTAGCCGTATTCTACCACCCCAGTTCCCGAACAGCAAGGTGGATGATTTCCTACAACCTCTTCCACTCCCATCCAGGCCCTGCAGAGCAATATCTATGGACTTTATAGTGGTCCTGCCCCCCTTGTTGTGGACTGACTTACGAAGTGGCTCACTTCCGCACCATAAAAAAAGATTCCCACCGCCAAGCACACCGCGGAGTTGATGATCATGGACGTTTTCTGGCACATGGAATTCCAGATGATGTAGTCTCTGACAGAGGGGTTCAGTTCAGCTCACTTCAACGTTCTGGAAACACTTCTGCACAGCCCTGGGGACTACCAGTCACTGAAACCGGCCATATACTTACTGACTCAGGAGGGCAAAAATGTGCATCACCTCAGCATGCTGGTAGCAATCTGCCAACTGAGGGAGCCAATTACACCTGTGGAAGACACCAATGAGACAGCCACTCACACAGACTCTTAATATAGAGGGGGTGGCTGCTTGGTGTATACTCCTACACAGAGTAGATACAAAGTGTCAGACCATCCTGATACATGGGGTGCACCATGCAGACCAGCAACCTATTAATGATGCCATAATAGTTTGCCAGATTTCCCTGCACCTCAATAAGTGAACCACATTGGTACTGCCACCCTGGGCTCCCCTGGCCCTAGGAACTACTGTGAATCTCTCTTCTGCCTTTCATCCTCAGTTTAACTGCCAGACTGAGAGAACAAACCAGACTCTGGGGCAATATCTCCACTGCTTCATTTCCTATCTCCAGGATGACTGGGTGGATTATTTATAGACAGTGGAGTTCACTTCCATCAATGACCAACTCCCCTCAACCACCCAGAGCCCATTCTATGCTACCTATGATATACATCCTGTCTTTATTCTGGGCCTTTCTATCAACACTCATGTCCTGACTGTCAATCACAGACTGATGGTGTTAGCTGAAACTCAGAGGAAATTGAAGGAAACCTTATGGGAAGCCCGGGATGCTTATAAGACAGTGGCAGACAAAAACAGCCAAACGGCCCCTATCTTCCAGGTTGGTGATAAGGTATGGTTGTCAACCAAGAATCTAAAGGCTCAGGTACCCTCTCCAAAGCTTAAATAAAGATTTATTGGACCTTTCCAAATCACCGTGAGAATCAGCCAGGTGGCCTTCCATGTAAAGCGCTCGAGAAGCCTGAGGTTGGTTCTCTTGTGGCTCAGCCAATCACTGCGCAAGCTCGATAAAGCAATCACAGCAGTGCATTGAAGCGCTGCAATTGGTTCATTGAGCGCCAACGTTCTGGTTAGCTGAGCTGCGGCGCTCGAGAACCAATTGCTTGCTAAAGGGGTTTTCAAACCTGTTTACCAGCAATTGATGCTCTGTTGGCACTGAGGACTGCACGGAAGCCTGCCAGAGACCAGCAGGAGGGATCTGGACGGCACCTGCTAGGTAAGTTGAAGACATGCCCTGAAAATAAGACCCTGTACCTCTTTTGGGGCAAAAATGAATATAAGATAGGGTCTTATTTTCGGGGAAACACGGTAGTCTAATTGCTATATGGTGGGTAAAGAAGGAAGAATTACTGAGGATAATGGAGCAACTACTATATTCTCTCTGCTGCCTCTGGAGCATAGAATCATTCACAGGGGTTAATTAGGATTCTTCATGCCACTGGCTATATGCAAGTAGAGAGGCGGAATTTGTGGGTGATCAAGGTAAATATTTTCGAGCAGTCTTAATTCAGTAGCGGAGGCAGTTTGGCTTCCATGTGTATACAGTCCAGCCCCACGGGGAATAATGCCTCCTGGGTAAATATCATCACCCTGTATCTGCTCCGGCATCCTAGAAGAGTATATAAGAAGCCCAGACGACATCACTGATCACTACGTGAAGATTTTATCTCACTCACATCGTTTGGAACTGTTGTCAAGATGAATGTCTTCTCTACTGCTATCCTCATCGTCTTCTGCTCCATGTTGGGCTCAGGTCAGTATACATTAGGGAGAGTTATGAAAGCCAGTACAGTTTGGATTGCTTAGTATGCTGGTGACACAGGAGGGAAGAAGGACAAAAAGCTGAAACAGCTGTAAGAAAGGAGGAAGGAAGGACAAAAAGCTAGACTAGGTTTCTTATGGGAGGGAAGAAGGACAAAAGAACTGAACCAAGTGTGACATGGGAGGGAGGAAGGACGTAAGTCTAGATGAGGTATGACGTGAGAGGGAAGGAGGACATAAAGTTAAACCATGCCTGACATGGGAAGGTAGGAGAACAAAATAACTGAACCAGTTGTTACTTGGAAGAAAAGAAGGATATAAGACTAGACCAGGTATGATGTGGTAGGGAAGGAGGACATAAAGCTGAATCAGGTATGACACGGCAAGAAGGAAGGGCAAAAAAGAAAATAATTGAACAAGGTGTGACACAGAAGGAAGAAAGGACATAAGCCTAAACCAAGTATGGCACAGGGGGGAAGAAGTACATAAAGCTGAACCAGGTATGACATGGGAGGAAAGGAAGTGTAAGAAATAAATAAAGTGGGCCCCACTAAATATTCATTTTGAGGTGCAATTCCTGTATCAAAAAAACACTATAAATTGAAGAAAGAGTGACATAGTATGGAAGACGCACCCTCCAAAATAATCTATAAATATAATGATTGTTTTCAGGGCGTGTCTCTTACTGGTAAGTACTTTGGGGTGAATTGTAGTTCATTGTGGGCATTGTGCAATATAAAACATATCACTCTTAAGGGGATCATGCATTATTAACCTTTTCCTGACTGACCTTCATTGATGCTCCTGCGTCCAGGGCACATTCTGCAGTTCTGGTATGCCTACTTCCAAAAAATCATAACCATTTTGTTGTTCCGGTGACATATGTACATGAGGACTTGTTTTTTGCGGGACGAGTTATATTTTTCAAGTGCCCCATTTAACCCCTTGAGTGGCACGCCCGGAAATTTCCCGGGACGAGCTCCACTGCCAATAGAGATATAGCCTGGAAGATTTCCGGGCTATGTATCACTATGGGAGCTGCAAGCTGTGGCATTGTGCTCTGCCTGCACCGTCCCTCATAAAACAGCTCAGGATTTTAAAATAAGAAGCAGGGAGATACTGCTGATCTGTCGGCAATCTCCCGCTTTTAATTTTAAACTCCTGCACTAGTTTGTATACAGGTTGCCATAGAGACCATGGGCTTGTCAGAAGCAAGCCGATTGTCTCTGTGGCAGGGAGATCTGGTGCTTGGCTGTCAGAGGACAGCCAGGCATCAGCTCTTACAGCAGAGATCAGAGAAAACCTCTGATCTCTGCTGTGTTAACCCTTTACATGCCGCGGTCTATGTGACTGCAGCATGTAACGTGCTGTCACCATTGGACCCCCGGAATGAGATCAGGGGGTCCTGATGGGTCTCTGTGAAAGTCCCCTAAAGGGACAAAAAAAAAAAGTATAAAAAAAGAGGAAAAAAATATTATTAAGAAAATAAAAAACAAAAACACTTGTCTCCCTTTACTTTGTAAAAAATCAAAAATAAAATTACACATGTGGTATCCCTGCGTCGTAATGACACAGAGAAGGAGGTTGGTACATTATTTAACCCCTTAATGACACGGCCTCTTTTTTTTCTTTTTTCCCCTTTTTCTTTTCTTCCGCCCCCCCCCCCCCGTCTAAAAAACCATAACTCCTTTATTTATCCATCGCCGTCGCTGTATGAGGGCTTGTTTTTTGCGTGACGAGTTGGATTTTTTAATGGTGCTATTTAATGTACCATATAATGTACTAAAAAACTTTTACAAAATTCTAAGTGGAGTAAAATGAAAAAAAATGACATTTCGCCATCTTAGAGTGTGTTTTGTTTCTACAGCGCACAAACTGCAACAAAAATGACCTGATAACTTTATTCTATGGGTCAGTGCAATTACTGCGATACCAAACTTGTACAGTTTTTTTTTTGCTGTAGTACTTGGGTTTATTTTCAAAGACATTTAATTTTTTAAATTATTTTCTGCTGCATCTTCTGCGCGCAATAACTTTTTTATTTTTCTGTCGACATACTTGAGCAAGGGCTCATTTTTTGTGGGATGTCCTGTAGTTTACGTTAGTGCTAATTTATAATACATACGACTTTTTGATCGCTTTTTATTGCATTTTTTCTGGGAGATAGGGTGACTGAAAAAGTGCATTTGTAATATTCTTTTTTTTTTTTCAGACTACGTTCACCATGCGGGGTAAATAATGTGCTACTTTGATAGATCGGACATTTACGGACACAGTGATACCAAATATGTATTTTTCTTTTAGGAGTTAGATTTTTTTATTATAGATATGGCAAAAGGAGGGTGATTTTAACTTTTATTACTTTTTTTTTTTAAGTGTGAAAAAGTCATGAAAAAGAAAAAAAACTATTACAATTTGGTATTGGCATAATCGTACTGGCCTGTAGAATGACTTTAATATATTATTCATACTGCTCAGAGAATGCAGTGAAAAATAAAAATAAAAAAACATGCCAGAATTACAGATTTTGTTAATCTTGCCTCTAGAAAAAATGGAATAAAAAGCGATCAAAATTTTACATGCTTCAAAAAAATTTAGATAAATGAAATCTAGAGTTCATCCCACAAAAAACACGGCCTTCTAGAGCTCTGGCAATGGAAAAATATAATTATTACGGCTCTTGAAATGGGGCGACACAAAAGCAAACCTTTAAGAAAAAAAAATGTTTTAAATGTACAAAAATAGCAAAACATGAAAAAAACTGTAAAAACTTGGTATCGCCGGAATCATGCTGACTCAGAGAATGTTATCACATTAATTATTCTGCACACTGAACGCCGTAAAAATGAAATCGAAAAAACAAATGGTAGAATTTCTTTCTTTTTCCCCAATCTCCCTACAAATTTTTTTACGAAAGTTATGTAATACATTATATATACCCCAAAATGGAGCCATCAAAAAGTACAACTTGTCCCGCAAAAAACAAGCCCTTACATGGCTGAGCCAATGGAAAAATGAAAAAGTTATGGCTCTTGGAACGCGACTTCAAAATTAGTTGGAATTAAATGATTAGACCATTTAAAAAACCTGCCCTGTTGGGTCTGACAGGGGGGTAAGAAACCCACCACTCAAGGGGTAAACCTACCAATAAAATGTATCGGAAAACGTTTAAGCATTTAAAGTTGGGCAAAATGGGGTATTTTTACAGCGTTCGCTGTGCAGAAAAATGTCATGTTGTCTTTATCCTGTGGGTCCGTATGAGTACAGTTAATATAATTATTAGAGATGAGCAAGCACCAAAATGCTCGGGTGCTCGTTACTCGAGACGAAATTTTCGAGATGCTCGAGGGTTCGTTTCGAGTAACGAACCCCATTGAAGTCAATGGGCGACCCGAGCATTTTTGTATTTCGCCGATGCTCGCTAAGGTTTCCATTTGTGAAAATCTGGGCAATTCAAGAAAGTGATGGGAACGACACAGCAACGGATAGGGCAGGCGAGGGGCTACATGTTGGGCTGCATCTCAAGTTCCCAGGTCCCACTATTAAGCCACAATAGCGGCAAGAGTGCCCCCCCCCCAACAATTGTAACTTCTGAAAAACCCTCATTAGCAAGGCATACCTTAGCTAAGCACCACACTACCTCCAACAAAGCACAATCACTGCCTGCATGACACTCTGCTGCCACTTCTCCTGGGTTACATGCTCCCCCCCCCCCGCAGGACACAGTGTCCACAGCAAACACCAAATTGTCCCTGCGCAGCCTTCAGCTGCCCTCATGCCACACCACCCTCATGCCTATTCATAAGTGCATCTGCCATGAGGAGGAACCGCAGGCACACACTGCAGAGGGTTGGCACGGCTAGGCAGCGACCCTCTTTAAAAGGGGCGGGGCGATAGCCCACAATGCTGTACAGAAGCAATGAGAAATATAATCCTGTGCCACCGCCATCAGGAGCTGCACACGTGGGCATAGCAATGGGGAACCTATGTGCCACACACTATTCATTCTGTCAAGGTGTCTGCATGCCACAGTCAGACCGCGGTTTTTTATAAATAGTCACAGGCAGGTACAACTCCGCAATGGGAATTCCGTGTGGACCGACAGCATGGGTGGGTGCCAGGAAGGCACCGGCGGTACATAAATATATCCCATTGCATTGCCCATCACAGCTGAGGTAATGTCGTGCTTAATGCAGGTGGGCTTCGGCCCACACTGCATGCCCCAGTCAGACGGGGGTTCTTTAGAAGTAGACACATGCAGTTACAACACCGTGTGGACCGACAGCATGGGTGGGTGCCAGGAAGCCACCGGCGGTACATAAATATATCCCATTGCATTGCCCATCACAGCTGAGGTAATGTCGTGCTTAATGCAGGTGGGCTTCGGCCCACACTGCATGCCCCAGTCAGACTGGGGTTCTTTAGAAGTGGACACATGCAGTTACAACACCGTGTGGACCGACAGCATGGGTGGCTCCCTGGACCCACCGGCGGTACATAAATATATCCCATTGCAGTGCCCATCACAGCTGAGGTAATGTCGTGCTTAATGCAGGTGGGCTTCGGCCCACACTGCATGCCCCAGTCAGACTGGGGTTCTTTAGAAGTGGACACATGCAGTTACAACTCCGTGTGGACCGACAGCATGGGTGGGTGCCAGGAAGCCACCGGCGGTACATAAATATATCCCATTGCAGTGCCCAGCACAGCTGATGTAACGTCAGCTTTAATGCAGGTGGGCTAAAAATTAATTTGATTACTATGTAGGCGAGGGCCCCCAAAAATTGTTGTAACAACAGTACTAATGTACCTCAGAAAGATTGCCCATGCCCAACCAAGAGGGCAGGTGAAACCCATTAATCGCTTTGGTTAATGTGGCTTAATTGGTAACTAGGCCTGGAGGCAGCCCAGTTAAAATAAAAATTGGTTGAGGTGAAAGTTTCAACGCTTTAATGAGCATTGAAACGTATAAAAATTGTTTAGAAAAATTATATGACTGAGCCTTGTGGGCCTAAGAAAAATTGCCCGTTCGGCGTGATTATGTGAGGTTTCAGGAGGAGGAGCACGAGGAGGAGGAGGAATATTATACACAGATTGATGAAGCAAAAATGTCCTCGTTTTGGATGGTGATAGAGAACGATGCTTCCATCCGCGGGTACAGCCTACGTATTGTTTAGGTATCGCTGCTGTCCGCTGGTGGAGAAGTGAAGTCTGGGGAAATCCAGGCTTTGTTCATCTTGATGAGTGTTAGTCTGTCGGCACTGTCGGTTGACAGGCGGGTACGCTTATCTGTAATGATTCCCCCAGCCGCACTAAACACCCTCTCTGACAAGACGCTAGCCGCAGGACAAGCAAGCACCTCCAGGGCATACAGCGCGAGTTCAGGCCACGTGCCCAGCTTCGACACCCAGTAGTTGTAGGGGGCAGAGGCGTCACCGAGGACGGTCTTGCGATCGGCTACGTACTCCCTCACGATCCTTTTACAGTGCTCCTGCCAACTCAGCCTTGACTGGGGACCGGTGACACAGTCTTGCTGGGGAGCCAGAAAGCTGGCAAAGGCCTTGGATAATGGTCCCCTGCCTGCGCTGTACATGCTGCCTGATCTCTGCGCCTCCCCTGCTACCTGGCCCTCGGAACTGCGCCTTCTGCCACTAGCGCTGTCGGATGGGAAGTTTACCATCAGTTTGTCCACCAGCGCCCTGTGGTATAGCATCATTCTGGAACCCCTTTCCTCTTCGGGAATGAGAGTGGAAAGGTTCTCCTTATACCGTGGGTCGAGCACTATGTACACCCAGTAATCCGTAGTGGCCAGAATGCGTGTAACGCGAGGGTCACGAGAAAGGCATCCTAACATGAAGTCAGCCATGTGTGCCAGGGTACCTGTACGCAACACATGGCTGTCCTCACTAGGAAGATCACTTTCAGGATCCTCCTCCTCCTCCTCTGGCCATACACGCTGAAAGGATGACAGGCAAGCAGCATGTGTACCCTCAGCAGTGGGCCAAGCTGTCTCTTCCCCCTCCTCCTCATCCTCCTCATGCTCCTCCTCCTCAACGTGCTGAGATATAGACATGAGGGTGCTCTGACTATCCAGCGACATACTGTCTTCCCCCGCCTCCGTTTCCGAGTGCAAAGCGTCTGCCTTTATGCTTTGCAGGGAACTTCTCAAGAGGCATAGCAGAGGAATGGTGACTCTAATGATTGCAGCATCCACGCTCAGCATCTGGGTAGACTCCTCAAAGTTTCCAAGGATCTGGCAGATGTCTGCAAACCAGGCCCGCTCTCCTGTAAATAATTGAGGAAGCTGACTCCCACTACGCCACCCATGTTGGAGTTGGTATTCCGCAATAGCTCTACGCTGCTCATAGAGCCTGGCCAACATGTGGAGCGTAGAGTTCCACTGTGTGGGCACGTCGCACAGCAGTCGGTGCACTGGCAGATGAAACCGATGTTGCAGGGTCCGCAGGGTGGCAGCGTCCGTGTTGGAGTTGCGGAAATGTGCGCTGACCAGGCAGGTATGACAAGTGTGGGTAGCTTTTCAGAAAGCGCTGAACCACCAAATTAAAGACATGGGCCAGGCATGGCACGTGCGTGAGGCTGCCGAGCTGCAGAGCCGCCACCAGGTTACGGCTGTTGTCACACATGACCATGCCCGGTTGGAGGCTCAGCGGCGCAAGCCAGCGGTCGGTCTGCTCTGTCAGACCCTGCAGCAGTTCGTGGGCCGTGTGCCTCTTCTCTCCTAAGCTGAGTAGTTTCAGCACGGCCTGCTGACGCTTGCCCACCGCTGTGCTGCCACGCCGCGCGACACCGACTGCTGCCGATGTGCTGCTGCTGCTGACACATCTTGATTGCGAGACAGAGGTTGCGCAGGAGAAGGAGGGTGGTTTAGTGGAGGAAGCATACACCGCCGCAGATACCACCACCGAGCTGGGGCACGCAATTTGGGGGGTGGGTAGGACGTGAGCGGTCCCAGGCTCTGACTCTGTCCCAGCCTCCACTAAATTCACCCAATGTGCCGTCAGGGAGATATAGTGGCCCTGCCCGCCTGTGCTTGTCCACGTGTCTGTTGTTAAGTGGACCTTGGCAGTAACCGCATTGGTGAGGGCGCGTACAATGTTGCGGGAGACGTGGTCGTGCAGGCCTGGGACGGCACATCGGGAAAAGTAGTGGCGACTGGGAACCGAGTAGCGCGGGGCCGCCGCCGCCATCATGCTTTTGAAAGCCTCCGTTTCCACAAGCCTATACGGCAGCATCTCCAGGCTGATCAATTTGGCAATGTGCACGTTTAACGCTTGAGCGTGCGGGTGCGTGGCGGCGTACTTGCACTTGCGCTCAAACAGTGGCGCTAGCGACGTCTGGACGCTACGCTGAGAGACATTGCTGGATGGGGCCGAGGACAGCGGAGGTGAGGGTGTGGGTGCAGGCCAGGAGACGGTAGTGCCTGTGTCCTCAGAGGGGGGTTGGATCTCAGTGGCAGGTTGGGGCACAGGGGGAGAGGCAGTGGTGCAAACCGGAGGCAGTGAACGGCCTTCGTCCCACCTTGTGGGGTGCTTGGCCATCATATGCCTGCGCATGCTGGTGGTGGTGGCTCCCCAGCTGATCTTAGCGCGACAAAGGTTGCACACCACTGTTCATCGGTCGCCAGGCGTCTCTGTGAAAAACTGGCACACCGTAGAGCACCTTGACCTCTGCAGAGTGGCATGGCGCGAGGGGGCGCTTTGGGAAACAGTTGGTGGATTATTCGGTCTGGCCCTGCCTCTACCCCGGGCCACCGCACTGGCTCGGCCTGTGCCCACACCCTGACTTGGGCCTCCGCGTCCTCGCCCGCGTCCACGTCCTATAGGCCTACCCCTACCCCTCAGCATGGTGTATTACCAGTAGTGCAGAAACAGAACGCTGTAATTAAATGTGCCGCTTATTGGCCTGTGGTTGGAGGCTGACTTCGCTTACGGAACGCCAGGAAATAATTTTGCGCAAGCCTGCTGTAACACTTAGCTGGCTGCGTATGAATTGGGAGGACAACTACACCCAGCACAGACCCAGAACACTGAGGACAGTCACAGGCAGCCCAAATAGATTTTTTTCCCCAAATGTTTTTGCAAAGGCCCACTGCCTATATTCAATCAATATGTCTTCTGTCCCTGCCTCACAATATATGTGTTCTGTCCCTGCCTCACCACTACTGGCCCTGGAGTATTACTGCAGGGCGCAATGCTCTGCACGGCCGATATACAAAAAAAAAAAAGTGCTACACTGCAAAAAGCAGCCTCCACAGTACTGCACACTGTTAGATGTGGCCCTAAGAAGGACCGTTGGGGTTCTTGAAGCCTAAAATACTCCTAACACTCTCCCTATAGCAGCTCCCGCACCAACAGCACTTTCCCTAAACTATGTCAGAACAAATCTGTGGCGAGCCGCGGGAGGGGCCGATTTATATACTCGGGTGACACCTGATCTCGCCAGCCACTCACAGCAGGGCGGTGGTATAGGGCTTGAACGTCGCAGGGGGAAGTTGTAATGCCTTCCCTGTCTTTCTATTGGCCAGAAAAGCGCGCTAACGTCTCAGAGATGAAAGTGAAAGTAACTCGAACATCGTGTGGTACTCGTCACGAGTAACGAGCATCTCGAACACGCTAATACTCGAACGAGTATCAAGCTCGGACAAGTACGTTCGCTCATATATATATATATATATAAAGCTGAAAGCCCTCACTGACTCACTGACTGACTCACTGACTGACTGACTGACTGACTCGCCAAAAGTTCTCCAACTTCCCGATGTCGTAGAAACATGAAATTTGGCACACGCATAGATTATCTCCAAAATAGGAAAAGTAATTGGGTCCCAACTCGATTATTCAATTCTAGTGCAAAAGAATTAGCGTCCAAATTTTACATATGGAATCTAAATCTGTCACTTTCCAATAGAAACTTAAAATTTGGCCCGAGCATTGATTATGTCATAAATGGGAAAAGTTAATGGGTCCCAACACGATTATTCAATTCTATGCGCAAAAGAATTAGCGTCCAAATTTTACGTGCGTAATCTAATTATCTCACTTTCCGGTGTCATAGAAACGTGAAATTTGGCACGAGCATTGATTATGTCATAAGTAGGAAAAGTTCGTAGGTCCCAACTCGATTATTCAATTCTAGCGCAAAAGAATTGGCGTCGAAATTTTACGTGCGGAATGTAATTTTTTCACGTTCCGGTGTCATAGAAACAGGAAATTTGGCACGAGCATTGATTATGTCATAAATAGGAAAAGCTAATGGGTCCCAACTTGATTATTCAATTCTATGCGCAAAAGAATTAGCGTCCAAATTTTACGTACGGAATCTAATTATCTCACTTACCGGTGTCATAGAAACGTGAAATTTGGCACGAGCATTGATTATGTCATAAATAGGAAAAGTTAATAGGTCCCAACTCGATTATTCAATTCTAGCGCAAAAGAATTGGCGTTGAAATTTTACGTGTGGAATGTAATTTTTTCACGTTCCGGTGTCATAGAAACGGGAAAATTGACACAAGCATTGATTATGTCAGAAATAGGAAAAGCTAATGGGTCCCAACTTGATTATTCAATTCTATGCGCAAAAGAATTAGCGTCCAAATTTTACGTGTGGAATGTAATTTTTTCACGTTCCGGTGTCATAGAAACAGGAAATTTGGCACGAGCATTGACTATGTCATAAATAGGAAAAGCTAATGGGTCCCAACTCCATTATTCATTTCTATGCGCAAAAGAATTAGCGTCGCAATTTTACGTGCGGAATGCAATTTCTTCACTTTCCGGTGTCATAGAAACGGGAAATTTGGCACGAGCATTGATTATGTCATAAATATTAAAAGCTAATGGGTCCCAACTTGATTATTCAGTTCTATGCGCAAAAGAATCAGCGTCCAAATTTTACGTACGGAATCTAATTTTCTCACTTTCCGATGTCATAGAAACGTGAAATTTGCCCCGAGCATTGATTATGTCATAAATAGGAAAAGCTAATGGGTCCCAACTCCATTATTCAATTCCATGCGCCAAAGAATTAGCGTCCAAATTTTACGTGCGGAATGTAATTTTCTCACTTTCCGGTGTCATAGAAACAGGAAATTTGGCACGAGCGTTGATTATGTCATAAATAGGAAAAGTTAATAGGTCCCAACTCGATTATTCAATTCTAGCGCAAAAGAATTGGCGTTGAAATTTTACGTGCGGAATGTAATTTTTTCACTTTCCGGTGTCATAGAAACGGGAAATTTGGCACGAGCATTGATTATGTCATAAATAAGAAAAGCTAATGGGTCCCAACTCGATTATTCAATTCTATGCGCAAGAAAATTAGCGTCCAAATTTTACGTACGGAATGTAATTTTTTCACTTTCCGGTGTCATAGAAACGGGAAATTTGGCAGGAGCATTGATTATGTCATAAGTAGGAAAAGCTAATGGGTCCCAACTCGATTATTCAATTCTATGCGCAAAAGAATTAGCGTCCAAATTTTACGTGCGGAATTTAATTTTTTCACTTTCCGGTGTCATAGAAACGGGAAATTTGGCAGGAGCATTGATTATGTCATAAATAGGAAAAGCTAATGGGTCCCCACTTGATTATTCAATTCTATGCGCAAAAGAATTAGCGTCCAAATTTTACGTACGGAATGTAATTTTTTCACTTTCCGGTGTCATAGAAACATGAAATTTGGCACGGGCATTGATTATGTCATAAATAGGAAAAGTTAATAGGTCCCAACTCGATTATTCAATTCTAGCGCAAAAGAATTGGCGTCGAAATTTTACATGCGGAATGTAATGTTTTCACTTTCCGGTGTCATAGCAACGGGAAATTTGGCAGGAGCATTGATTATGTCATAAATAGGAAAAGTTAATAGGTCCCAACTCGATTATTCAATTCTAAGCGCAAAAGAATTTAGTGTCCAAATTTTATGTACGTAATCAAATTCTCTTACTTCCTGATGTCATTTTATATAAAGGAAACGTCGCATGGTTGCCTCCACGTGGTGTTTCCTGGGTAACGCAGAGAACTATGCAAAATGGTGAACATATGTTTTTCCTCAGTATCTCTAAAGTAACCACGACTTCATAAGATTTTCCGTGTGAACATCAGATAAACACCAGTACCAAATTAACTCGGGCGAAGCCGGGTATATCAGCTAGTCTCTAATAATTATATAAAAAATTAGATTTTGCCACCATATTTTTAATTACTGTAACTATTTTATTTTTCCATCGACAGGGCTGTGTGAGGGCTTGTTGTTTATGTGGTGACTTGTAGTTTGTGCTGGTTACATTTTGGGGAACATACGATTTTTAGACCGCTTTTCGTTGATTTTTTTCTAGGAGATGAAATGACCAAAAAAGGGCAATTGTGTTGTTTTTTAACAGATTTAACCATGTGGGATTAATATTATAATATTTTATTAAATTGAAGTTTTACAGATGTAGCAGCACAAATTTTTTGATTTGAAACATTTTTTTTTTATGTGACAACTTAGGCATTTGTTCAGTTATATAGTATAATGCAATACCATGGTATTGCATCATTTATATAATACACTGTATTTACACGGATGCTTTTGATTTCATTCAGTGAAAATCTGCCAGTCTTTCCTATAATTTCTCTACGATTTTGTTGAATGTCCGATGTGTTTTTGCTTTAAAAACGTACAATATGCTTCAGATTAACTTTTTTTTTTCACGTGGGTTATCACTGATTTTTCACGCATTTGGAAAAAAAACGTGTATGGTTGCAATACGGAAGTGCTTGTAAAACACATCATGCTCATATGGCATGCCAGTGAAAGGCGATTTTTTTTTTTTAACCCTCACATAGGAAATAATAGATGATTTGCCCAAAAACAGGACATGCTGCAATTTTTCTATCTCACACAGAGTAATCACTAGTGTGTACTAACCCAATAAAATGAATAGGAGGACAAAAGGCCACAGGAGGTTTGAGGGAAAACCATATGTGATGTTACAAGAATTAAGATATAATGAAAACAAAGGTTTGGTACCATGTTAGCCAGCAGAGTAAAGCCCCATTTACACTCACTGATAATCACTCAAGAAATCGCTCAAACGACAGTTTGAGTGACAGTTTTGGTGATCATCTTTGTATACTTTATAGTAGCTAATTAGCTATTTAGAGATATGCAAGCAGAGCGGAACACCACCACGACCCATACGAGAACAATACAGCTGTTTTGTATAAGCAAACAGCTGTATTGTTCTCCGAGCTTACTGCCCATGCCCCACTGTGAATTGACAGCAGGACACAGGCAGAGAGAATCTTATCAGCACAGTCGGCTGTGATAACTGCGGGCTCTGCTGATAAGAGTTGATCGCTCACTTCTAGAAAACTAAAATTTAGCGATCAACGACTCGTGAACGATATCCGTGCGTTTAGACACAATGAGCATCACTCAAAAGATTCTTTTGAGCAAATTTTGAGTGATAAATGTTACATCTAAATGGGCCTTAAAATGTGATTGTTCTCAGCAAGAGAAACCAAGTAATTTTGTAGATATGATTTTTAATGGCTGACAAAAATACATGATGTTATACCGAACTTCTGAACCTCCTGGGGTTCTTCTTCAGGCTACAAAGAAATAGGCATGCATATCTATACACACTTAAAACACTCATGCTTATGACAAGGCACAGACATGGATGTGATTTGGTTTGCATTTAAAAGAATACTACAACAGAAATATAAACATTTTTAACTAGACACTGATAAGGGAGTGAAAGCTTTATGGTCCCTGAATTAAGGCCCACTTAGACACAACGATAATCGCTCAAAAGATGTCGCTCAAGTGACTTTTGAGTGATCATCTTTGTCTCATTTACAGCGCAAGATGATCGCTCAAGATGAGCGATCACCTTGCGCTGCCAGCGGAGGATGCAGAAGACAAGCGGGGTGTCCCCACTTGTCTTCTGCATCCAGATGTTTTCTGCACAGAGTGCTCGGCTGTTATACAGCCGAGCGCTCCGTGCTAGGTATGAAGAACAGAGCTGGACCGCTCTGTTCTTCATACTCAACCGATTATCAGGGAGTGGGATACAGCTGAAACAATGGTATCAGCTATATCCCACTGTGAATCCCTGATAAGACTCAGTAAGCTGAAAGACAACGATGAGCGGCAGGATAATGAAAACTGCACGATGTCAGTGCAGTTACACACAACGATTATCGCTCAAAAGACGGCTTTTGAGCGAATTTTGAGCAATAATCGTTGTGTCTAAATGGGCCTTTACTGTTGGGGGGGGGGGACACCAGGCCAGAAGTACTGAAACAGAAATACAAACATATTTTACTAGACCCTGATAAGGTCCCTTAAAAAAACGTGGTTTCTCTTGCTGGAATTAAGATAAAGCCCATGTGACCAGGGACAATCGCTCTTAAAAGGTCCCACTTTTATTTTCCAGCCTTTTCCGATACATGCCTTGAATGCTTGGCTATAAACTCCACGGTGTGTAAAGAAACAGAGGTTGAATGCCTTGGGAATGGTGGATGTATGACTGCTTCCCAAATCTATAAACATGGTGAGTACTTTTTGGTTATGTTTTTATTTAGATTTTGTCACTTTGAGTAATACTATTATCTATTCTGCAGGAGACAAAAACTTCAAATCACTCTATAAATCCTGTGCCAATACAGCCTTGTGTGGTGGTTACGGCTCAATGACTCAAGATCCAAATGTTACAATCAGAATTTATGTTTCTTGTTGTGAGGGGAAGAATTGCAACACAAACCGATTTTACAGTAAGTGCCATGTCAACATGAAAGAGAACCTCCATTGTTGAACATTACCATTTTTCTGGTAGAGTCACTGTGTACATACATTAATTAACCTGTACTGATCCTGAGTTACATACTGTAGATCTTTTTTTTATTAAAAAACTAGCATACATTCGTTTTTATATATCTAGATAACAACCAATGACAGCGCAGCTTTCATGTTACCTCAGCAGTATAATATATAACACCCAATCACAGCGCAGCTTTCATGTATCTGCCTGTGTCTACTTATAAAAAACCCCAGTCTGACTGGGGCATGCAGTGTGGGCCGAAGCCCACCTGTATTTAATCTGACGTTAGCTCTGCTGTCTAGGGCACTGCAATGGGATACATTTATGTACAGCCGGTGGGTTCCAGGGAGCCACCCATGCTGTGGGTGCACACGGAATTCCCATTGCGGAGTTGTACCTGCCTGTGACTATTTATAAAAAACCGCGGTCTGACTGGGGCATGCAGACACCTTGACAGAATGAATAGTGTGTGGCACATGGGTTCCCCATTGCTATGCCCACGTGTGCAGCTCCTGATGGAGGTGGCACAGGATTGGATTTCTCATTGCTTCTGTACAGCATTGTGGGCTATCGCCCTGCCCCTTTTAGAGAGGGTCACTGCCTGGCCGTGCCAACCCTCTGCAGTGTGTGCCTACGGTTCCTCCTCATGGCAGACGCACTTATAAATAGACATGAGGGTGGTGTGGCATGAGGGCAGCTGAAGGCTGCGCAGGGACACTTTGGTGTGCGCTGTGGACACTGGGTCGTGCGGGGGGGTTGGGCAGCATGTAACCCAGGAGAAGTGGCAGCGGAGTGTCATGCAGGCAGTGATTGTGCTTTGTTGGAGGTAGTGTGGTGCTTAGCTAAGGTATGCCTTGCTAATGAGAGTTTTTCAGAAGTAAAAATTGTTGGGAGGGGGGGGGGGGCACTCTTGCCGTTATTGTGGCTTAATAGTGGGACCTGGGAACTTGAGATGCAGCCCAACATGTAGCCCCTCGCCTGCCCTATCCGTTTCTGTGTCGTTCCCATCACTTTCTTGAATTTCCCACATTTTCACAAATGAAAACCTTAGCGAGCATCGGCGATATACAAAAATGCTCGGGTCGCCCATTGACTTCAATGGGGTTCGTTACTCGAAACGAACCCTCGAGCATCACGAAAAGTTCGGCTCGAGTAACGAGCACCCAAGCATTTTGGTGCTCGCTCATCTCTAATGGCGATCGGATGAATGGTGTAGTAGCGCATAAAGGACAAACAGACAGACACACACGCATACATTCAATTTTATATATATAGACTAGCTTACCCTTCGCGCGTTGCTGCGAAGACAGACAGATATACATACATTCGTTTTTATATATCTAGATAACGACCCATCACAGCGCAGCTTACATGTTACCTCAGTGGTATAATATATAACAACCAATCACAGCGCAGCTTACATGTTACCACAGTGGTATAATATATAACAACCAATCACATCGCAGCTTACATGTTACCTCAGTGGTATAATATATAACAACCAATCGCAGCACAGCTTTCATGTAACCTCAGTATTATAAGAAGTATCAACCAATCACAGCACAGCTTTCATGTTGCCTCAGCAGTATAATATATAGCAACCAATCACAGCACAGCTTTCATGTTGCCTCAGCAGTATAAGAAATAACAACCAATCACAGCACAGCTTTCATTTTACCTCAGCATTCTCAATATCCAGCAATTGTCTTGTGATACGTTCGGCAGATGCATCATTTTGTAGTTGAACACTCATCCCGTTGCTCGTAATGCCTTTTGCTTTCGTGCTTGAGATGGAAATAAAACGATCTTTGTCTGCGGGGCATAACTGTCGAGGACGCTCGCACGCGCCCCACCTATCGTAGGATAGTTGTAGTATGCCAGTAATCTTCCCAGGAGTGTACTCAACAACTTCCCAAAGTTTCATGGCGATTGAATGAATGATGTAGTAATGCATAAAGAACAGACAGACATACATTCATTTATATATATATAGATGACATCAGGAAGTGAGAGAATTAGACTCCGTACGTAAAATTTGGACGCTAATTCTTTGGCGCTTAGAATTAAATAATCGAGTTGGGACCCATTAACTTTTCCTATTTATGACATATTCAATGCCCGTGCCAAATTTTAAGTTTCTATGACATTGGGAAGTGACAGAATTAGATTCCGTACGTAAAATTTGGACGCTAATTCTTTGGCGCTTAGAATTGAATAGTCGGGTTGGGACCCATTAACTTTTCCTATTTATTTATTTTTTATTAATTCACTTTTTATTGAAAATTTCTTTGTCATAGTGTTCAACATTACAACCTTACATAGGTGCATTTAGATTGATCGAGGCATTGCATCAATTTGTACAATCAGATTCTTATCAATTGAATGCGTATATTACAGTATTGAATGATCATATTTCCTAGCCAGACATAGGTCCCGGCCATTCTCTCTGGCCCAGACATCCAGGCTTACAGGCTTTATTCTCCGGGTCAGGGTGAGCGGCAGCGACCGTCTTCAAGATATGTTTTTGCACCTGTACTTTTAGTAACTTTATAAGTTGTTCAAATAGTGAAATGGTAATAACCGGGGTAAGAGGGGAGATGGGGAGAGGGGTAGAAGGGGGGGGCAAGGTAGGGGGGAGGTGGTCTCTGTCGTCCGCATTAAGACTTCCATCTTTTATTTAGCAGTTTATTCCACTTTGTTGTTTATAACTCATGTCTCCGATGCCTCCGTGGGCGCCTCCTCGTCAATTTGTTAAAATATAAGTAAATATTGTTTTTCTTCGTTTTTGATTTTTCTTCGGGGTTTGGAGGTAACCCGCCCAACATAATCACACCGGGGCAGGTGTTCACGTCCCTGTTGGGGGACTGCAGGGAGGCAGCGTCCCAGGTGGCGTTTCACCCGTTGTTTCTTTATTGGGTGTAACTACGGCCGCACCGGAGAGTCTCAGCCCGGCAAAAAAGGCATTAATCGTGTCCTCTGTCTGGGAAGGCAAGGTGGTATGAGACTACTACGCTAATTCGGTTCCCAGTATGTGTTGTTTAAAGGTTGTGTTTGCTATGTGGGGGGGGGGGGGATGTGCTCAGTTAATGTCTTTTATTGTTTTCTGTTTGATAGTGTCGTTGCGCCATTGTGGTTCTATTCGCCAATCCAGTGGTCTCTGCTGGGAGGGGCATAGAGAGATCTCTGTTGGATCTGATTTCCACTGAGATGAAGATGTTCGATCTAGGGGGGTTAATCCTGTGTTATGGTGTTGGAGCAATAATTTATCCAAGGCGACCAGATGGTCAAAAATGTGGTTTACGTCGAGTTTGTCCAGCTTAGGATCTCTTCAAACTGGTAGATCTGGCTAATCTTGTCTTTCCACACCTTAGTGGGATGGGGTGACTGGTTTCTCCAGTAGATGGGGATCAATGCCTTAGCTGCCACTATCATAAATGCAGCGAGTTTGTCCTTCAGGGGGTTTACGGACTCATTCGGCCTGTTTAAGGTTATCAAGTCTGGGGTTAGAAAAATTGCTTTTTTAAGGATTATTGCCATTTCTCTTTCGATTCCTGACCAAAAGGGTTTAATTTTCTTACAATTCCACCAGATGTGTAGGTGGGTACCTTTATTTTCCTGACATCTCCAGCACCTATCTGATTCTGAAAGTTTGTAAGTGCATAGCCATTCGGGTGTTATCTACCATCTAGATAGAAGTTTATAATGGTTTTCTTAAAGGCGAACGCATGGGGAGACACCATAGGAAGATTTAAATATTGTTTTAAGTTCTGCGTCTCATATTTTTATATCTAACTCCCTCTCCCATGAGGAGATGTAAGTTGGTCTACCTAAGGCGCGAGTTGTTGTGAAATTTTTGGTCAGGAATGAAATTTTTCTGGTTTCTGAGTTTTGCGATCTTATTAACCTTTCAAATTCTGTTGTTGGACTTGTAGAGGGATATTCTCTTTTAAAACTGGCGATTGTATTTGCAATGTGTGTGATGTGGAGGTCTTGCAGTTTCTTTTGTGTGCTTGAGGAGTTAATAATGTCCCTAGGTTCCTCATGAATGATGCTTTGTAAATCAAAGATTGATTTACTTTCAAAGATGTTCCAGAGGTTTTCTGGCGTCCATGTCTTAGAGTGCTTGGTTATGTAAGGGAGTAAGCTTAAAGGCGCGCTGGGGGATGGCGAGAGGGCTAGTTCGTGAGATAGGGAGTCCCAGGTCTCGCAGATGCCCCTCAGCAGGATACTGAAGTCTTTAGAATGGTATGTTTTGGGGCAGGGAAGCCACAGGTCCCTGATAATGTTATTGCCGTAGGTCTGTTGTGCTATTTTCCTCACTTTGGAGATTTTTATCGGGGCCACTATCCATAGCCATCTATATAGGTTGATTGCCTTATAATATTCAAGGATATTAGGAAGGCCCACTCTGCCATATTGTCTTCTCTTGGACATTAGTGAGTATGCCAGACGCGGTCGTTTATATTTCCAGAAGAAGCATGAGAATTGTGAGCTGATTTTCTTTAAGAAAGATTTGGGGATGTGTTTTGGTAGCATTTGTAGTTTGTATAAGATCTTGGGAAATATATAAGTTTTAATTTAGTTAGGAGTGATGTGATTTCTGTTAGTAACGGCCTCAAATTGCTCTCATATAGTTTGGATAAGTCATTCGTGATTTTGATGCCTAGATAGTCTATGGTATGCTCTGCCCAGTCAAATGGGGAGGATTTCTTCACCTCTGCTGCTTTGTGGGGGGGCAGAGATATATTTAGTATAACTGATTTGCTTGTATTAACTTTTAAGTTGAAGAAACTCCCAAACTCTTCTAGTAAGTGATTCAAGCTAATGAGACCTTTTGTGGGGTTCGTAATCAAAAATAGTACATCGTCTGCGAAAGCAGCAGATTGAATGCAGTACCCCCCCCCCCCCCAACTTCTAGTCCTCGGATTTCTGGGCCGCCTGGAGGAGGATTTCTAAGGTGAGAATAAAAAGTGTACGGGAAAGCGGGCATCCCTGGCGCGTGCCGTTTGTTATGTTGAATGGTTGGGACAGAATCTCATTAATTTTTATTCTTGCCTAAGGTTTTGCATATAGTGAGAAGATAGCATCGATAAATTGGTGAGGGAAGTTAAATTTTTCGAGGGCTGCTCTCATAAATGTCCAACCTACACGATCAAACGCGTTTTCAGCGTCTATCCCCAAAAATATCAGGGGAATATTTTTCCTCTTAGCATATTGTATTGCGGAGTTGTCTTTTCCCTCTCTTCCTTTTACAAAGCCTGCCTGTTCGTCGGATATTAATTTGGGAACGATTCTACTCAAACTGTTGGCTATTAGTTTGGCCCAGATTTTTATATCAACATTTAATAAAGAAATTGGTCGGTAATTATTGCAATGGGTTGGGTCTTTTCCCTCTTTATGTATTAGGGTGATGTGGGCCTCCTGCGTTTGTTTGGGGAATTGAGCTCCATTCATGATTGCATTTAGCGTGGTTCTAAGTTGGGGTTCTAGTATGTGATGTAGTGTTTTGTAGTAGCCTGTTGTGAGGCCATCAGGCCCCGGGCTCTTACCGTTTGGGAAGCTATTTATAATCTCTATTAGTTCATCCTGTCTCACAGGTGACAGTAGTTCTACTGCTTCTTCTGGGTTAATTTTGGGGAGTGTGAGATTTTTGAGGAATACTTCCATGTTTTTATATTTCCTTTCTAGGTCTGTTTGTGGGAGTTTTTCTTCAATGTTGTATAGCTTTGTGTAGTAGTTATGGAATTCTATCGTGATGTCTTGGGATGTTGTAGCCTTCCCCCCCAGGACTTTTTCAATTTCTTTAATATGCGTTTTTCCTCTCGCTTTTTTTAAAATAAGGGTTGACATCAGCTTGCCTCCCTTATCTCCGTGAGCGTAAATCCTTTGCCTGTAGTTTACAGAGGATTTAGCAAACTTTTTGTCAAGTAGCGATTTTAGTTGGTCTCTAAGAGAATTTAGTTTAGATTGTGCTTTCTCTACTGCTGAGAGTTTTCTTTTTTTCTCAAGGTACGCGATTTTTGTTAATAAGTCATCTATTTTCTTTTGTTTCTGTTTCTTTAGTTTTGAGCCTAGGGATATGAAGAGGCCCCTCACGAATGCCTTATGTGTTTCCCAAATTATGGGTGCATTTGTACTGTCTTTTGAGTTAATCTCAAAGAATTCAGTAAGATCCTTAATCAGCTCGTTTAAATTCGTCCTCTCTCAGTATCGACTCGTTTAACCCCTCCATGACACGGCCTATTTTGGGCTTAAGGACGCAACAATTTTTGGCGGATTTTCTTCTCCATTTATCAAAAGTCATAACTTTTTTATTTTTCTGTGGACACGGCCGTGTGAGGGCTTGTTTTTTGCGTGGCGAACTGTAGTTTTTATCGGTGCCACTTTTGAGTACATAGACTATATTGTCAAACTTTTTTTTTTTTTATGCTAGCAGGGAGAGAAAACGCATCAATTCTGCCATAGATTTTTTTATTTTTTTTTACAACGTTAATCATGCAGCATAAATGAGACATTCCATTTTTTCTGCGGACCGGTACGGTTACAACGATACCAAAATTCTTACATTTTTTTTAGGTTTTCCCACTTTTCTGCAATAAAAACCCTTTTTTTGGAAATCTTTTTTCTATTCTAAATTGCTGCAATCAAAGTCCTGTAACTTTTTTATTTTTCGATGTATGGAGCTCTATGAGGGCTTATTTTTTGCGAGACGAGCTGTAGTTTTTACTGATACCATTTTGGGGTACATACGTTTTTTTTGATCACTTTTATTGCATTTTTAGTGAGGCAAAATGCTAAAAATTAGCATTTTGCCTCAGTTTTTTAGCGTTTTTTTGCGTGCACAGTCAAAAGCATGTGCAACTTATTGTATGCATCGTTACTAGAGATGAGCGAACGTGTCCGTAACGGACACATCCGCACCCGGACACCGGCTTTAGCGAACACTGGAGTGTTCGCGCGTAAGTGTCCGGGTGCCGCCGGGGGGCGGGGAGATGCGCGGCGGCGCGGGCGGCAGTAGCGGGGAACAGGGGGGAGCCCTCTCTCTCTCCCTCTCCCCCCCACTCCCCGCCGCACCCCCCCGCGCTGCCACGGCGGCCCCCGAACTTTTTCGCCCGAACACCGAGGTGTTCGCAAAGTTCGGTGTTCGGGCGAAAAAGGGGCGGGGCCGAACGTGTTCGCTCATCTCTAATTGTTACGGATGCGACAATACCAAATATGTGGGATTTAATTTTTTTTTTACCTTTTTTTATGCTAATCTGAAAAAAAGCAGAAAAAAGGGTTTTTTTAACATTTTTTTTACATTTTACTTTTTTTTTACATTTTTCTTTTCTTTTTTTTACATAATTTGTGTCCCTCTGAGGGACTTGCAGCACTGTGCCTATGATCGCTGTCATAAGGCATGGCAGAGCTACTGCTCTGCCATGCCTTATCGCTTATACAGCGATCATAGGCATAGGCAATACAGGATGCCAGTGTCTGGCGTCCTGTTGCCATGGTGACAGGCCGAGCTCTCGCGATGACATCACGAGTTCCGGCCGGAGACACAGAGGGAGTCCGCTCCCTCTGTGAACTCTTTCCCTGCCGCGATCTACTTTGGTCGCGGCAGGGAAGGGGTTAACAGCGGGACGCCGGCTGTGACTGACAGCCGCCTCCCGCTGCGGGATAGCGCGCGATCATATGTGATCCCGCGCTATCTCCAGGACGTAAGTTTACGTCCTGTTGCGGGAAGTACCAGGCTGCCAGGACGTAAACTTACGCCCTGCAGCGGGAAGGGGTTAAGTGCCATCTCCATTTCCCCCATTGTTAGATAGTATGTTTAAGCTGGTATGCATTGGGGCATGGTCTGATATTGTTATGCAATCTATTTGGGAGCATTGGATAGTTTTAAGGAGTTTGTTTGAAACAAAAATATAGTCGAGTCTCCGGTGTGAGGTGTGAACTTGCGAGTAGAAAGTGTAGTCTTTTTCTACTGGGTGACTGTATCTCCAAGAATCGGTTACATTTAATTCCTGTAGGGCCAAGTGGACCCGTTTTAGAGCTCTCTGCGAGACCTGGGACCTTCCCCTTGAGGTGTCTAGTAATCGGTTTAGTGTTACATTAAGATCCCCCCCCAGGATTATATGACCTTCAGCAAAGGACTTCAAAGTAAGCAGAGCGTCTGTTAGCCACTTAGATTCATTCGTGTTGGGTACATAAAAGTTGGCTAAGGTGTAGGGGGCGCCCCCAATTTCCTTTTTACAAACATGTAGCGCCCCTCTGAGTCTGTAAGCTGTTTGTCACTCTGAAAGGGGAGATCTCTATGAATGGCAATTGAGGCTCCTTTTGAGGCTGAGTCCGGGTTACAACTATGGAACCATTGTATAAAGTAATTTCTCGGGAGGGCTGGAATCTTGTTACTTTTAAAATGCGTATTTTAAAGGAATGCGATTTTCGTTTTACTATTCCTTAAGAGCTATAGCAGATGATGTCTTTTATTTGGCGAATTTAACCCTTTAGTGTTAAAGGTGGTAACGGTTATACTACCTTTTTGGAGCGATGGATTTTTTTTGTTGTTGTTGTCTCTGTTTTTGTTGTGGAGGGAAGATATTTCGATGCCAATATGAGTTGTCAGTTCTGTCAGGATGTCTAGCGGGCATATTACTTGGAAATTGTTTCAGTATGGATTTACGTGGAAAGTGAAGAGTGAAGAGTGAAGGGGAGGGAGGAGAGGGGTGACTATTCGGTTGGAGGGAGAACTGCAGTTAACAAAGTTTTCTAGACCGGGGGAACAGTGTCCGGTCAACTGTTGTGAGAACTATAAATGTTGCTGTGTGGATCGGAAGCACCCCGACAACTGCCCTTAGCGGGACTCTGTTGTCACTGTCCTTCCCATCCAAGGACTGCTCTCGGGTAAGGGCAAATGTAAAAGTGGTGTGTGTGTGTGGTAGACTCACTCACATGTGCAGCTCCCCCTGGCAGCGTGAGTTCAGGTGTTGTCTTCAATCCCGCTTGTTTCAGCCGGGGAATTTTCTCCTCCCTTTTGCCGATCCCGTCTCCCTGTTAATCGGGTCATATCACTGTGACCTGCGCTTGGGTATGGGGAGGGGTAAACCGGAACAGGAGGAGGTAGGAGAGACATGAGAGATAGAAGGAAGGGAAAGGTACATAAACCTGAACAACAACTAGTGCAAATGTTTCCTTCATTCCCAATATGACACAATCTGCATACATGACCTACTATACCTCATATACTTATAGGCTGGACTTATCTTTTCTCCTGCTTTTGATACGGGTCCCCCCAGGCGGGGGGGACTGGGGGGGGGGGGCGACCCCCGTGCAACCCCCCAGGCCCACCCCACCCTAGGCCCCCTTTTTTTATGCTGGCTCACCCTTCTTGTATAGAGCTTGCTATTTAGACTTGGTAGTCATTGTCTAATAGACAGTCATTTTTAAAGTCTTTGCTTTCAAGTCTAGAGTTCACACTTTCTTCTTATGCTGGTTTAAGCTTGAGAAGATCGGTTAGCGCGGGGTCTCTTTTTGGGTGACCTGGGTCCTGCAGGCAATGTCTCATACAAGTAGCCATGGTATATACGCTCCAAACGGCGTATGCTGTAAGCAGACTGTGTCTTGTAACTAAGGGTACAAAAGTCTCAGGACTGTGTCTCCTTCTCGTTGGTCTTACTTGCCGCTCGCCCATGGGGTTACCACATCACGTGAGCAGTCTCTTTTAGTGTCCTAGGACAGGGTTTTAGTGCTGTATTTCTTGCTTTTTGGGGATTTGGATTTTGTAATTGTTTTCCAAGGCTCCACCTCCGGAAGAGGGGGAAATGTTAGGTCGTATTGTGTTGGCATCCAGGAAGGTATTTCGATCAGATCTATTTTTAGTTGTTGCCAGATTGCTTCTAGGTCCTCCGGGGTTCTGACCGTCATTCTACGACCCGCGTCATTGATTGCCAGACCAAACGGGAACAGCCAGGAATATTGAATTCCTTTAGATTTTAAGGCTTCCAATAGTGGTCGTAGTAAGTGCCTTTTTGCCAAAGTAGAGGGTGCGATATCTTGGTAGAAGTGTATTGTTACATCGTTGTATTTGAACATCTGACGTGTTCTTGTAGCGTTTAATATGGCACTTGTATCTGTGAAGGAGAGCAGCCCGCAGATTACATCCCTTGGTGGGTCTCCATCTTTAGGTTTGGGTCTAATTGCTCTGTGTATTCTTTCAATTTGGATTTGTACTGCCCTCTCATCTCCCAGCAAATCTGTGAAGATTTCTCCGGCCACTTTGCGTAAGGACTCTGCTGCCCAGGATTCCGGGAGGTCTTTTATCCGCACGTTGCATCGCCTGCTGTGATTCTCTTGGTCCTCAATTATAGTGAGCGCTCGATCTAGGTATGAGCGGTGGACCTCTACCACTTGTGTGGTAGCTTTTGCCTGTTTTATAATGGCTGAGCATGATCCCTCTAGGTCTTCTACTCTATGACCAATTTGTTGTAGTTCAGTTTTAATGTCCGCAAGTTCTGACATTATTGGTTGAGTGACTTTTAGGAGTGCTTTTTGTAAGAATGATTTGGAGATTTGGGCGCTGAGGTCGCAATCTTCTTCTATATCGCTGTCTAGCTCTGAATCTTGAGTCGCTTGGTCTGGGTTGCTTTGTGAGGGAAGCGATTTTGCCATGGCACTTGGAGAATGAGCTTTTTTTTAAAGGAATTTCTGCATGTCGACTTGTTTTTTTTGTCTTCTCGGTGTGTCTGGCGGGTCGCAGCTACGTTCTCTGCTGCCCTTCACCCTTTTGTGCAATTATAGAAAATGCGTGGGGAAGTATCTGACAATTAAGAGAGCCTTGGTCAGCAGTTATCTTGTAATATGTCCCGTGTTGCGGGTCAGGGGGCCACCTTTTCCACACAAGTTGGAGGTCAGTCTGTCATCTTTTGGGCTATCTTCTGCTCATGGATAGCTAGAGTTGTGCGGGGTCGAGAGGAATTCAAGGTTTATAATTGCGGCAGACTTGTATCTAAAGTCCTGAAAAATTGTATTATAAGAGGACCTGCGTGGCACAGTTCCGGAAAAATTAGAGCTATGCTTTGGAAAGGGTTTTTACTGTACTGTAGGTCAGGAAGCTGTCTGTGATTTCGTTATGCTGCTTGGCGGCAAAAGATTGCTTAGGGAGTTGTAATGGTAGCAGACTTGCGTCTGTAGTCCTCCGGAAAAATTAGGGTAGCACCCTTTTGTAATCTTCAATTTACTGCAGATTGAGCAGTTTCAACCTTGCCAAGTGGATGCTCCTTGGAGCTATTGCCTCTTCTCCCCTTCACAGCTGCAGGCGCAATAGGGGGAGAGGGGGGGGGGGAGAGATGGCGGGAGGTTCGGGAGGGAAGTCTGGCTTGACGGAGGGAAGCAGGGAGGTAAGATGGATATGATGCTCTTATGGCTCGGGAGGAGCTGCCCGCAAGGTGAAAGGGCTTCCTGGGGTCCCCGGTACTCACTGCTTGTGTGACAGCCACGGCTCTCCTCTGTGCCAGCTGTCGCGGCTTCCGCTCACGGGACTGTGCAGAGAAGCACTCTGGGTGCAGTCTATGTGCGCGGGTCTCTCCTCCGTTCCCCTCCGCGGGTGCCGCTCTCTGCAAGACTCTGGGGTAAGTGTGCTGTAGGTTGCAGTCTTTTTGGCACTCCTCCACACGTGCCGCTTACCCTCCTCTCTCAGAATCCAGACCGTGGCTCCGTATAGACTCTATGCCCCGAACCTCCAACCTCACCGATTTTGTGGGGAAACCTCTCAAAGTAATCCTCGCTCTGCAGGGAAGCTATTCCAGTTAGTGTGGGGTACAACTTCTGGCTTGGAAACACCAAAAAAAGCGGTATAACTTCTATGGCTCTGGAGCTCAGTTTCAGTGTGACTTCACACTCTGCAGGCTTGACCACGCCCCCAACTTTTCCTATTTATGATATAATCAATGCTCATGCCAAATTACATCGGAAAGTGAGAGAATTAGATTCCATACATAAAATTTGGACGCTAATACTTTTGCGCTTAGAATTGAAAAAAGGAATTGGGACCCATTAGCTTTTCCTATTTATGACAATCAATGCTCGTGCCAAAATTCAAGTTTCTATGACATTGGGAAGTGAGAAAATTAGATTCTGTACGTAAAATTTGGATGCCAATTCTTTGGCGCTTAGAATTGAATAATCGAGTTGGGACCCATTAACTTTTCCTATTTATAACATAGTCAATGCTCGTGCCAAATTTCAAGTTTTTATGACATTGGGAAGTGAGAGAATTAGATTCCGTACGTAAAATTTGGACGCTAATTCTTTTGCGCTTAGAATTTAATAATCGAGTTGGTACCCATTACCTTTTCCTATTCATGGCATAATCAATGCTCGTGCCAAATTTCAAGTTTCTATGACATTGGGAAGTGAGAGAATTAAATTCCATACGTAAAGTTTGGACGCTAATTCTTTTGCGCTTAGAATTGAATAATCGAGTTGGGACCAATTAGCTTTTCCTATTTATGACATAATCAATGCCCGTGCGAAATTTCAAGTTTCTATGATATTGGGAAGTGATGGAATTAGATTCCGTACGTAAATTTTGGACGCTAATTTTTTTGCGCTTAGAATTGAATAATCGAGTTGGGACCCATTAACTTTTCCTACTTATGACATAGTCAATGCTTATGCCAAATTTCAAGTTTCTATGTCATTGGGAAGTGAGAGAATTAGATTCCGTGAGTAAAATTTGAACGCTAATTCTTTTGTGCTTAGAATTGAATAAATCGAGTTGGGACCCATTAGCTTTTCCTGTTTATGACATAATCAATGCTCATGCCAAATTTCATGTTTCTATGACATCGGGAAATGGGAAAATTAGATTCTGTACGTAAAATTTGGACGCTAATTCTGTGGCGCTTAGAATTGAATAATCAAGTTGAGACCCATTAGCTTTTCCTATTTATGACATAATCAATGCTCGTGTCAAATTTCATGTTTCTATGACATCGGAAAGTGAGAAAATTAGATTCCGTACGTAAAATTTGGACGCTAATTCTTTGGCGCTTAGAATTGAATAATCAAGTTGGGATCCATTAACTTTTCCTACTTATGACATAGTCAATGCTTATGCCAAATTTCAAGTTTCTATGTCATTGGGAAGTGAGAGAATTAGATTCCGTGAGTAAAATTTGAACGCTAATTTTTTTGTGCTTAGAATTGAATAAATCGAGTTGGGACCCATTAGCTTTTCCTGTTTATGACATAATCAATGCTCGTGTCAAATTTCATGTTTCTATGACATCGGAAAGTGAGAAAATTAGATTCCGTACGTAAAATTTGGACGCTAATTTTTTTGCGCTTAAAATTGAATAATCGAATTAGGACCCATTAACTTTTCCTATTTATGACATAATCAATGCTCATGCCAAATTTCAAGTTTCTATGACACCGGGAAGTGAGAGAATTAGATTCAGTACATAAAATTTGGACGCTAATTCTTTGGCGCTTAGAATTGAATAATTGAGTTGGGACCCATTAACTTTTCCTATTTATGACATAATCAATGCTCTTGCCAAATTTCAAGTTTTTATGACATTGGGAAGTGATGGAATTAGATTCCGTACGTAAAATTTGGACGCTAATTTTTTTGTGCTTAGAATTGAATAATCGAGTTGGGACCCATTAACGTTTCCTATTTATGACATAATCAATGCTCGTGCCAAATCTCAAGTTTCTACGATATTGGAAAGTGAGCTTTCATGTTACCTCAGTGGTATAATATATAACAACTAGAGATGAGCGAGCACCAAAATGCTCGGGTGCTCGTTACTCGGGATGAAAATTTCGCGATGCTCGAGGGTTCGTTTCGAGTAACGAACCCCATTGAAGTCAATGGGCGACTCAAGCATTTTTGTATTTCGCCGATGCTCGCTAAGGTTTCCATTTGTGAAAATCTGGGCAATTCAAGAAAGTGATGGGAACGACACAGCAACGGATAGGGCAGGCGAGGGGCTACATGTTGGGCTGCATCTCAAGTTCCCAGGTCCCACTATCAAGCCACAATAGCGGCAAGAGTGCCCCCCCCTCCCAACAATTTATCACTTCTGAAAAGCCCTCATTAGCAATGCATACCTTAGCTAAGCACCACACTACCTCCAACAAAGCACAATCACTGCCTGCATGACACTCCGCTGCCACTTCTCCTGGGTTACATGCTGCCCAACCCCCCCCCCCCCCGCACGACCCAGTGTCCACAGCGCACACCAAATTGTCCCTGCGCAGCCTTCAGCTGCCCTCATGCCACACGCTGGCCTCATGCCACACCACCCTCATGTCTATTTATAAGTGCGTCTGCCATGAGGAGGAACCGCAGGCACACACTGCAGAGGGTTGGCACGGCTAGGCAGCGACCCTCTTTAAAAGGGGCAGGGCGATAGCCCACAAAGCTGTAGAGAAGCAATGAGAAATATAATCCTGTGCCACCGCCATCAGGAGCTGCACACGTGGGCATAGCAATGGGGAACCTATGTGCCACACACTATTCATTCTGTCAAGGTGTCTGCATGCCCCAGTCAGACTGGTAATATGTACCTTAACAGTAACCGCGTTGGTGGTAATGTGGTGGTGACTGCGGACCTAGTAGCGCGGTTGTATTTTGTTGGTTTTCGGAATGTGGCCAGGATTAAGTGGGCCGTGGCGGGGGGATGGTGGGGGGGCTCTCTTGTTGTGTCGGTAAAGGTGAAATTCTTGGACTGCCACCAGACGAACCAATGCAAAGGCATTTGCCAAGAATGTTTTCATTGTTGGAGGAGGAGGGGGATGTTTTTGAGGCACTACGTGTCCTCTCCACGTGTCCGTGGTTATATGCACCTTAACAGTAACCGCGTTGGTGGTAATGTGGTGGTGACTGCGGACCTAGTAGCGTGGTTTAATTTTGTTGGTTTTCGGAATGTGGCCAAGATTAAGTGGGCCGTGGCGGGGGATGTTTTTGAGGCACTACGTGTCCTCTCCACGTGTCCGTGGTTATATGCACCTTAACAGTAACCGCGTTGGTGGGAAATGTCCTCGCCGCCATCATGTCTTTGGGAAGCCTCTGTTTCCACACCCCAGAGACATACCATTAGCAGCGGTATAGGCAGAGCCCATAATTCGTAACATTTCAGCCGTAGCATTAGGACAGGCCCCACTAACATATCACTAGCAACATTATAGGGGGAGCACAGTATTAGTTCCATTTCAGTAATAGTAGCAGCCTACACAGGCCCCAGTAACAATTCCAAAGCAGCAGTATAGTGGGAGCGCAGTCTTCGTTCCATTTCAGTAATAGTAGCACTCAAGACAGGCACCAGTAACAATTCCGAAGCAGCAGTATAGTGGGAGCTCAGTCTTCGTTCTATTTCAGTAATAGTAGCACTCAAGACAGGCCCCAGTAACAATTCCGAAGCAGCAGTATTGGAGGAGCATAGTCTAAGTTCCATTTAAGTAATAGTAGCAGCCTACACAGGCCCCAGGAACAATTCCGAAGCAGCAGTATAGTGGGAGCGCAGTCTTAGTTCCATTTCAGTAGCTGCAGTATAGCCAAGGCCCAAGTTACATTTATGTAGCTAAAGTGTAGGCCAACCCCACACACCTTTCTGTACCATGAGTGCAGGCGAAGAACATAGAAATTGCTATGATTACACTGTAGGTGAGGGCCCAAAAAAATGGTGTACCAACAGTACTAATGTACCTCAGTAAAAATTGGCCATGCCCAACCAAGATGGCAGGTGAAACCCATTAATCGCTTTGGTTAATGTGGCTTAAGTGGTAACTAGGCCTGGAGGCAGCCCAGTTTAACGAAAAATTGTTTCAAGTTAAAGTTCCAACGCTTTTAAGAGCATTGAAACGTATAAAAATTTTTTAGAAAAATTATATGAGTGAGCCTTGTGGCCCTAAGAAAAATTGCCCATTCAGCGTGATTACGTGAGGTTTCAGGAGGAGGAGCAGGAGGAGGAATATTATACACAGATTGATGAAGCAGAAATGTCCCCGTTTTGGATGGTGAGAGAGAACGATGCTTCCATCCGCGGGTGCAGCCTACGTATTGCTTAGGTATCGCTGCTGTCCGCTGGTGGAGAAGAGAAGTCTGGGGAAATCCAGGCTTTGTTCATCTTGATGAGTGTAAGCCTGTCGGCACTGTCTGTTGACAGGCGGGTACGCTTATCTGTGATGATTCCCCCAGCCGCACTAAACACCCTCTCCGACAAGACGCTAGCCGCAGGACAAGCAAGCACCTCCAGGGCATACAGCGCTAGTTCAGGCCACGTGTCCAGCTTCGACACCCAGTAGTTTTAGGTGGCAGAGGCGTCACGGAGGACGGTTGTGTGATCGGCTACGTACTCCCTCACCATCCTTTTACAGTGCTCCCGCCGACTCAGCCTTGACTGGGGAGCGGTGACACAGTCTTGGTGGGGAGCCATAAAGCTGTCTAGGCCCTTAAAGACTGTTGCACTGCCTGGGCTGTACATGCTGCTCGATCTCCGCACCTCCCCTGCTACCTGGCCCTCGGAAATGCGCCTTCTGCCACTAGCGCTGTCGGATGGGAATTTTACCATCAGCTTGTCCGCCAGGGTCCTGTGGTATAGCAACACTCTCGAACCCCTTTCCTCTTCGGGAATGAGAGTAGGAAGGTTCTCCTTATAGCGTGGGTCGAGCAGTGTGTACACCCAGTAATCCGTAGTGGCCAGAATGCGTGTAACGCGAGGGTCACGAGAAAGGCATCCTAACATGAAGTCAGCCATGTGTGCCAGGGTACCTGTACGCAACACATGGCTGTCTTCACTAGGAAGATCACTTTCAGGATCCTCCTCCTCCTCCTCCTCCTGCTCAGGCCATACACGCTGAAAGGATGACAGGCAAGCAGCAGGGGCACCGTCAGGAGTGGGCCAAGCTGTCTCTTCCCCCTCCTCCTCATGCTCCTCCTGCTCCTCCTGAATGCGCTGAGACATAGACAGGAGGGTGCTCGGACTATCCAGCGACATACTGTCTTCCCCCGCCTCCGTTTCCGAGCGCAAAGCATCTGCCTTTATGCTTTGCAGGGAACTTCTCAAGATGCATAGCAGAGGAATGGTGACGCTAATGATTGCAGCATCGCCGCTCACCACCTGGGTAGACTGCTCAAAGTTTCCAAGGACCTGGCAGATGTCTGCCAACCAGGCCCACTCTTCAGAAAATAATTGAGGAGGCTGACTCCCACTGCGCCGCCCATGTTGGAGTTGGTATTCCACTATAGCTCTACGCTGCTCATAGAGCCTGGCCAACATGTGGAGCGTAGAGTTCCACCGTGTGGGCACGTCGCACAGCAGTCGGTGCACTGGCAGATTAAAGCGATGTTGCAGGGTGCGCAGGGTGGCAGCGTCCGTGTGGGACTTGCGGAAATGTGCGCAGAGCCGGTGCACCTTTCCGAGCAGGTCTGACAAGCGTGGGTAGCTTTTCAGAAAGCGCTGAACCACCAAATTAAAGACGTGGGCCAGGCATGGCACGTGCGTGAGGCTGCCGAGCTGCAGAGCCGCCACCAGGTTACGGCCGTTGTCACACACGACCATGCCCGGTTGGAGGCTCAGCGGCGCAAACCAGCGGTCGGTCTGCTCTGTCAGACCCTGCAGCAGTTTGTGGGCCGTGTGCCTCTTATCTCCTAAGCTGAGTAGTTTCAGCACGGCCTGCTGACGCTTGCCCACCGCTGTGCTGCCACGCCGCGCGACACCGACTGCTGGCGACGTGCTGCTGCTGCTTACACATCTTGATTGCGAGACAGAGGTTGCGGAGGAGGAGGAGGAGGAGGGTGCTTTAGTGGAGGAAGCATACACCGCCGCAGATACCAGCACCGAGCTGGGGCCCGCAATTCTGGGGGTGGGTAGGACGTGAGCGGTCCCAGGCTCTGACTCTGTGCCAGCCTCCACTAAATTCACCCAATGTGCCATCAGGGAGATGTAGTGGCCCTGGCCGCCTGTGCTTGTCCACGTGTCCGTTGTTAAGTGGACCTTGGCAGTAACCGCGTTGGTGAGGGCGCGTACAATGTTGCGGGATACGTGGTCGTGCAGGGCTGGGACGGCACATCGGGAAAAGTAGTGGCGAGTGGGAACTGAGTAGCGCGGGGCCGCCGCCTCCATCATACTTTTGAAGGACTCCGTTTCCACAACCCTATACGGCAGCATCTCAAGGCTGATAAATTTGGCTATGTGGACGGTTAACGCTTGAGCGTGCGGGTGCGTGGCGGCTTACTTGCGCTTGCGCTCAAACACTTGTGCTAGCAACGGCTGGACGGTGCGGTGCGAGACATTGGTGGATGGGGCCGAGGACAGCGGAGGGTGTGGGTGCAGGCCAGGAGACGGTAGTTCCTGTGTCCTCAGAGCGGGGTTGGATCTCAGTGGCAGGTTGGGGCACAGGGGGAGAGGCAGCGGTGCAAACCGGAGGCGGTGAACGGCCTTCGTCCCACCTTGTGGGGTGCTTGGCCATCATATGTCTGCGCATGCTGGTGGTGGTGAGGCTGTTGGTGGTGGCTCCCCGGCTGATCTTGGCGCGACAAAGGTTGCACACCACTGTTCGTCGGTCGTCAGGCGTCTCTGTGAAAAACTGCCAGACCTTAGAGCACCTCGGCCTCTGCAGGGTGGCATGGCGCGAGGGTGTGCTTTGGGAAACACTTGGTGGATTATTCGGTCTGGCCCTGCCTCTACCCCTGGACACCGCACTGCCTCTTGCAACCTGCCCTGCTGCTGCCCGTGCCTCCCCCTCTGAAGACCTGTCCTGTGTAGGCATTGCACACCAGGTGGGGTCAGTCACCTCATCGTCCTGCTGCTCTTCCTCCGAATCCACTGTGCGCTCCTCCCTCGGACTTACTGCCCTTACTACTACCTCACTGCAAGACAACTGTGTCTGATCGTCATCGTCCTCCTCACCCACTGAAAGGTCTTGAGACAGTTGCCGGAAGTCCCCAGCCTCATCCCCCGGACCCCGGGAACTTTCGAATGGTTGGGCATCAGTGACGATAAACTCCTCTGCTTGGAGAGGAACCACTGCTGCCCAATCTGAGCAGGGGCCCGAGAACAGTTCCTGGGAGTCTGCCCACTCATGAGCATGTGTCATTGTAGTGGAGTGAGGAGGCTGGGAGGAAGGAGGAGTAGCAGCCTGAGGATTTGGATTTGCAGCACTGGACGGCGCAGAACTGTGGGTGGATGATAGCTTGCTCGAAGCACTTTCTGCCATCCACGACAGGACCTGCTCACACTGCTCATTTTCTAATAAAGGTCTCCCGCGTGGACCCATTAATTGGGCGATGAATGTGGGGACGCCAGAAACGTGCCTCTCTCCTAATCGCGCAGCAGTCGGCTGCGATACACCTGGATCAGGAGCTCGCCCTGTGCCCACACACTCACTTGGGCCTACGCATCCTCGGCCACGTCCACGTCCTCTAGGCTTACCCCTACCCCTCAGCATGCTGTATTACCAGTGATTTCCCAGGCAGGAAATAAATTGGCGCAAGCCTGCAGGACAAATACAATTTTTCCCTTTTTGGGAAACGGAGGGCCCACTGACTATATTCAATCAGATAAGATATGTGTTGCACAGAAATGCAGTTATATGAAGTGCAGCAGAGCGGAGACTTTTCACAGGCAGCAAATAAATTGGCGCAAGCCTGCAGGACAAATACAATTTTTCCCTTTTTGGGAAACGGAGGGCCCACTGACTATATTCAATCAGATAAGATATGTGTTGCACAGAAATGCAGTTATATGAAGTGCAGCAGAGCGGAGACTTTTCACAGGCAGCAAATAAATTGGCGCAAGCCTGCAGGACAAATACAATTTTTCCCTTTTTTGGAAACGGAGGGCCCACTGACTATATTCAATCAATAATATATGTCTTCTGGCCCTGCCTACACAATTCTCTCCCTGTAGTATTACTGCAAGGCGCAATGCTCTGCAGACAGCCGATTTTGAAAAGAAAAAAATATGCAACACTGCTAACAGCAGCCTGCACAGTACTGCACACGGATAGATGTGGCCCTAAGAAGGACCGTTGGGGTTCTTGAAGCCTACACTGACTCCTAACACTCTCCCTACCTAACCACCACTTCTGTCCCTGTAGTATTACTGCAAGGCGCAATGCTCTGCAGACTGCCGATTTTGAAAAAAAAAAATTTGTGCAACACTGCTAACAGCACCCTCCACAGTACTGCACACGGATAGATGTGGCCCTGAGAAGGACCGTTGGGGCTCTTGAAGCCTACACTCACTCCTAACACTCTCCCTACAGCAGCACCAGCAGCAGCACTTTCCCTCAGCTAACTCACAAGGCATCTGAGGCGAGCCGCTGGAGGGGCCGACTTTTATACTCGGGTGACATCTGATCTCCCCAGCCACTCACAGCAGGAGGGTGGTATAGGGCTTGAACGTCACAGGGGGAAGTTGTAATGCCTTCCCTGTCTTTCAATTGGCCAGAAAAGCGCGCTAACGTCTCAGAGAGGAAACTGAAAGTAACCCGAACACCGCGTGGTGCTCGTTAAGAGTAACGAGCATCCCGAACACCCTAATATTCGCACGAATATCAAGCTCGGACGAGTACGTTCGCTCATCTCTAATCTCTAATCGAATGGAGTAACCTTTTGGTGCATAAGGCTATCATTCCATTTCAAAAACAGGATTATGGGTCTGAATTTCTTTCTCCCCATTATCCCTATGGTCTAGTTTGCCCCAATCTTTTGCTTTGTACTATGGTGCATATTGGGAGATTAAGACATACATCTATGTCATCTCCATGTGACACCTATTTCTAATTAAGCATTAGTACGCAAACTACTCAAGACTATAAAACTCTATCCCTTGCAGGCTCCCAACCGAAAGAGCTACCCTTACGCTCTATCTGAGAGTATAGAACCCTAGCACAACTGGGACACCTCGGTTACCGTATCATAGCATAACTGGGACATCTCGGTTACAATAGCAACCAGTAGAGAAGTCTTGCTGTATCTTCATAAACTTTAGATAGAGCTCTTCCTCTACTCAGACTACTGTTCTCTTCTGGGATACTCTATGAATTTTTTCTACCTTTAAAATCTAAAAAAAATTTCTAGTACTATATCTCCTGATGATCCACTAAACTTATAGTAGAGTCTAAGTACTGATCATCATAAGTGACTACTAATGGTGTGCTATGGTTCAAATTCCAACTTACACGTGAAGTAACTAATAGTACACTATAGTCCTATAGCTGGATACCATTTCTCCAGCCTACAGAGGAGAAGGTACAATTTTAAGTACTCTTTGTTTCCAGGTGAAATATTATTGCACCTGAAAAAAGAACACAATCCCGGTCCGACGAGACTTCTTTAGTTCATACTATCCTGACCAGTGTAGTATTTCCTCAATGAACCCTACTAACTGACAAACACAATCACCTTTCGTTTGGGTTCCTTGGTATATTCTTTTTCCCTACGGGATAATTCCCCTCAGTAGTCATTATTAGGGGTAATTGTGCGCCAAGAAGTACTTTTCAACCGAGTACTATAAAACTCCAGGTCTTCTTTGAAAGACACCATGAGAAGACTTCTCAAACACGGTCAGGGCAGTGTCTAAGTACAGTTCAGCATTCACAGCAATCCTGTCTTGCTCTTATACAACACAATTCAGAACTAAAGTTGTCACACTAACTTCCCGCTGTTTATTCCGGGTAGAGTGTTTTTGTTATTAAAAGAAACATTCTATATATCTATCGAGTATCAAAAATTTCCAGGCCCCCACTGGTTTTTACCACTTATTACTAACGAGTGGGTTGAGGTACCTGGTATATGTGTGTCGTTTTTGTAGTGCCCTGTACATGTATTTTAGATATACCTAATAAAATGTATGTTTTTAAAGTAAGTCACGTCTGTGAATTCAGCCATACTACTTCATCTTAAACCGAAAACAAAAACTCTACTAGTGTCACACACAGCCCTCCACAAGGACTGGATATGATAAGCCGGGCACCGATAATTAAAGAAATTTATCCCTAGGATTACTCTATCCCTAAAATTTCCCTACTTTTTCCCTTAAACTTGCCCTCAGAAATACTGTCCTTAGCTCTCCCTATTCTGCCCCTAAAATGACCCTAACAATAGAAAAAGAAAACTGCCCCAACCTCTCATAATCCAGAGAGCGCACCTTCACCAGGTCACCCAAGATGTTTCTATATACCTCATCTGCAGGGAGGATTTTCTCTTCCGTCGACACTAAATGTGAAACCTGACCACTAAGCTGACTAGGAATAAAGTGCACCAATTCCTACAACCAAGGTCCCTGAATGCCCCATAAACCAATTCCGCATAGGAAAGGCCTGCCAGCCTAGGCCAACCAATGGAGGTTCCCACACGATTGTACATCTCTGTACTGAAGGGGCACTGAAGCAGGAAGTGCTCCATGCTTTCCAGCACATTGCTGCACTCCTGGCGTGGGCAACCCCTATCCACCAGTGGCCCGCTCTTCAAGTTACCCCTTACATACAGTCTCCCGTGGAAACAGTGCCAAGTCAAGTCCCAAAACTTCAAGGGGATCCTGTCAGAATTTAATAAACACAACCCTACCACCAGGTCCCGACTTGGGCAGTCCTTGAGTGCCAGAGGCTTCTGAAAATGGGTCAACAGAACCCTCTTGTCGAGGAGCTTCCTCGACAGAGTCCTGATCTCCCACATCCCTAGACCCCACCGATGTATCATCTTCAGAACCATGGTAGTGTAAACTGGAATATGCCTGTGCGGCATGCCGAGATCCTTCACTTGCCCTCCTGTCTCCCATTCCTGGAAGTAAGCCCGAAGCCATCCCCAACAGGAGAATACCCCCGGAGGAGCCCTCTCAAGCCAGAGGTTGCCTATGTTGTTCCTAACAAAGGTGTTTACAAGAAACACCACGGGGTTGACCATAGATAACCCCCCTAGTCTCCTCGTGCGGTACGTAACATCTCTCCTAATTAGGTTCAAACTATTCCCCCACAACATCAGGAAGAACAGGTTGTAGACCTGAGTCCAGAGAGGCTCTGGTAAATGCATACGCTGCCCAGGTAGATGAATACAGGGAGCAGGTATGTTTTGATCAGATTAACCCTTTCCCAAGGGGTCAAAGACCATCCCTTCCACTAGGCCACCTTCTGAGTGGCTCCATCAAGTCTGACCACCCAATTTTTCATGGGGTAATCTCCCTGGCCAAATTCGATACCGAGCACTTTAGCCGAGTCCTGGGGCACAGGAAGGTTGCCTGGGAGACCAAATGTAGAACCTCCCCTTCCTAACCAGAGACTTTCGCACCAGTTGATGCCAGACCCGGATGCTTCCGAGTAGTGATCCACCTCCGTCATCACGTACTCTGCCTCCTGCCTCGAGGACACAAAGACGATGAAATCATCAGCATATGCTGCCACTCTGACGGTGGCTTCCGTCACTGCCCTATTCATCCCAACCCCCCCCCCCCATACGGCCACCATCAATCCTCCTAAGGAAAGGATCAATGGCAAACACGTACAGCACGAGGCTCAGAGGACAACGCTGACGGATGCCAGAACCAACCTCAAACGGGTGGCCGACCCAACCATTCACTAGTGGGAAAGTCTTAGCCCCCGCATACAATGTTATGAGCCAATTGACAAACCCCACTGGCAAGCCATATCTCAGAAGAACAGACCAGAGGTATTCGTGGTTAACCCGATCAAACACTTTGGCCTGATCCAAGGACAGCAAGTCCCCCTCCAAGTGACCCACCCTACTCTGCTCCATTGCCTCTCGGACACCGAAAACAGCACTAAAAGTGCTGTGGCCTGGAACAGAGCAATGCTGGGCCCCCGAGAGGAGCCGGGGTGCAAACTCGACCAGCCGATTAAACAGCACTTTTGCCAGAACCTTCCTGTCCGTATTGAGAAGCGCTATGGGACGCCAGTTCTCATTATGGCTCGGATCCTTACCTTTTGACAAAATGATCAAGGCCGACCTCCTCATTGACTTTGGGAGAGTGTCCGAGGAAAGACACTCATTGAATACCTCAGTCAAGATGGGACTCAAGATGTCCTTAAAGGTCTTATAGTACTCAGTTGTTAAGCCATCCGGACCAGGCGATTTTTTGAGCCCAAGCCTATCAATTGCCAGTTTAACTTCCACTACATTGGTGTCCTCTGTCAAAACATTAAGGGAGTTGTCATCCCCTTGCTTAGGAACAGCTTCAGCCAGGAAAGCCGACATCACGTCTCAATCTAGATCCCTCTTTCTCAAAAGGTGCGAGTAAAGGGATCTGACGACTTTCAGAATCCCTGATCTGGACCTGTTCAGAGATCCTGTACTGTCGAACAGTCCAGTGACAACTTTACGATTCACTGACATTTTACAGTTTCTGTAAGGGTCAGGTGAGTGGTACTTCCTGAAATTCCTCTCAAAAACCAACGATGCGTGCCTCTCATTCTGGCACCCTTTGAGCAAAGACTTCACTCTGGAGATATCCTCACGGCTACCTCCAGTCAAAACGAGATGTTCGAGTTTCCTCCTCAGGCCCTGATAAAGATGGTACTTACTCAGGCTCCTGAGGCTAAAGAGCTGGCAGAAGAACCTTGCCGCCTTGATCTTGAGCATCTCCCACCACTCAGAGTTACTGATACAAAGATCCAGTAATGGTACCTGGCTCTGCAGAAAATCCTCAAAGGACTGTCTTATCTCTGCATCCCTCAGGAATGACAAATTCAGCCTCCATAAGCCTCTGCCCATTCGGGGGGTCTCTGCAACATTCAGGGAAAACAAAATCAGAGAATGGTCGGAGAATTCCACCAGAACAACAGAAACCGCTGTGGTAAAAAGGACTGACACTCCGCTATATGGCTCAACCGCAAGAGATCAGTAAGATGGACCAGACCTCCTTTTGTTCTAGGTACCTCACTGTCTGCCTCCTCCAAAGTCAAGGAGAAAGTTTGGAACCTATTGGAGAGTTCAACAGGAGGAGAGTTGGGATTACCTTTTTCTGCCTCTGGCCTCGTGTAGGAAAAGTTTTCCTTTCCCTCGTTTTTTTTTCTCCCAGTGCCCTGCTTGCATTTTTTCTTTTACCACTCCTTGTCATCCTCACCCACACTTGCATAGTGGGAGGAATCTGAAGAAGTGGCAGCCTCCTTCCTTTGGATCCTCCTGACCTCCTCATCCAATTCCCGTGAAGCCTCAGCTACATGATTTGCATCCGGAGCAGGGGCCAGCATTGACCCACCTGCCACCTGAGTTTCCACCAGCTCCCTGCTCCTTCTGCGCTTTTCTTGGCACCTCAGCTTGGCAGCTCCAGCATGCTTGTTCCTCCTTGGCTCCTGGGCTCCATCGCCTCTGCTGGTCCCCTCTCACGCAGAGGCAACCTCACAGCTCTCCTCTGCTGGGGTGACAACCGCATTGGCGAAAGAACGTGGACAGTGACTGAATGGGTGACCGAGGTCACCACACGGGTGATACCTAATCTCTGTACAAGATGCTGCAAGAAAGATGACCTACCTTGCCACACATAGCACACTTGATGACTTTACAGGCGGCACTCAAATGTGTGGGGTTGCCGCACTTGTGACAAAGCTTTGGTTGCCCCTAGTAGAAGGCCAAGATACGATCCCGACCGAGGAAGGCCACAGATGGTATGTGGGCCACCGAGTTTTCTGAATGCTTTAGTTTCACCATAAACGTCCAGGCTCCGGACCAGATGCTGTGTTCGTCCCGGTTCTTATTGGGCATGTCTACCACCTCACCAAACCGACTTAGCCAAGTCATAATATCATAACAAGAGAGGGACTCGTTATGAGTCAAAATGGTCACTTTCTTGACTCCAGTCTGGCAGGTTACCACTTGTGATGCGAAACCACACCATTTGGGCTTGTCCATCAACTTTTGGTTCCCCCAGAATAGCTCAAGGCCCTCTGGGTGAAAAAAGCTGATGTCAAACTTAGACATGCCGTAAGGATGGATCAGGGCATAGATGTCATTCTCCCTGAACCGCATCTTCAGCAGAAGCTCTACCACCTTACTCTTTGAGGGGCATGCGTCATCGCCTCTCCACTGAAGACGGGCCACATTCCTACGGCCAATGTCCTGCCCGGTCGTTGGGGGGGGGGGGGGGGGGGGCCATACAGTCTCTTGCTCTTGGAAGGCACTGAGTCTGTCTCTCTATCCATAGAGAGAAGACCCCACTACTCTACACCCTACATTCATCGAGCTCTCCCCCCTCCTTAAGGCCTCCAGGAGGCGCTGCCGCAAAACGCCGTCCCCAGAGCCCAAAGACAAGGAGGACGCCTCTCCCCTCCCTCCAGTGGTGACACTGGCATAACTTTTACCAGATGTTGTCACCGCTGGCGGGGCAACTGGATCCTGACCCACTCCCTGACTACCCTCCGAAGCCTCACCGACCTGTACACAAAATGGCGTACCAACTGGGGAACCAGTGACACCTGGAGTTTCCAGGGTCCCTGCAGAAACAGGGTTACCAACAGTCACATCCATTATCTCACGAACCTCTCCATTAGCTGCTGGACCAGGACCCATTTTACCTTTACCCTTATTTTTCCCTTTATGCCCAGAGGTCAAGTCCATCCCACCTCCGGTGAGTGGCTGAAGATGCACACCAGCAGTGTCTGGCCTTTCAACGTTTCTCCTGACTTTGGTGCCTGTAGCTCCACCCACCTTAGCACCTCTGGGAGTTGTAGTTCCATCAACTTTCCTTCCAGCAATAGGCGGATGTTTACCATGGGTGAGAGGGTCGGCAGACCTGGCCCCCACCCACTGCGCTCCCTCTGCACCCAATAGGCACTTTAGGGACACAGGGGGGCAGCCAAACTACCACAGGTGGGACCTGGCGCCAGATTACACCCCCCTCCCACTGGGACGTGACCAACAGTGCCAACACCTCTGGACTGGCTGCGACCCTTCACTTTCCCAACGATCTTCTCTACCTCCTTTACTCCTCCATTCCCACTACTAGCACAAGCTTGGAGTTTTGGGCCGCATTAACCCTCTCTTCCCCAGTCCCCTGCACCGGATCCACCACAGAGCCCGGGACTAGGAGCTCAGGGTTACCACCCTGGTCTGACTTTACAGCCAAACCAGAGTACTTGGTGACATAAATAAATTTCTCCTCAATATATGTCCTTTTCTTTATCCTCCTTTCTTGCTAGATGTTTCCAGGGGCAAATCTTTTCCAAAACAGAAGGACCGCAGCCTATCTGGGGACTCTTGCAGCTGAATCTGCTGCATTATTAGCGCCCCCTCTCCACTGCTTCCTCATAAAAGTCAATGGCTTTAAGCTACCGCGATATGGCCAGTTTCCTGGTGTGGGATCTGGGCCGCTATGCATCATAACGGGCAGCACGCAGCTCCTGCCTATATTTATTCAGCTGCCTCCCGACATGCCCATAATCTTTCATATATTTGGCGATATGTGATGCTACATCCGTCGCCGACTCGCCCTCCTTGCGATCAGCCCAACTTGCCTGTGTATACTGTTTTGCTGCATGGTCCTCCACTTTCTTCCTCTGGCTGCGAGTCATCTTGGGCTCCTCCAGGGGAGTCAGGGTGTCATTGCTGCCACCCCGAGCAGATCTTCTCCCCTCCTGGGGTGCAGTCCTTCCTTCATTTCCCCGACCGAAACCGGAGGGAGGAGGTCCGGGACTCCATGGCTGGAGCACGCCCAGCACCTGTAGCCTTTTCTGGGTAGTTTTTCTTCCTACTGGTGACCAAACACACAGCCTTCTCCAGAGCTGCACTCACTATTCTGCTGGTAGAGTCACTGTGTACATACATTACTTATCCTGAGTTACAACCTGTATTATACTCCAGAGTTGCACTCACTATTCTGCTGGTGGAGTCACTGTGTACATACATTACTTATCCTGAGTTACATCCTGTATTATACTCCAGAGCTGCACTCACTATTCTGCTGGTGGAGTCACTGTGTACATACATTACTTATCCTGAGTTACATCCTGTATTATACTCCAGAGTTGCACTCACTATTCTGCTGGTGGAGTCACTGTGTACATACATTACTTATCCTGAGTTACATCCTGTATTATACTCCAGAGCTGCACTCACTATTCTGCTGGTGGAGTCACTGTGTACATACATTACTTATCCTGAGTTACATCCTGTATTATACTCCAGAGTTGCACTCACTATTCTGCTGGTGGAGTCACTGTGTACATACATTACTTATCCTGAGTTACATCCTGTAGATCTTTTATTATAAAAGTATGAAACATAACAATAAAAGCAAACTGTAACAATAGTAAATAATAATAATACAACCGTATACAGAGATAAGGCCCTTCTCCCAGAGTCCATGGTCCACAAACAAAAGAAACCCCATGTCTGGACTCCCCTTCCCCCGGCCGCACACTCGCACACACACTCGAAACAAAACACAATATACCTAAAAGAAGAGCATCCAGCTATCCAGAAGATAAAACTAAAACTCCAGGTCCAGCCGTACCGCACTGAAACCCCAGCATAAACAAAATTAGGCAATAACGTAAACATAACATATATATATACCAATAATTAACTAAATATGAAAATAAAGACCAAGCCAACCGGCATACAAAAATAACTAAAGAAATTGTTTTTCAAAAATTTTTTTTTTTTTTTTTTTGGGTCCCCAGTGCAGCTCGGGGGCCATGCCTGCTCCATCAGTCCGTGCCCAGAGTTCTAAAGTTCAGGACGTGCCAAGCCACACCAGGGTTTTTTTTTTTTTTTAATATATATAAACTGTACAACACTCTGCCTGCCGCAGCCTGGGGGCCACGCCCGCTCCACCAGTCCGTGCCCAGAGTTCAATGTTCGGGACGTGCCAGGCTACGGCTCAAGGCATGAAACCACTCCCCCCCAACCCCCCACCCAACCTAACTACCACCCAGAACGTGAATATATACATATAAAACATACAATAACCAATATACATGACATACACGATATATATTAACATAACCCGAAAGCCTAAGGTCGGCTCACCTGCAGCCCTACTTCACTCCATCTTGCCCAAATCAAAACAAAAAGCTTTATGGTGCACTCACAGCCCGCCACCGGGATTGGAGGTGATAAGCCGGGCACAGATATCTTAATGTACTATCCCTTGCATTTTCTCCCTATTCTTTCCCTAATTTGCCCTAGACTGTTCCTACATACCGTATCAACGGGGAGGACTTTCAGCTCCGTCGAGATTAAACACCGTGCACTCCAGATGTGGAACCTGACCACTAGGCCAACTAGAAATAAAGTGCAGCGGTCCCTGCCACCAAGGCCTCTGAACGCTCCATAAGCCCACTCCGCATAGGAGAGGTGTGCCAGCTGAGGCCAGCCTATGGAGACCCCTACCCGTTGGTATACCTCTGTATTAAAGGGGCACTGAAGCAGGAAATGCTCCATGCTTTCCAGCACGTCGCTGCACTCCTGACGGGGGCAACCCCTGTCAATCAGAGGACTGCTCTTCAAGTTACACCTTACATACAGTCTCCCGTGAAAGCAGCGCCAAGCCAAGTCCCAAAACTTCAAGGGGACCCGGGTTGAATTCAGTAAACGTAACCCTCCCTCCAGGTCCCGACTTGGGCAGTCCTTGAGCGCCAGGGGCTTCTGGAAATGGGTCAACAGGACTCTTTCGTCGAGGAGCCTCCTCGTCAGAGTCCTGATCTCCCACATCCCCAGACCCCACCGGCGTATCACCTTCAGAACCAAGGTAGCGTAAGCCGGGAGATGTCCGTGCTGCGTGCGAAGGTCCTTCACTCGCCCTCCTGTCTCCCATTCCTGGAAGAAGGGCCGAAACCATCCCCTGCAGGAGTAGACCCACGGAGGAGCCCTCTCTTGCCAGAGGTTGCCTATGTTGATCTTAAAAAAAGTGTTTACAAGAAACACCACGGGGTTGACCATAGACAACCCCCCTAGTCTCCTCGTGCGGTATGTAACATCTCTCCTGATCAGGTTCAACCTGTTCCCCCACAACATTAGGAAGAACAGGTTGTAGACCCGAGTCCAGAGAGGTTCTGGCAAAATGCATACGCTGCCCAGGTAGATGAATAACGGGAGCAGGTATGTTTTGATCAGGCTAATTCTTTCCCGAAGGGTCAAAGACCAACCCTTCCACTGATTTACCTTGTGAGTTGCACCATCCAGCCTGTCCACCCAATTTTGCATGGGGTAATCCCCCTGGCCGAATTTGATGCCAAGTACTTTTGCTGAAGTTTGGGGCACCGGAAGGGTGTCCGGGAGATCAAACGTAGGATCCCCCCTTCCTAACCAGAGACTTTCACACTTATCCCAGTTGACCATAGACCCGGAAGCTTCCGAGTAGCGGTCCACCTCCGACACCACAAACTCCGCCTCCTCTCTCGAGGACACGAAGAGCGTGACATCATCGGCGTATGCCACTGCCCTCAGGGTAGCCTCCGGCACCGCCCGGTCCATCCCGACCCCTGCTATAGGTCCACAATCAACCCTCCTAAGGAAGGGATCTATCGCAAACGCATACAACAGGGGGCTTAGAGGACAGCCCTGACGGACGCCGGACCCCACCTCAAAAGGGCGGCCGGGCCAACCGTTCACCATCGGGAAAGTCTCAGCCCCTGCATACAATGTTCGCAGCCAATCAACAAACCCCACTGGCAGGCCGTGTCTCAGAAGGACGGACCAGAGGTACTCGTGATTAACCCGATCAAACGCTTTGGCCTGATCCAAGGACAGCAGGTACCCCTCCCAGTGACCAGCCCTACCCTGCTCCACTGCCTCCCGGACACCGAGAACAGCGCTAAAGGTGCTATGGCCTGGAACAGAGCAATGCTGCGCCCCCGAGAGGAGCCGGGGTGCAAACTTGACCAGCCGATTAAACAGCACTTTTGCCAGAACCTTCCTGTCCGTATTGAGAAGCGCTATGGGACGCCAGTTCTCAATACGGCTCGAGTCTTTACCTTTTGACAGAATGATCAAGGCCGACCTCCTCATTGACTTTGGCAGAGTGCCTGAGGAAAGACACTCATTTAATACCTCCGTCAAGAGGGGACTCAAGAAGTCCCTGAAGGTCTTATAATACTCGGATGTTAATCCATCCGGACCTGGCGACTTTTTGGGCCGGAGCCCATCAATCGCCAGTCTAACTTCCTCTTCTCTGATCTCTTCTGTCAAAACGCCAAGAGAGGTGTCTACCCCTGGCCCAGGGACAGCTTCAGCCAGGAAAGCCGACATCACTTCCGAATCTAGATCCCTCTTTCCCAAGAGTTGCGAGTAGTAGGATCTGACGACCTCCAGAATCCCTGATCTGGATCGATTCAGGGACCCCGTACTGTCAATCAGTCCAGTGACCACTTTACTATTCACTGACATCCTACAGTTTCTGTAAGGGTTGGGCGAGCGGTACTTCCCGAAATCCCTCTCAAAAACCAAGGATGCGTGTCTGTCATACTGGCACATCTTGAGTAAAGATTTCACTCTGGAGATCTCCTCGCGGCTACCTCCAGTCGAAACGAGATGTTCGAGTTTCCTCCTCAGGCCGTTGTACAGGCGGTACCTGTCCAGGCATCTGAGGTTGGAGAGCTCACGGAAGAACCTCGCCGCCCTCCTCTTGAACATCTCCCACCACTCTGATTTACTGCTACAGAGATCCAGTAATGGTACCTGGCTCTGCAGAAAATCCTCAAAGGACTGTCTTATCTCTGCTTCCTCCAGGAGTGATGAATTCAGTCTCCACAAACCTCTACCCATCCGGGGGGTCTCTGCAACATTCAGAGAAAACAATATTAGACAGTGATCGGAGAATTCCACCTCAACAACGGACACTGGTGAAGAGATGGCTTCCTCCTTCAAATAAAACCTGTCTATTCTAGACCTGCTCTGACCCCTATAAAAGGTGAATCCCTCGTGGCCTGGGGTGTGCCGGATGTGGACATCCACCAGGCGAGCCTCGCTAGCTATGCTATTAAGTGCGACGCTGTCAAAAGTCAACCGCCTGTCTCCAGAGCCTCCCCTATCGCGGGCTCTTGTGACTGCATTAAAGTCACCTCCAAAGACAACTTGGCGGCTGGTAAAAAGGTAGGGCTTGATCCTCATAAAGAGACTCTTCCTGTCCTTTTTTGACTGGGGACCGTAGATGTTTACAAGTCTCAATTCTTGTCCCTTCATGAGGACATCTAAGATCAGGCACCTTCCCATTTCTAATTCAATAACTCGTCGGCATTCGACCGCTGCGGTAAAAAGGACCGCCACTCCGCTATACGGCTCGGCCGCAAGAGACCACCAGGAAGGGCCTGACCTCCACTCCCTTTTTGCCTTATGTATGGCTGCCAAATCGGACAGCCTGGTCTCCTGCAAGAATAAAATGTCGGCTTCAACGCGGCCGAGAAAATCAAAGGCCGCAAATCTAGCCGTATCCGACTTAATGCTGGCAACGTTAATTGATGCCAGAGTCAGCGGAGTGGGTGCCGCCATCATGAGTGATTAAATTAGATGGCTTTCTTCCTCACACCCGCTTCTTCGGGGTCAGAGGAAAGCCCCTTGCTTCTTTTTTTGGACACAGATGTGTCCATAGCAGGGGATCCCCCGACCCCATCGTCCTTGCTTCCAGGCTCCAGAGTAGCCCCCTCCCCGGAAGGAACTATGCCTCCACGAGTAGGAGACTCAGCGCCCCCTGTTGACCCTTTCTTTGCCCCAGGCACCTTGCCCTTCGCTTCCCCCTCAGAGGAGGAAGAGATGTCTTGAAGGGCCCGGTACCTGTTGGAGAGTCCAACTGGAGGCGAGCTGGCTTCTCCTTCCAGTACTTTGCCAGGGGTGGGAGAAGATCTTGAATCCCCCCTTCGCTTTCTCTTAGTGGCACCTAGCTTACGCCGTTTCTCTAACCACCTCTTTCCTTCCTCATCCACACTCTCATAGTGGGAGGAATCTGAAGAGTTGGTCTTTCTCTCCTCCCTTTGGATCCTCCTGTCCTCTTCATCCACTTCGCTGTCCCTCAAGGCCTCAGCCGCACAATTTGCTTCAGGAACAGGGGCCACCATTGACCCACCTGCTGTGGGCGCTCCTGTCAGCTCCCTGCTCCGTCTGCTTTTGTCCTGACGCCTCTGCTCAGCAGGCGTCTTTTGCCGGTTCTTCCCTGGCTCCTGAGCTCCTCCACCTCTGCTAGTCCCCTCACCCCCGGAGGCCGCACCATGGCCCCCATCCGTAGGGGCTGAGACCGCATTGGCAAAGGAGCGTGGACAGCGACTGAATGGGTGACTGAGATCACCACACAGGTTACACCTAATCTCCGCACAGGAGGCGGCTAGATGACCCAGACCCCAACACAGAGCGCACTTCAAGGTCTTACAAGCGGCGCTCAAGTGTGAGGGGTCGCCGCACCTGTGGCAGAGCTTCGGCTGCCCCTGGTAAAAGGCCAGGATACGATCCCTGCCGAGGAAGGCTGCAGATGGAATGTGTGCCACTGAGTTACCTGAACGCTTCAGCTTGACCATAAACGTCCAGGCCCCGGACCATATGCCGTGCTCATCCCTGTTCTTTCTGGGCATGTCTGTCACCTCTCCGTATCGACCGAGCCACGTCATTATATCAAAACAAGAAAGTGACTCGTTACGAGTCAAAACGGTCACCTTCTTGACTTCGTTCTGGCGAGACACCACCTGGACGGCAAAGTCTCGCCAGCCGGGCTCGCTTTTCATCAGCTCGTAATTCCCCCAGAAGAGTTCTAGACCCTCTGGGCGAACGAAGCTGATGTCAAACTCAGACGTGCCGAAGGGATGGATTAGGGCAAAGATGTCAACCGCCCTAAAGCCCATCTTCAGTAGAAGCTCCACTACCCTCGCCCTCGGGGGGCATGTATCATTGCCCCTCCAACGAAGACGGACCACATTCCTACGACCTGCGTCCTGCCCGGGTGTTGGTAGGGACCATACGGTCTCCCCCCTTTGCTCTCGGAAGGCTCCTAAGCCGTGTCTCTCTGTCCAAAGAGATAGGTTCACCTCTCTTCCTCCAACTGTGATTGAACTCTCCCCCTTCCGTAGAGCCCCTAGGAGGCGCTGTTGCAATACGCCCTCTCTAGAGCCTGGAGACAAGGAGGACCCTTCCCCTCCAGCGGCGACACTGGCATAACTCCTACCAGCTGTGGTCGCCGCCGGAGGGGCGACTGGAACCTGTGATGTGCCCTGACTATCCCCAGAACCTGTGCCTATATTTACAGTAGGTTCCCCTGTGCTGAGAACAGTAGCTTCAGCCCGTACCTCCGAGTGCGTCGGAGCATCAGACTCGCGGGCTGCACCAGACACATCCACACCTTTCATACCAAGATCTTTCTTTCCAAGACCCTCTGGACCGGACTTGGGGTTAGAAGCAGCTTTTTTATTTTGGGCCTTGGTAGACCTGGGGGGTGGCACTGCTGCCCCATCTTGCGCAGCTGCAACCACCGTAATGACCCCCCCATGGTCAGCACTCTGCATTCCGGCAGTATTAACATTTTTATTTTTGCTTTTTCCTTTACATTTGCCAGCAGCCTCCACATCACTGGGTGCCTGGGACCTAGGCTGGGACCTAGACTGAGGGACCCCCGTAGACCGACCTGTCGCACGGGGGACCCCCGATCCCGCAGCACCCTCCGCATCACTGGCCTTACTAGCGCTGGCAGTTCCGCCACTGCCAAACTCTTTTGCCACCTTGCCTTGTCCTGTGCTGGCCGCCCTGCTGGCTGTTTCTGTCACTGCACTAACTGAAACAGGGACAGAGGACCCGGACACTTTAACTCCTTTATCCCTGTTCCCATGTTCAAAACCCACTGCAGAGTCAGAAACCGGGGTTCTCAGGGTGGGGGTGCCCTGATCCGACTTTGCAGCCAAACCAGCACCCCCCGTCACATACACAAATTTCTCCTGCACCAAATTCTTTTTTTTTCCTTTTTTCGCCTTGATTTTCACTTCCTCCTCTGGTAAATCATCACCAAACTTAAGGCTGCTCATATTAGGGGGGGATTCCAACAGCCTTATCTGCTGCAATATTAAAGCGCCCCCATCGCTTTTATCTTCTTCTGGATCAGAATCCCCGGAGGTTAGAGGCAGCGCAACCTGCTCCGGCCGGAGGCTGCTGGTGGTTGTAGTGCCACTCTGGGATTTCTCTCCCCGCACGCTCATAGTCTGCCATGCTGGTGGCCAGACGGGAGGCCAGCTCTACCACAGACTCCCCTTTCCGACGATCACTCCACTGTGGCTTACCTTCTTTGCTGAGCGTTTGGCTGCGAGTCTGACTGCGGGTCATCATCTCGCTTCCGGCGCTGTCAGATGCGGCTGCACCAACCTGCTGGGCCATGTCACTCCGCCTGCGACCCGGACCCTCTCTCTTCGCAGCTTTACTAGCTGCTCCGGCTTTCCTGGTTGTTGCTGCTGAAACCACGTATGCCGCCAGCGCTGCTGATGGTGTTGTCGCTGCCTTCTCAGCACTCCCCCCCCTCCGACCGAAGCCGGGGGGGGGGGGGAATTGCGGGACTCCATAGAACAAGAAGCCCAGCTACGTGCTCTGATCCTGGGCTCCAAAACAGGCTTCCAGCTGGGACTGCAACCACACCCTGGTTCTCTGAGGAGCTCCAACAAACCACACCTTACTCCAGAGATGCACTCACTATTCTGCTGGTGGAGTCACTGTGTACATACATTACTTATCCTGCACTAATCCTGAGTTAGATCCTGTATTATTATCCAGAGCTGCACTCACTATTCTGCTGGTGGAGGTAATAAGTGATAACTCTCTGTAGAGACTTATAGTCTTGGATTGATGATGGTTACAAAGCTGACATGTATGTGATAGTCATGATAACAAGATGATGATTCTCGCTATAAATCTCTTTATCTCTTCAGTTCCTACAGAGAATTCAACACTAAATGGCCTTAAATGTCCGTCCGCCTACTGCGAGAACACTACTGGGGCATGTGATGGGGACCTTAAGATGATGGCGTGCAGAGGAAGTGAGACACAATGTGTTGACTTTAGGGGGCGCGTAAAAGATCCAAGTGAGTAAACCTTAATTGCTTCTGAAATGTCTACAAATGTTAGAAACGTGTTAACGGGGTCACCCGATGCAACATTAAGGGCTCATGCCCATGAGTGTTGCGTGATGCACCCATGAATTTACACCATGGTATCACCGCGATTAAAAACATGATAATGCCTACGAGTGATTGCGGAATTCTGCGGTCTCCTTTATTATGCTGAATTAATGGAGACCTCCCACAGTGTAAATCCGTATAACAGCAGCTGTACCCTTACTGGGATATTGTGTATACAGCAGCTGCTGAACGTGAATGTGTGTATCCACAGTGCGGTAATCGAACCAGTCCTAATAATACTAATAATGATCATAGCCACCAGGGGGAGCACCAGCACTCAGTCCTTGTAAATGCCATCCCTTTAAAACCCAACCCCACTTACCCCGAGGTAGTGACTGATTGGGTCTTTTATGTAATGACGTAAAAAAAGTTAGCACATTAGTTAGCATTTGATGCTTGCTGTGAAAAAACCTGTAAACATGGCAAGAATAGCAAATTTTGTATATCTCGCCTTAAGAAAAATGGAATAGAAAATGGTCAAAAAGTCTAAAACATTTTGGCTCTTGTTACAGCAGAAAAAAATGAAAAATGAGTTGGTCATTGGGGTGCAAACAGGCTTCGGTACTAAAAGGGTTAAGCATCACACAGTGCAACAGTTTTACCTGAGCTGCAGCCGTAGGCCTCCTTCACACGAGCGTACGCATATTTGCGGAATGAACAGCGCTGTTCTTGCACGCACAGCGCAATGTATTTTACGGCACTTTTTGCAGCCGCAAGGATTGTATATTTCCACGCGGCAAAAAAGATATTGATTGAAACGGCTCTAAAGAGTTCCAGATGGGCTCCTTTTCCTGCACAATTACGCAGTATTTACGCATCTCCTAGCGTATTGTGCGCATGCATTTACGCATCCCCATTGACTTCTGTGGAAACATTTCTCAGGATAATGGAGCATGCTGTTTTTTTCGCACGGCCGAAATACGCGCATTTGAACAAACCCATTGAAATCAGTAGCTTCTATTCTCTGCTTAACGTTCGCGCAAATGTTGCATGCACAAGTACGCGGAGAATAGAACCTGCTGATTTCGGTCGTGCAAAAAACAGCATGCTCTATTTCCCTGCGCACCCACAGCCCCAATAGAAGTCAATGGGGCTGTGCAAACGCGCATGCAGTAGACTAACAGATGCGTGACGCATTGCATAGGTGCGCAGGAAAAAGAACACATCTGGATCTCATTAGACTAATTAGCCACTTCAATCGGTGCGTGTTTTTTCGCCACGCCCAAATGAACATGTCCTGCGGGCGTAAAAAGTATAGTAAAATACGCTGAGGGATACGCAAAAAGCATCATTCATGGTACGTTCAAATACACATGTTCTTATATAGGGGGTCTTCTCATCTGAGACATTTATGATGCAACCACGCGGTTTACCATAAGGGGGCTTTCACATGGGGTGGAATATTCTGCCCCCCCTATACGATATTCAGTACCACAATCTGCACGGCTAACGAGCGGATTTTGATGCGGAAATGAAAATGTCAGAATTCTGCTGACAATTCTGTATCAAAATCCCCATGTAGACCCTAAGGCTGCTTTCAAGCCCTCAAGATGCGGCACCACACCCTGTAAATTCCGCAGGGCTATCTGTGGATTTAGATGCAGAATTTCCAATCTCATATACATGACCCTACCTGCTTCCTCTTGCCCCACACTTCGACCCCTTTGCTGTAACTTTGGTGTATGATGTTGGTGTCATTAGATGACGCACAAGCTCACCGCTGCCATAAAATCATCAAATGTCAGTTTAATACATTCAGGGATGTCAGGCGGGATGAGGATTACAATGTTAAGTTTATGGGCGGTGCTGCTGTGCTTCAGGTATGCGCTGGATTGAGTGAAGCCTTGCTAAGTAATGCGGCATACACTGCTAAGCTGCACCATACACTGCCCAACCAAGAGAGAGTAATAGAGAGACAGAGTTATTGAGCAATAGAGGGACAGACAGTGAGAGTGAGAGAGAGACAGAGAGAGAGCGCGCAACAGAGACAGACAGAGAGTGATAGAGACAGAGAGAGCAATAGAAAGAGATAGTGAGAGAAAGAGTGATAGAGTGACAGAGAGAGACAGCAATAGAAAGACAACAATAGAGACACAGAGTGAGAGAACAATAGAGACAGAAAGAGCGATAGAGAGAGAGACGGTGAGAAAAAGAGCAATAGAAACAGAGAAAAAGCGATAGAGAGCGATAGACAGAAAGAGATAGTGAGGCAGACAGAGAAAGCAATACAAAGACTGAGTGATAGAGAGACAGAGATAGCGATAGAGAGAGAGAGAAAGCAATAGAGAGATAGACAGAGAAAGCAATAGAGAAACAGACAGAGAGCGATATAGAAACAGAGAGCAATAGAGAGACAGACAGAAAGAGAGAATGATAGAGAAACAGAGAGCGATAGAGAGACAGAAAGAAACAGGCAGAGTGATAGAGATACAGAAACACAGAGCAAGTGATAGAGAGACAGAGAGAGCGATAGAGAGACAAATAGAGAGAGAGATAGCAATAGAGAGGCAGACAGAGAGACAGACAGAAAGAGAGAACAATAGAGAGAAAGAGATAGTGATAGACAGAGAGATTGATAGAGAGACAGAAACAGAGACAGAGTGATAGAAAGACAGAGAGAGAGAATGATAGACCCAGATAAAACAATAGAGAGAGCGATAGGGAGACAGAGAGAGAGCAATAGAGACAGAAACAAAAGCGAGAGACAGACTGAGAGGGACAGACAGAGAGAGACGGAAAGAGAACAAAAGAGGCAGACAGAGTGAGACAGAGAAATAGACAGACAGAAACAGACAGAGAGACAGACAACGAAAGAAACAGGTAGAGAGACAGAGAGAGAGGCAGACAGAGAGAGACAGACAATGAGAGAGATAGACAAACAGAGAGACAGACAGACAGACAGAGATAGAGACAGAGAGAGAGAGACAGACAAACAGAAAGAGACCTGTAGGCTTTTTTATATTAGATATCTGCTCCAAATACAAACTGACACTCCAAATAATCACCTAACCGAGCAGATTTAGAAGGTCACAACCATCACTTTTGAAACATTTTATGTTCACGTAGCAAACATCGGGTCATTCTAGTAACATAGACCTGCCTACCATTCTGCATCATAATCCACAGATACACCTGCATAATTTGATGCAGTATTCCACAGCAGCACCCTAAAAGTGTGGCAGCTTTCAAATTGCAGAGGTAGAGACAAGGGTGCCCCCCCCCCACCAAAAAAATATGAAGGATAGTGGCCCTCTGGAGCGGTATATTGTGTCTCAGAGCAGATTGCCCCCCCCAATCAGCAAAGATGATCCTCACTTTTTGTGATAACAGTGTTTTGTTTTTTCAGATGATTATCAGGATGATTACTGTATAAAGGCTTGTATTAACCCATTGGGATGCCGGGAAAACTTTAAAAGTCTCATCGGAGTGCAGGAGATAAAGAAAGTGAAACTGGAATGCTGAAAAGGTGTCAAACCCAGAACCCACCCATGAAGAACATGGAGAAACTATTTGCTTTTTTGTCTCAATTCTATTAAATTTGCTTTACTAATAAATGAAAGTCACCTGCAGTAAATGAACTGGGGTGCCGGGGCTCATGGAGCCATCAGCAAGCAGGCTAGCATCCTCTGAAACGCCTTGCTCTATTTTAATTCTGACTCTGGATCATGTTTCTAGTTAGTACTTTGAGTGCACAAGGGTGTACTACCCCAGAAGCCTTGGCTGGCTGCACAACAAATAGCAAACATCCCATTAGTCTGATTCATGGCTAGATCTTGCTACCTGCCTGCATTGGGCTACCTTGGATAGTTACAGGTTAATATGGCTGCAGGGCGTAGTGAGGTGCAATGAGCCCATTTACCACAATACACCCCTGTGCACTCACAGTACTAAAAAGATATATATTTAGCCCATAACAAGATCATTGGCTATAGCTAACCTACTTGTTGATGGTTTCCACCTAATAGAAGGAAACTGAGTGAACATCAACCGCCAAAGAAGGAAAACGGCACAAAATGTAATAAAGATTCAATCTAGGCCCAATATTACATTACTGATCAAGGCAATACATAAGGATTAAAGGGGTTTGCTGACACCCGTGACTCTCCTCTACCCGGTTCAAATACTGAGAGCAAGTCTAATTAATTATTTGCAGGTTTTAATGAAGATGTGATTATCTCTGAATGTTAATAAACTCTTTCCAAGCAGCATATGGTTGTCATGTCTTTGGTTTAGGATGTGTTAGGATATTACTTAAAGGGGTTGTCTGGTTGTAAACGATTGATGGCCTATCCTTAGCGGGCGTCTGCCAACTGGGCCCCCTAGTGATCATCTGTTCACCAAGTCAGTGTGCATGTCCACTGAGCTGATTTCCGGAGGAAGCAGACAGTTCTGTTAGTGCAATGAAGCGCTACAGGTATATTCTTGTGCGCCAAATTTAAAAGGGTTAAGTTCGAGCTACTTGAAGAATCATAGTACTGTTCACACAACATTGTGTGTAATCAACTGATTATCTCCTTTTTTTTAGAAAAAATAACAGAAATATTTATACGATTTTTAGACAAAGACATTGAAAAGTCACTTAAGTGACACCTTACTAATAAATATGCATCGCTTATTATCATTGGTTATTACAACTCAGCAAGAGCAGTGACGACTGCTGGAAGGTAGAACTTCTTTAGCCGATTTAAGCCATTTCTCACGAGACTTCTGTAAATGCCCTTGCAAACCTGTGATTGTTTTCTATCTATGTGCCAAAATATCTGAATTGGCGTCAAGTAAGAAACACATAATGAAGTAGAGGTCAGGATGGAGGATAGAGGACATTATAACTTCTCTCACAGCTCCATTCTCACTGCAGTGGTCAGGCTTGGTATTACAGGCCATTAACTACAATGGGAGCTTTGCCCATAATACCGAGCCTGACCACTGCAGTGAGAACGGAGCTGTCTACTTCCTGCAGAAATCAGCTTATTGGGCAAGTACACTGGCTTGGTGAACATCTGGCTGCTGGGGGATCTGTGTAGTGGACCTTTGCTGATCTAGTATTGATGACCTATCGTGCGTTAAGGCCTTCAATAGTTTACAATGGTCGAAGATTCACTCCTGTGCTTAATCATTCAGTGAATGGGGGCGAAGCATGGGAGATCGCTCCCAGTTGGCTGCTACAATTTAGAGGAGACAGGTAATCATTCATAGATGAAGGTGTTCATACCTGCCTGCAAACATTGAACAGTGAAATGAGTTATTTGTCATTTAATTGTTGGCCATGCTTACGCTGAGCAATTATCATTCAGGCTTGCATGATTAACTGAATGACAATCATTCCATGTAGAAGGGCCCCTGCCCAGTGTGGAAATGTCATCCTCTGTATCCTTAGGAAAAGGACACATATTCAGACAAAACATGTAGCCAAAAACAGCGGTTGGCCAATAGCCGCATAATTTTATCAACAGAATCATTTGGCCAGTAGAGTCAGAAGACAAAAGTATGACAATAGGTGGGGGGTGGGGGGGGGGGGGGGTGGTTCACAAAGGAGGTGCTTGGGAAAAGACCCCTTTTCATGGTTTCCAAATTGTCTGTGAATTCTCAATCCTTATAGAACATAGAGTTGCTGTGTATAAGGTGGCCATTCATCCTTCAGCTAGTAGTGACGGTTTTATGCCATTAAAAACAGATATAGAACTGAAAAGTAAACTGCAGTAACTTATCTGGTAGTAGTAATACAACCAACACAGAGGAGCTCCACTCTCCACTGCTCCCCCATAGAGCTGAATAAGCAGCATTGAGCAAAGGTGGGGTGAGAATATAAAGCTACTCCACACCTGAGGACTGGCACGGCAATTAGAGAAGCATACTTCCAACCTTCTCCCAGGCATGACTAATCCAGCATGCATCATGCAGCAAAGAGAGACAGCACCCAGCATTCTCTGCACATGATGCATTAACCCTTACCCTGCATAACAAGGTGACAGGTCTTGGCCTGTGTCGAGGCCACCATGCCACGATGCTATCACGACTGACAAGCCATGACACTCCGCTTTCCTCCTCTGCTATCAGCCACTGCTGGCACAACCAATTACATGGCTGGCAGTGCACTCATAGAATCATAGAATGGTAGAGGTAGAGGGGACCTCCAGGGTCATCAGATCCAACCCCCTCACTATGTAATATCTAATCTGTGTCTCCTCCCTTTCAGTTTTATCCCATTGCTTCTAGTCTTTCCTTGTGCAAATGAGAATAGAGCTGATCCCTCTGTGGCAGCACTTCAATTGATAGACTGTAGTTGTGACAAATCAGTCTTTCATTGGAAGGGAGAAGCACGCACCAGTGGAGTCTTCAGCATAGGATTAGCTTCTGACTAACCCGGGTAATGGTCCTCCCCTTTCTGAGTGTCACCTGGAGCTGCTTCATGGCAGTGATACAATATATGACAAGGGACCATGGGGCCCTGTTGGCTAAGGGGCGAGGTCGCAATTGCGACCCTTAGCAGAATGCCGATGCACAGAAGGGTGGCCCTAGAAGCAACTAGAATCCTTTTTAAGTGTTTTTGTTTTAAACTGTCTTCCTCAGACCCTTGCCACTTGCCAAACAGACAGAAGGAGGGAGCGGTGCACAGTTTCATGGATATTGTGAGTGGGAGGCAGCCACTAGTTGTCATGGGAGTATTGGTCTGACTACTGGAAGAGTTTTGTGTTAGCTGGGAGGTAGAGGGGACATGTGGGATCCATGGCCACCCAGAAGGCCCACTAATACTACCTTTAGTAGTAGCCTGCAGTTGGGATTGCTTCTGACAGCTGAGTCTGGGGAGGAGAGACGGGAGTCTCAGTGGCAGCAGCTCCTCTTTGTTTGCCGGCAGCACCTCCACAGAAACTAAGCACTCCGAGGTGGTGTAGGTATGTATTTATATACTCTGTGTGTGTAAGTGTAAGGAAAGTATGTTTAGATGGCTATTTGCAGCCACCATTTTGTATTGTCTCAGCAACTCTTATTGTATACTCACTTATTGAATTTTGTAGTCTATACAACTTGTTTTTGTAGATTCACTGAGATCTTATACATTTTTGAATATGCTGTCACCATAGTCTGGGAATAAGACTTATTACTCTGTCTCACATGTAGTGGGAGTTGCCCGCTCCAGACTTTGTGTGTTTCAGACTGATAATATATGGAAGCACCATTAATATATGGGGACACTAATGTTATGGTACTATAACTATTTGGTGGCATTAATACTCTATGGAGACACAATGGGGAAACGGTTACTATATGGAGGTACAAGGGGGGCCCTGCTACTGTATAGGGACACAAATACTGTATGGTGGCACAATGGTGGCATAATTACTGTGCAGCCAAAAGTGGGTACTATTACTGTGTGAAGCACTCAGGGGAGAGATATTACTATGTGAGGCTGAAAGGGGCCACTATTCCTGTTTAGGGGGCATTATTATTGTCTGGGGCACAATGGATAGAGTGTCTGTGTGCAAGTAGGAATGCACTGGAAAAGTGAGGAGCCAAAAATATCTGTGTATTAAAATCTGTAGCGATGAATCATCATTGAAAGAAGTCATCATGATTTCTGGGCAAAATAGAGAAGAAAAGTGAACATGAAAGACCTAAGCAGGCAGAACATCACCTGTGAGTCGCTGGAATTAACTGTACTGTAATCATGGTCAGGGTATAAGTCTTATAACTCTGTCTAACATGGTTTTGGGAGTTGGCCACTACAGACTATGTGTGTTTGAGACTGATACCATATAAGCACTGATCTTCACAGTGCGCATATGCTGTTTATTTAATGCTAGGTTATGTAAAATATTTTTTACTGTATAGAAAAAGTTGGAAAGTCCTGATTGGGATAGAAGCTTCGTACCTGTGACCGGAGATGTCTGTCATGGTGTTGAGATTTTTCCCAGGAGTTCTGTCTTCATTGGCGCTTCCCAACTGATGTCTGGACTCAGGATGTTTGCAAGGCCCTTTAGTGATGTAACTTCTTAGCCTTTGTTTATATCGGTAATAAAAGTGTATGTAATATCACTAGATAAATTACCGAATTGACAGATTATGTTATTAATAAAATGATGTTGCACTCAATTTCTTGCCCTTCTTTAAGGATGTATTCGAAACTTAATCACTAAAAGCTTGGCAATACATGATTTAGCATAGCCGGGGCTTTACGCAAAAGATCTAGAAGTTGATTTTTAATAAAATGTGGATAATCTGGAATTTAGATGACTCCATCCAATAATCCGGCAAATATGTCTCTGTTCAAAAAGAAAGAGGTAGTAAGTAACTGAATCTATTGAGATTCCAGGGTGGGAATATTTTGGCCATTGAGTTTTTGCCATGTGTTAGATTGAGTGAATCTTGGAGGGCACAGACATGTTGTGATTCACAGCACTTAGATAAATATCAAAGAGGGATGAGCATAACAGTAAATAATTAGTTCAGTGACAAGGAATGTGAAAATGTTATGGTCTCTAAATTGATGTTAGGGTGTCAACAGGCCAGGGTTGGGACCCAATTACTTTTCCTATTTTGGAGATAATCTATGCTTGTGCCAAAATTCATGTTTCTACGACATCGGGAAGTTGGAGAACTTTTGGGGAGTCAGTCAGTGAGTCAGTGAGGGCTTTCGTCTTTATATATATAGATCAATGCTCGTGGCAAATTTCACGTTTCTATGATACCGGAAAGTGAGAAAATTACATTCCGTACGTAAAATTTGGACGCTAATTCTGTTGTGCATAGAATTGAATAATCGAGTTGGGACCTATTAAATTTTCCTATTTATGACATATTCAATGCCCGTGCCAAATTTTAAGTTTCTATGACATTGGGAAGTGAGAGATTTAGATTATATACGTTAAATTTCGACACTAATTCTTTTGCGCTAGATTTGAATAATCGAATTGAGACCCAATTACTTTTTCTATTTTGGAGATAATCTATGCTTGTGCCTACGACATCGGGAAGTTGGAGAACTTTTGGCGAGTCAGTCAGTCAGTCAGTGAGTCAGTCAGTCAGTGAGTCAGTCAGTGAGTCAGTCAGTCAGTGAGTCAGTCAGTGAGTCAGTCAGTCAGTGAGTCAGTCAGTGAGGGCTTTCGTCTTTATATATATAGATATCATGGTTCAAGAAGAATCTCAAGAAGAGGTGGCTCAACAATTGGAAATGTTAGTGATGCACATGGAAAGTAGGGGCTTCAAAATCAATACCAGAAAAATGCAAGGGCCAGCAGAGAGAGTGAAATGTTTAGGAATTCAACTGAAAAGGGACACAGAGAAATTACACTACAGGGGTTGTTTTCCTCTGCAACTGGGGGCTCCTATGGATGTGGCTCCTATGGGCACCCCAGCTACAGTGGGAAAGTGTCAAGTAAAAAAAAAAATATGTGAATGTTCCCCAGAGATCTTACATGACGCCATGGGGGACATAGATAGTAAAAACACAATCACATACATAAGTAGAACAATATTACAGAATAAAACAACAATATATACACAAGAAGGAAAATAACCCTAAATAAATGCCAGCCAAAACCGTTGCTATAAGCGCCCTGTAATGCAAAACCATACATATTATATATCAAAATGTCCGAAACAAAACGAGGAACCCATTCCCATACTTTATTTTAGTGTAAATATACTAATTAAAAAAAAAACAAAAAAAACTAGAATTGTTAAAAAATAAATTAAGCTAAATTTTTTTAGCTTTTTACCCCCGATAAAACTAAAAAACGGAAGAAAAAGTCAGTGAAAAAATATTTTAAAAATCGCCCCATATGTCACAGAAAAAAAACACAGCAAAAATAATTTTGATAGCTAAAGGAAAAAAAAATAGGGCAATAAAACCACCACATGGGTAAAATCTAAAAAAAGGGTCTGGTACTTAAAGGGGTTGTCCCGCTGCTCAAACTGATTTTTTTCCCCATGAATGCCCTGTAGAGGAGAAGCATCACACACTACAGCTTTACACATAAAAACAATATTTTGCTCACCTTTTTATTCCTTATCCTTCCCTTATAAAGCTGGCCTGAAGAATTTTTCAAAGATGGTGCCGCTGTGTAGTTCCCATGATGCACTGCTGCCTCTCTCTCCTCAGCGTGCGCGCTCCCGACGACACAGGTCGCATGACTGGAGGACCGGCGTCATAATGGAGACGTACGCTTCACTGCTTTGAATGGAGCCAGCAGCTGGCCGGCCCCATTCAAAGCAATGAGAGGGCAGGGAGAGCAATACAATCTCCTGCTACTGCTGTGACAGCTGTAGCAGGAGTTTCCTTCATCTCCCCGGCATGTCCTCTCATCACTGGACACTGGGACACTGCTATCACAGTGTCCAGTAATGAGGGGACATGCTGGGGAGATGAAGGAATCTCCTGCTACAGCTGTCACAGCAGTAGCAGGAGATCGTGATCTCTAGCAGTACTTTCAATAGCAGAGGATCGCCCCCCCCCTCCTCAGACCAGTGTCATGACAGGACCCCCCCTCCGACCAGTGACAACCTGGCACCCCTCCCCCCCTTTCTCCCCGGCGCTAAGTGACATGCTGGCACCTGTACACCCCCCCACCAGTGGTGACAGCGCGGCTCCCGCATCCCTCCCCCCCACCAGTGGTGACAGCATGGCTCCAGCAGCCCTCCCCCCGGCGCTAAGTTACATGCCGGCACCCGCACACCCCCCCCCCACCAATGGTGACAGCGCGGCTCCAGCACCCCTTCCCCCTGGTGCTAAGTGACATGCTGGCACCCGCAGACCCCCCCAGTGGTGACAGCCCGGCTCCCGCACCCCCCCTGTGCTAAGTGACAGCCCGGCTCCCACGGTCCCCATCTCCCCCCACCAGTGGTGACAGCACGGCTCCTGCACCCCTCCCCCCCGGCGCTAAGTGACAGCCTGGCTCCCGCCCCCCCCCCAACAGAGGTGACAGTGTGGCTCCGCACCCCTCCCCCCCCCCGGCGCTAAGTTACATGCCGGCACCCGCACACCCCCCAGCCCCACCAGTTGTGACAGTGTGGCTCCCGCACCCTTCCTCTCCACCAGTGGTGACAGCGCGGCTCCTGCACCCCTCCTTTTCCCCCCTTCACTTCTCGAGACCGGTGACAGCGCGGCACTTTTCCCCTCCCCCAGACCACTGACAGCCCGGCACATCCAACCCCCCCACCCAGACCAGTGATATGCCGGCGCCCACACTCCAACCCCACCCCCCTTCCCAGTGACTTACCCAGAAGGACGGTCCGCCGGGGGAAGCTACTCCTCTTCTGCCGGAGCCAGGGGATGCTGTTGCCACCGAATCAGGTAATTATATATCTTTCGTATGGCATTTTTACAAAGCACACATTATATTACAAAGTGCTTTGTAATAACCATACAGAAGTATATAGATCCATTTTGCACGGTGGGACAACCCCTTTAAAGGTACAAAAAAGAGCCTGGTCCTTAAGGGGTTAAAAGAAGATTTTAGTCCATATGCAAGTTGAGTGAGATAGCTTCTCAACATTCAATAGAGACAAAATGAATCATTCTTATAATTCGAGCCTGCAGGAATAGGTGTATTTAAAGATGCAATAAGCCTCTCGTTTAAATGTCATTTTTCATTCCGGTCCTCCTGCCGTCTCCCTTCACCTTTTCTATGTCATATTTTTTATGTCTGCTATATGACAGTTGATGAAATGATTGGCTGCACCGGATCATCCTGGATTTTTCTTGGTAATGTTACGAATATGTTCCGAAACTCTAACTCATTACTTTCTAGAAGTTCATCCTACATAGAGCCCTTCAGCAGATAATATCAATCCCTTGTTTCGGTGAAAGAAGCTTTATTTGGCACCCTGACCTGCTTACTTCAAGAAGAATGTGGGTCCACCCTCTACTACAATGGCCCCCACTTAAAGGGCACTTCCATATGCTGTACCAGGAACTTCGTCAACACCCTGCCAAATTTGAGGCATACGCCAGACTTTCCGTGCCTATGTTTGATAGGTTGCTTTCCCTTCTGCGTGCTGACTTGACGTTACAGGACAGGCCAATGCGGAAGTGCAGATGTGCAGAGGAGCGTTTGTTAGTTACGCTGAAGTTAGTTTGGTTACTGTTTTCCCCCTTTTGGTATAATTACCCTGTGCATGTTCTTGCAGTCACAACCTCCCTGTTTTTGCATTATACTCCCCCTCCATGATGTTTGCATGTTGCCACTGAGAAACATTTTTGCTTTGGCCGGCCTAATTTTGTGCCCTCAGTCCAAAGTAGTTAAATGGGTGACTTTGTGGCCCTAATGTATTGTTCATTGCTTAGCAAATACTTTTGGCTCATGTCTGACCTAGATTCTGCCTTGGTAAGCTTTTTCCCACCCCTTGCTGCCTAAGTACATTGGGAGTCATTACTTCCACCCCACCCTTTCTTGAGAAACGTTTATTTTGGCTACAGTCCTATTTTTTAAAGACCACCTACACTTCCGCTGGCATCTACGGTAGGTACATTCACTTAGGAGCAGTTGAAATGCATCTATATATTCTGAATAAGATGTGCACTTAATTGTAGCTACTGTACATGCTATGATGGTGGGATTGTGTGACAAGGCAGCCACCTGCTCCCTCTTCCCTTTGCGAGTGCCCGTTTTTTTTTTTTTATTCTTTTGTTTAAAAACTCAGTCCTTTTTTTTAAACCAAAGCCGCAACACAGCACTAAGCCCGGTATCTACTTGTTCTCTGGCCTTGACTTGACATCAAGCTGTTGCAGCGGTGATGCTGCCACAGTTATGCCAAAGGCAGTAGCATCCGTTGCTGTGCAATGCCTTGGACGGGCACAGCATTAGCTCTTTGCCTAACCAAAATGACCATTGCTAACCTGATTGCGAACTATGGTAGCATTTTGGACACATCTGGCACAACCTTCTTCAAAAGCCGTGGCTAAGTCCTGTTTTGGTGGAGACAGTGCTTTAATGGGGGACAACTATGCTTTTCAGCCTGTGGCAAATGTCCCCCCACTTTCCCAGGGGAATATGTACCGTTGGACGGTATTTTAAGAATAATTTTGTTTAGCCTTAGCTGCTGTGAGGTGCTGAGGGGTGTAGTGGTGGATGGTCGCTACGTCGCCCCTCGGTTCCGGTATTATGCATAAGGGGACTGGAGGAGGGTCATGTCTTGCTCTCAGAGACATAAGAAACCGGGAGTATAATGTGGTCTCCAGCAAGTAGTTGCTGGAGAGCTGTTGTTTAAAAATATCCGGGCCGGGTTTTTTTGGAATGGATGGCAGGTTGGTAGTGGGGCTGTCCATTCCACCTCCTCCTCTCCAGGGTGTGGGCAAGGCCAATCAGCCCAGGTGCTGAGGCTGAGCCAAACTAAAGGTGCCTTTAAATAGCAGGTGCACGGACACAGAGGGAGCTAAGATGGCTGCTGAGCCCTGGCAGCCTGTGTAACCGGCTGGGGAGAGAAACCCTGCGTGCACAGTATCTGCCAAGTGTGACCTGATCAGGCCAGGAGGGCCTGATAGCTGAATCTGGACTTTTATGTTGTCAGTTTGCTTGAAGTTAAGGCTGGACTGTTTATGTTGCTGATGTAAAAAAAATAAAGACGCAGGTCACGCCTGTTTTGGACTGCACCTGCTAGGGTTTCCGTCTCTGTGTATCAAGAACCCGCACGCCTACCGAGCTACATCCCCACACTGCTTAGAAGACCAATTCTAAAAATATGCTACTGTGAACTGTCCTGTTGAATTTTGTTGAAAATTGACTTTTTTTATTTTTTTGGACTGCACAAGTTCCGAAATTACTATTGAGCCTTGTTAATGTACGGTGTTAATGATTTCTTGGATCTTGTTATACGTTTGTTAATTTCGTTTTTCTACATTGCCACATTTCATCAGCCCCTTGTGTCCTTTTATTTGTTCTGCAAAATTGAAATAATGTGTTTTCAACCATTACCCAACAGGTTTCTTGCAACTGGGGCTTCATTTGCAACCATCCAATTTCAATATCTCTGGGGCTACACGACAATATCAAGAGTTATCCATCATACATGTGAAGTTCTTTGGCGGTGCCAGTGTAAGCCGCCGACCGGGGTGGGCTTTCCAGAATACAGCGAAGTCCTGAACAGAAGACGCAACTCAAAACCAATCCGTAGCAATGAGATTTTACTTAATTTGGCAGAACCCTTAACCAACCCGAACTCCCCAGAAAGTTACATACGCTCAGCGGGGAAGCTGAGACTCTTGTGCCATGCAGCGCTGTGCTCTATAATGTGCGCCTTCAATATCCTACAGGCTTTTGCCTAGCCGCAGGCCATCTCTAACCAGCCGCTATTACCTTCTATCACCCTGGAAGCAGGAACAATCAGTGTGGATGCTAGGGAAGCACCGGCGGCACAGCACAAGAGCTTACAATCTTATCAACACACCCGTTTTCTCCCCTTACACAACACCACTCAACAGATATAACAATATATAGCTCACAAGTCAAGGCAAAGTACAGTTGCGTAACGTGTGTCTTGTAGATATCCTTAGACAGCTCTACGAGTATAGAGTTCTCTGTGTGTTAGGACTATGTCGGACAGCTCAGTCCCCAGCAGTGTGGCCGGCGGCCATCAGTATGCCTAACTAAACTAGCTAACTACAGGCCTTGTTATTAGTCTCAATCAGTTTGGCGGTGCGTGCACGGTTACACCAGAGGCCTTAGTTCTCTGGCTGACCCGGGTCTGGTGGGTACCTTTAGACTTTGTCCGGAACGCAGGAATAGGATTTCATCCAAGAACCATATGAACTCACTGACGCCGCTACTTCAGAGCCCGGTCTGTAATGACCATCTTCTCCGTTAAGATGGTAGTCTGACAAACTCCGGAACAGTCTCTAATGCAGCTCCCCTCATGGTAGCTCCGGTCCTCGTTGGGGTTCTTTTCCCGGTGGATCACAGTGTCTCTCTCGCTAGCTGCAGTCCTCACCAGCCCATCTCAGCTCGCTCGCACGCACCTCTTCTCCTTTTTCTCTGCTCCTCTCTCTGGTCATGACGTACTTCTTTTTTCTCTGTCCCAGTCCAGAGCACAGTGACCTCTTGTGGTCAAAAAACAAAATGACAGTTACAACAGAAACAGGGACATTCACAGCAGGAGGACTGTTTCACCATCTTACACTTGCAGCCCCTATATCTTCAATAGCCAACTGTGGGGCATTGGCTACAGATAGCCAATGGGTTTCACACCCGTGCACAGTTCCCATTATGCGTAGGATGGCAAACATGTGCGTATAAGAAAGCCGCCCCACTCAGGATCGCGGTACTTTAATTATATACATTACTTTTCAGTGTTGCTGCTGGCAGTAGCAGACATGGATTTTCAGTTTGTTTTAGTGGACATTGGGGCCTATGGAAGTACCGCTGATTCACGAGCATTTTCGTTTTCGCGCATTGGCCAGAGGCTGCAGGATGGCACATTATTTCTACCACCACTCCGAAACTTGCCTGGGATAGACGGCCCTCTAATGCCCTATTGGTTTGTTGCAGATGAGGGTTTTGCCCTAAGCAAACACATAATGCGACCATTTGCCCACAGGCAATTAACACCTGAGTGACGTATCTACAACTACCGCCTCTCACGGGTCCGACGATATGTGGAATGTACCTTTGGTGTCCTTGTCTCACGTTGGCGGGTGTTAGAACGGACCCTTCCCTTCACTCCAGATGGTGCTGTGGGAGTGATCAAGGCCGGCGTTGTGCTGCATAATGTTGTGCGCAATGAAGAGGGTACACTGTCTGATGACCTAACAAGCCTTGTTCCAAACCTTGATGCCTTGTCTTTTGGGAATGCTCCGATGCAGCCACCAACAGTCGGTCTACGCATTAGGGACCATCTGACAAATTATTTTTAAACTCCCCATGGGTCTCTACCTTGGCAAGGCAGAGCACTAAGAAGGCGGGACCTACAGTAACCCCCTTATTGTTTTCTCTTTCCCGAACCAAATTTGTTTTTGGCCAAGGTCATCAAATAATTACAGAGTCCTACAGCAGTTCTCACATGGTGAGGTTTAATGTGTATGTAGCTTGGAAGCAAATATTTCTTTTTCCATTGTTGATTTGTTATGGAATCTCAAATCTGAGGATAAAATAAAAAAAAAAAACCTTGTCTGTTAATTTTTATGTTAAATACACACAGCAAGCCTTTGGATTAACCCTTTCCAATCCACTGTCTGACCTCTGAAGACATTATGCTTTAAGGCTGTACAGGTCCGATGTTGGATGACGTCCGTCAGGGTTCTCTTACTGTATATTGCCAGCCTCTCTGCTATCAGAGCCTATCCAACGTGTCACCTCATGCAGTACTGGCTTTAGCCAGCATATAGCACTGTTGCATAACAGCAGAAAAAGAGTAAGCACCCTAGGAAAACCAGGATACAAATTGGATTGGAAAGGGTTAATTATTCCTTGACTACAGCCCTGCGTCGGTCTCAAAGTTATTACTTGTTATTGTAGCCAGATCAAAATAATACTGAGGTAGTGTCCTGGAGCCTTCACACTACAGTTTATTGTGCCTATTTTCACGCGCGTCATTGCCCAAACAAAGGTAAAATTTAAACAAAAAATGGTCGTGGGGTCTCAATGTGCATCTTGTGGCCCCGACAGTGTTTAGGAAAATGGCCAACCATAGCTGCCTATTGCATGTTGCTAAATATGTGTGAATTATAATTCTGACAAGTTATGGGATAATGTGGTTACCCATGGACATACCTGTAAGTCTCAGTAGTGTTTCTTGCCCCTATTATGGTAAACTAGCCATACCAGCCCAATAAACTCAAAAATCATCTGTCTGTGTCACAATGCTAAGTCTCTTCCCTTGTTGCATTTAGCAAAATTAACAGACACAGTAATTTGCTTTAGGAAGTGTGACAAGATGCAGTTGGCGCACACAGTTGAATGTTTTTACCCAAAAGTGTGACATTATGATTACACACTAGAGATGAGCAAGCATACTCGCTAAGGGCAATTGCTCGAGCGAGCATTGCCCTTAGCGAGTACCTGCCCGCTCGGAAGAAAAGATTTGGCTGCCGGCGGCGGGCTGGGAGCGGCGGGGGAGAGCGGGGAGGAATGGAGGGGAGATCTCTCTCTCCCTCTCTCCCCCCCCCCCCGCTACCCCCTGCTCACTGCCGCAATTCACCTCTCACCCGTGCCAGCAGCCGAACCTTTTTTTCCGAGTGGGCAGGTACTTGCTAAGGACAATGCTTGTGTGAACCGAGAGCAAGGCAGGTGGTTTGGTCTCCGCAACCAGAAAGGACGCAGACGGGGTGGTCAAGTTAAGAAAAATGTATTTACTACAGGTTAATAAAGGCAAGTTAATGGTAAAAGAACAGGAATAAGGACAAGCAAAATACACAGTATAGTTGGAACAATTCAAGTTGGATTTCACAATATATTCCACATTTACTATGTCCACCTCCACAGCACGGACACTGAAAGAACAATAGTCCCAAAACTATCCCTAACTGACCCTAACTTCACATTTGGGTGCGCACCCCTCTTACCAGTGGTCCGGGTGGACTGCTTACAGTTTGTAGAAGCGCACGTTGGGGCCCAATGTCGTCCCTTTCTTGTATAGCGAAGCGTCCTCTCCTCACGGTTATCACAATATCCGAGGCAATACGATCCTTCTCAGCAGACAGGAAAACCAAATGGATGCAATGGAATCCAATAGCAAGTAGCTGAGCACACTGACAGTCCTGCAGAATCCATACACCGCGGGGTGATATAAGCCAGGGTTGTGCAGTTACCGTCCGGTACTCAGCAGCACTGCCAGTCTTTAGCTTTGGTGGCAATGTCCACAGCCACAATGTCAGTATTACTGGTTAGCCACTGGGCACAGTCCTTTCAGCATGTCTCCACTGAACATACTGTCTCTTTACACTCTGTCTGCCTCTGGACTGAATTACACAAAGGTTAGCTGCACAGAAAAGTCCTCTAAGATCTCCACACACTCTCAATGCAGCACAGACACTTGGTACTCTCTCTCTGCAAAGATGGCTGCTGCTCTCTCTGTGTCGTCACATCCTGCTTCCTTCTCATACTGTGTCTGCAGACAGGCAGGCTGACCTCATAGGGGTGTGTCCCTCCAGCATCACATTCCCATTGCAGGGGCTGCTGACCAGAATCACAGAAGCACATATACACTCAATTTTAACACAGCATAAACAAAGGAAACTTGGCACATCATTGGGCTGTACATTACACTTGATCGAGCAATTGTCCTTAGCGAGTATGCTCGCTCATCTCTATTACACACTTTTCACTGGTTTGACAGCTGCAGCACCATCCACATTGGAATCATGTTGAGTCAATTGTATTTTTCAACCGCAGCTAAGTTGTATTTTATAAAGTGGTGAATAGAAATCATGAGGTTCATGTGCCATGGTTCTGTAGCAGGCCAAACGTTTGTGTCGGGTTTCCGCAAACACTTTGCACACCCTATTTATGCGTTGACACTGCATTTTAACAGCATTCCTTGTGAATGAAGCACAATAATTGATTGACCCAAAACAAGAAGCAACTCACCTCTTCTGCAATAACTTGTGCCCTCTGGGCGCAACATCATCGCTGTTGGAAAGCTTTCTATGCACTTTGCCAATTTTGATCACTTGTTGAAATAGAAGGGCTGTGAGACTTTGCAGAACTGTCACAAAAGCACAGGCTACATAGAATTGTGTTTGAATTGGTAAGTTTTCTTTAAAAATAACTGACTGATATGTCACGCCTGTGATAATTGTTACAGGGCCGACCTATAGTTGACAATACGTAGGCAACGTGGCCGACGATGTGCCTTCACATGGGTCATTAGGCAACGGCGGGAGGATGGCATGCAACCTGGCTTCTGCAGGATTTTTGCGCATAGGCTGTTGCTGCTCCAAGGTGCCAGCATCACCCTCAAACAACTGCCGGTATGGCCCATGTCTGTGTTCCGCAAACAAGTCACCAGCAAGTTGCTGCGGCTGTGGTCGTGGAGGTTCTGGATTATGCACCATTTTGCCAGAGGGCACTGTTTGTGGAAAGGTGTTGTTTTGTGCAAACTGCCAAATTCCCGCAAACAGGGCCCTCCCTCACTCCAAATTTTGGGATACATTTATCACAGCTATAATGGCACTGAGCAGCTTTATTTGCAGGTCGTCAGATATGCGCCTGCCACACGATGCAATACACTGACCCATCGTGTCAGCCCAGTCGAGTTTTTTTTGTTGGCGCAAATAATCCAGAACCTCCTCGTCCACTAGACGCCCAACAAATGGTCCCCGTTGCCCAATGGTGGGTCGGGTAGCTCTTGTTCTTGGTTGGGTTCTGCTTGGGGCAGCTGGTGGTGGATAGTGATGAGCGAGCATACTCGCTAAGGGCAATTGCTCGAGCGAGCATTGCCCTTAGCGAGTACCTGCCCGCTCGAGAGAAAAGGTTCGGCTGCCGGCGTGCGTGACAGATGAGTTGCGGCAGTGAGCAGGTGGGAGCGGGGGGGGGGGGGGGGGGGAAGAGAGGGAGAAAGAGATCTCCCCTCCATTCCTCCTCGCTCTCCTCCGCCGCTCCCTGCCCGCCGCCGGCAGCTGAACCTTTTCTCTTGAGAGGGCAGGTACTCCCTAAGGGCAATGCTCGCTCGAGCAATTGCCTTAGTGAGTATGCTCGCTCATTACTAGTGGTGGAGTTTCTTCTGGAGGAGGCGGAGGAGCAGGGGGTGCCTCTGGGGCTTCAACTCCATCGCTGTGTAGTGAAATTGTGGGTGAGCTGGCCTCTGTGTCTGTGGCTTCATCCGGAGACTGCTGCTCCTACAGATTATCGCCAGTTCTAAAAGATAGGGCAAAAAGTCAATACACCCATTCCGGGACTGATGATGTGAAGTGAATGTAAGGCAGCCACGAATGACATGTTACTAGATGTAAGTTTAAGGCCTCCTTCCCACGAACGGATTTACGCCACGTAAATTCGCGGCAAAAATCCGCTGCATTGCACCTTGCTATTAGGTTCTATTGAACCTAATAGCACAATGCTCACGATGCGTAATTCCACCGCGGAATTACGCACCGCGATTTCTCCCGTCCTCACCCGCAGCATGCTCTATTTGCTGCGGGTGAGGACGGGCTGTACGCGCTGACGGCTTCCATTGCAGTCAATGGAAGCCGTCCGTTCATGCTATCTCCTGCTGTAACCAGCGGGAGATAGCGTGAAAAAACGCTTCCCCGCCTACCGCCGCAGCGTCATTTGACGCGGCCGGCGCGTCACGTGACACTGCCGGCCGCGTCACGTGACGTGGTGGGCGTGTCACACGACGCGACGGCGGTGGGTGGGGAAGCGTCTACACGCTATCGTCCGCTGGTAAGTATAGGGGCTCTGGGGGGCGCCGTGACGGGCTTCACAGCGTAATATTACGCGGCGGAGCCCGTCACGCTCGTGGGAAGGAGGCCTAAAAGCGAAATTTTTGGGAACAAACATTTCCCGAAGAATTGGTTAAAAATGTGACTAAATGTCATTTCCTTTGAAAGACATGACCCAAATACTCTTCTTAGATGTGGGGACACATTGTTTTTAAGGACAATAACATGCACGGCAAAGAATCAAAATCAGACAGAAGCAATGTTTGTTTCTTATTTGAGAGGGTCATGGCAGACACATTATGCAGTGAGTAATGGGAATTGTACAAAGATAAACCTCAGACATACTCCGACTATCTCGCGGGGGTAGTGCATTTCATATAGGGCCCCGTTGGTTAAACAGCCGACAGAAAACAACATTCCCATAACAAGAAAAGCACTTACGGCCTTTGATCCATAAGAGGACGTAGAAGGCAGAGAGCATGTGCCAAGTATTATGGCCTTTTCCGCCTCCTGCCGGATCCACTTGGCACCCTCTTTGCCAACTCTTTGCGGTAGGTGTCGCGGACGCTTCGCCACTTCATTTGGATCTCCTCCACTATGAGAAGAAAATGATCAATAAATATAAGTACAAGGCAAACACATTGCATTCAGCGTCTATTTTGTTTCTATTTAGAATCTGTGGCCAACACACGGATGCTGTGCCCGCAGCGCTTTATCACCTGCTTATAGGACCGCCCTTAAAGCACCGCCGAAATTCAAATAACGGCGGAGCTTTAAGCCTCCTGTCTGTGCAATCAATTACTGGCTGGAAGGAGTTGTCAGTTGTTAGTGACAGCTGTTAACCCCGAGAAGAAGGCAGGAGGCCTTTTTAACCCTTCCAGCCTTCTGCTTCACTCATACATAGCGGTCAATGAGCACTGTGTGGGGGAATAGGAAGGAACATGCACTTTCACTACGTTAGGCCCAGGGGGGTGGGGGGGCATGTGACCACCAGGAGTTCCCTGCTCCAACAGAGCTGGTGGGTCATACTTTTCCCTGTGTAGCTCCGCCAGTGGCTACTGTCACTAGAGGTGTTTGACCTGCCCTGAAACTGGGGCTCCTATGGACCGCGCACCTACAGTGGGAAAGTGTCAAATAATCAAAAATACACAAGTTAGTGTCTACCAGAGGTCTTACATTACGTAATGGGGAACAGAGCTATTAAAAGACATTATTACATACAGCATTAACGAACCTTTTTAGCACCTATTTAAAATGACCCCCCCCCCAAAAAAAAATAAATAAATAAATAAATAAATACATGGGTCAAATCCATGCAAAGTCTATGGTCCTTAAGTTACCAAAAAACCTGGTCCTTAACGGCTGAAGAAGAACACACGCTCACACACAATATCTCAAAGGGCCCCCCATTTATGAAGGAAAACAAGAGAGAACAGAAGCACACAGTTAGAAATACCTTATAGCAAAGGCAACACCTCAAAAAAACCTCCAAACATTACAAGTACAATCATTTATAGTACACACATGTGCAATGAATGTGGCTGGAATATCTGCAGGACTAGCATGCTGCAGCAGTTTGCTTGGTGCCTGGGCGGACCAGATTGAAAAGAGCAAGCAGAAGGCCTCCTTCACACGGGCGACACCGCATCGCTGCGAGAAAATCACAGCGATATCGCGTCGCTGCACCGTATGATATCGCTGCGATTTTCTCGCAGCAATACAGCGATTTTGTAGCGCCTTCAAAGTCGCAAGTGACGCTACGAAACCACGCGACTTTGTAGCATCTGCTACTGTCAAAGTTGCATCGCATCGCATGCAAACCGCGTTTTCGTGCGATGCGATGCAACAGAGAGGAAGGCTCCATAGAGAAACATGGGCTACAAAACCTAGCGTGTCGCGGGCATATCGCCAGACCTGCGAGGTTTGTGTGTCGTTTTGTAGCATGCTATAAAACATCTCATGTGTGAAGGAACCCATAGGATACCATGGGCTTCACATACATGCGATTTGTAGCATCGTAGCAACGCAACAAAATTGTGCAACTTTGTCGCCCGTGTGAAGGAGGCCTAAATGTGCAGCATTTGGCCCAAACTGAAACCACAAATACCAAAAAAAGGGGGCACTGACTGTAAGCACTGCATTGAGTAAGCAAATCAAGAGTGCATTTGATATTGTAGGTGAGAAGTCTAAACTCCGGACAATGAAATATGTGCCTGATCAGAGTGTAAATGCATATGGTAGGTCTATAACCACCAGGAAAAAAAATAAGATAAACAGCTTTGCAGCCAAAGGCCACATTGTGAAGAGTGCAAGACATGGAAAAGCTGATTTCAAAAAAAGCACACATTTAAACACCACTAGCAGAAAGAAAATGGGAAGTGGGGCCGTTGCATCTAAACCACCCAAAAACCATACCCAAAAATCAGCAGAATCATAGACAGCAAACAGCATACACACCAGCGAAACCAGCACGCACGCACACACACACACGCACACACACACACGCACACACTACAAAAACAACAACTTTAGCAATGGGAAAATTAAACATAAAAAGCATGAGAGCGAAAGGAAAATGATCATTTAAATAATGCCACATTGGTACTTACTAGAGATGAGCGAACGTGTTCTTCCGAGCTTGATATTCGTGCGAATATTAGGGTGTTCGGGATGTTCGTTATTCGTAACGAACACCATGCGGTGTTCTGGTTACTTTCACTTCCTTCCCTGAGACGTTAGCGCGCTTTTTTTGGCCAATTGAAAGACAGGGAAGGCATTACAACTTCCCCCTGTGACGTTCAAGCCCTATACCACCCCCCTGCTGTGAGTGGCTGGGAAGATCAGGTGTCACCCGAACATAAAAGTCGGCCCCTCCCGCGGTTCGCCTCAGATGCCGTGTGAGTTAGATGAGGGACAGTGCTGTTTGTACCGGAGCTGCTGTAGGGAAAGAATTGGTAGTTAGTGTAGGCTTCAAGACCCCCCAAAGGTCCTTATTAGGGCCACTGATAGCTGTGTGTTGGCTGCTGTTAGCAGTGCCATTTTTTTTTCTCTCAAAATCGGCTCTGCAGAGCGTTGCACCCGGCATTAGGGACAGAAGTGCTGCATAGGCAGGGAGAGTGTTAGGAGTGAGTGTAGCCTTCAAGAACCTCAACGGTCCTTTCTAGGGCCATATTTATCCGTGTGCAGTACTGTCCAGGCTGCTGTTAGCTGTGCTGCATTTTTTTTTGCTTCTCAAAATCGCCTCTGCAGAGCATTCCACCCTCCATTGATACTGCAGGGAAAGAATTGTATAGGCAGGGCCACAACACAGTTATTATTCATTGAATATACGCAGTGCGGCCTTTTGCTTGTAAAACAAGTAAAAATAATTCTATTTGTCCTGCCTCTGTCCGTCCTAACGCCGGTGGACACGTGTCGGCTGCGTGTGCAACCTGTAAAAATCATACGCACCCAGCTACGTTTTACTCCTGGCTTCGCCATTTGCTTTCCTTAATTGGGAAAAAAAATACCTGCTCTGCCACAGTTAATAACTCTGCTACCCTCACGTTCTGTGACACATTAGCAGGAAAACAGCACAGTTATTAAACTTCTCATGTTCATAGAATATACGCAGTGCTGCCTTTTGGTGCAAAAAAACGGAAAATAATTCTATTTGTCCTGCCTCTGTCCGTCCTAACGCCGGTGGACACGTGTCGGCTGCGTGTGCAACCTGTAAAAATCATACGCACCCAGCTACGTTTTACTCCTGGCTTCGCCATTTGCTTTCCTTAATTGGGAAAAAAAATACCTGCTCTGCCACAGTTAATAACTCTGCTACCCTCACGTTCTGTGACACATTAGCAGGAAAACAGCACAGTTATTAAACTTCTCATGTTCATAGAATATACGCAGTGCTGCCTTTTGGTGCAAAAAAACGGAAAATAATTCTATTTGTCCTGCCTCTGTCCGTCCTAACGCCGGTGGACACGTGTCGGCTGCGTGTGCAACCTGTAAAAATCATACGCACCCAGCTACGTTTTACTCCTGGCTTCGCCATTGGCTTTCCTTAATTGGGAAAAAAAATACCTGCTCTGCCACAGTTAATAACTCTGCTACCCTCACGTTCTGTGACACATTAGCAGGAAAACAGCACAGTTATTAAACTTCTCATGTTCATAGAATATACGCAGTGCTGCCTTTTGGTGCAAAAAAACGGAAAATAATTCTATTTGTCCTGCCTCTGTCCGTCCTAACGCCGGTGGACACGTGTCGGCTGCGTGTGCAACCTGTAAAAATCAGACGCACCCAGCTACGTTTTACTCCTGGCTTCGCCATTTGCTTTCCTTAATTGGGAAAAAAAATACCTGCTCTGCCACAGTTAATAACTCTGCTACCCTCACGTTCTGTGACACATTAGCAGGAAAACAGCACAGTTATTAAACTTATCATGTTCATAGAATATACGCAGTGCTGCCTTTTGGTGCAAAAAAACGGAAAATAATTCTATTTGTCCTGCCTCTGTCCGTCCTAACGCCGGTGGACACGTGTCGGCTGCGTGTGCAACCTGTAAAAATCAGACGCACCCAGCTACGTTTTACTCCTGGCTTCGCCATTTGCTTTCCTTAATTGGGAAAAAAAATACCTGCTCTGCCACAGTTAATAACTCTGCTACCCTCACGTTCTGTGACACATTAGCAGGAAAACAGCACAGTTATTAAACTTCTCATGTTCATAGAATATACGCAGTGCTGCCTTTTGGTGCAAAAAAACGGAAAATAATTCTATTTGTCCTGCCTCTGTCCGTCCTAACGCCGGTGGACACGTGTCGGCTGCGTGTGCAACCTGTAAAAATCATACGCACCCAGCTACGTTTTACTCCTGGCTTCGCCATTGGCTTTCCTTAATTGGGAAAAAAAATACCTGCTCTGCCACAGTTAATAACTCTGCTACCCTCACGTTCTGTGACACATTAGCAGGAAAACAGCACAGTTATTAAACTTCTCATGTTCATAGAATATACGCAGTGCTGCCTTTTGGTGCAAAAAAACGGAAAATAATTCTATTTGTCCTGCCTCTGTCCGTCCTAACGCCGGTGGACACGTGTCGGCTGCGTGTGCAACCTGTAAAAATCAGACGCACCCAGCTACGTTTTACTCCTGGCTTCGCCATTTGCTTTCCTTAATTGGGAAAAAAAATACCTGCTCTGCCACAGTTAATAACTCTGCTACCCTCACGTTCTGTGACACATTAGCAGGAAAACAGCACAGTTATTAAACTTATCATGTTCATAGAATATACGCAGTGCTGCCTTTTGGTGCAAAAAAACGGAAAATAATTCTATTTGTCCTGCCTCTGTCCGTCCTAACGCCGGTGGACACGTGTCGGCTGCGTGTGCAACCTGTAAAAATCAGACGCACCCAGCTACGTTTTACTCCTGGCTTCGCCATTTGCTTTCCTTAATTGGGAAAAAAAATACCTGCTCTGCCACAGTTAATAACTCTGCTACCCTCACGTTCTGTGACACATTAGCAGGAAAACAGCACAGTTATTAAACTTCTCATGTTCATAGAATATACGCAGTGCTGCCTTTTGGTGCAAAAAAACGGAAAATAATTCTATTTGTCCTGCCTCTGTCCGTCCTAACGCCGGTGGACACGTGTCGGCTGCGTGTGCAACCTGTAAAAATCATACGCACCCAGCTACGTTTTACTCCTGGCTTCGCCATTTGCTTTCCTTAATTGGGAAAAAAAATACCTGCTCTGCCACAGTTAATAACTCTGCTACCCTCACGTTCTGTGACACATTAGCAGGAAAACAGCACAGTTATTAAACTTCTCATGTTCATAGAATATACGCAGTGCTGCCTTTTGGTGCAAAAAAACGGAAAATAATTCTATTTGTCCTGCCTCTGTCCGTACTAACGCCGGTGGACACGTGTCGGCTGCGTGTGCAACCTGTAAAAATCATACGCACCCAGCTACGTTTTACTCCTGGCTTCGCCATTTGCTTTCCTTAATTGGGAAAAAAAATACCTGCTCTGCCACAGTTAATAACTCTGCTACCCTCACGTTCTGTGACACATTAGCAGGAAAACAGCACAGTTATTAAACTTAGATTATTCATTCACTAGAGGCAGTGGGGCCTTTCGTTTTCAAAAAAGGGAAAAAATTATATTTGGCCTGCAGTCTTGCGCCAATTTATTAGCTGCCTGTGAAATCAAATCACTGGTAATACAGCATGCTGAGGGGTAGGGGTAGGCCTAGAGGACGTGGACGCGGCCGAGGACGCGGAGGGCCAAGTCAGGGTGTGGGCACAGGCCAAGCTCCTGATCCAGGTGTGTCGCAGCCGACTGCTGCACGATTAGGAGAGAGGCACGTTTCTGGTGTCCCCACATTCATCGCCCAATTAATGGGTCCACGCAGGAGACGGTTATTAGAAAATGAGCAGTGTGAGCAGGTCCTGTCCTGGATGGCAGAAAGTGCTTCGAGCAACCTATCGTCTACCCGCAGTTCTGCGCCATCCACTGCTGCCAATCCGAATCCTCTGTCTGCTGCTCCTCCTTCCTCCCAGCCTCCTCACTCCACTACAATAACACCTGCTCAGGAGCGGGAACACTCCCAGGAACTGTTCTCGGGCCCCTGCTTAGATTGGGCAGCAGCGGTTCCTCTCCCACCAGAGGAGTTTATCGTCACTGATGCCCAACCATTCGAAAGTTCCCGGGGTCCGGGGGAAGAGGCTGGGGACTTCCGCCAACTGTCTCAACAACTTTCTGTGGGTGAGGAGGACGATGACGATCAGACACAGTTGTCTTGCAGTGAGGTAGTAGTAAGGGCAGTAAGTCCGAGGGAGCAGCGCACAGAGGATTCGGAGGAAGAGCAGCAGGACGATGAGGTGACTGACCCCACCTGGTGTGCAACGCTTACTCAGGAGGACAGGTCTTCAGAGGGGGAGTCAAGGGCATCAGCAGGGCAGGTTGCAAGAGGCAGTGCGGTGGCCAGGGGTAGAGGCAGGGCCAGACCGAATAATCCACCAAGTGTTTCCCAAAGCGCCCCCTCGCGCCATGCCACCCTGCAGAGGCCGAGGTGCTCTAAGGTCTGGCAGTTTTTCACAGAGACGCCTGACGACCGACGAACAGTGGTGTGCAACCTTTGTCGCGCAAAGCTCAGCCGGGGAGCCAACACCAACAGCCTCACCACCACCACCATGCGCAGACATATGATGGCCAAGCACCCCGCAAGGTGGGATGAAGGCCGTTCACCGCCTCCGGTTTGCACCCCTGCCTCTCCCCCTGTGCCCCAACCTGCCACTGAGATGCAACCCCCCTCTCAGGACACAGGCACTACCGTCTCCTGGCCTGCACCCACACCCTCACCTCCGCTGTCCTCGGCCCCATCCAGCAGTGTAGTTCAGCGCACCGTCCAGCCGTCGCTTGCGCAACTGTTGGAGCGCAAGTACGCTGCCACGCACCCGCACGCTCAAACGTTAACCGTCCGCATAGCAAAATTCATCAGCCTTGAGATGCTGCCGTATAGGGTTGTGGAAACGGAGTCCTTCAAAAGTATCATGGAGGCGGCGGCCCCGCGCTACTCAGTTCCCAGTCGCCACTACTTTTCCCGATGTGCCGTCCCAGTACTGCACGACCACGTCTCCCGCAACATTGTACGCGCCCTCACCAACGCGGTTACTGCCACGGTCCACTTAACTACGGACACGTGGACAAGCACAGGCGGGCAGGGCCACTACATCTCCCTGACGGCACATTGGGTGAATTTAGTGGAGGCTGGGACAGAGTCAGAGCCTGGGACCGCTCATGTCCTACCCACCCCCAGAATTGCGGGCCCCAGCTCGGTGGTGGTATCTGCGGAGGTGTATGCTTCCTCCACTAAAGCACCCTCCTCCTCCTCCTCCTCTGTCTCGCAATCAAGATGTGTTAGCAGCAGCATGTCGCCAGCAGTCGGTGTCGCGCGGTGTGGCAGCACAGCGGTGGGCAAGCGTCAGCAGGCCGTGCTGAAACTACTCAGCTTAGGCGATAAGAGGCACACGGCCCACAAACTGCTGCAGGGTCTGACACAGCAGACCGACCGCTGGCTTGCGCCGCTGAGCCTCCAACCGGGCATGGTCGTGTGTGACAACGGCCGTAACCTGGTGGCGGCTCTGCAGCTCGGCAGCCTCACGCACGTGCCATGCCTGGCCCACGTCTTTAATTTGGTGGTTCAGCGCTTTCTGAAAAGCTACCCACGCTTGTCAGACCTGCTCGTAAAGGCGCGCCGGCTCTGCGCACATTTTCGCAAGTCCCACACGGACGCTGCCACCCTGCGCACCCTGCAACATCACTTTAAGCTGCCAGTGCACCGACTGCTGTGCGACGTGCCCACACGGTGGAACTCTACGCTCCACATGTTGGCCAGGCTCTATGAACAACGTAGAGCTATAGTCGAATACCAACTCCAACATGGGCGGCGCAGTGGGAGTCAGCCTCCTCAATTCCTTTCAGAAGAGTGGGCCTGGTTGGCAGACATCTGCCATGTCCTTGGTAATTTTGAGGAGTCTACCCAGGTGGTGAGCGGCGATGCTACAATCATTAGCGTCACCATTCCTCTGCTATGCATCTTGAGAAATTCCCTGCAAACCATAAAGGCAGCTGCTTTGCGCTCGGAAACGGGGGCGGGGGAAGACAGTATGCCGCTGGATAGTCAGGGCACCCTCCTATCTATTTCTCAGCGCGTACAGGAGGAGGAGGAGGAGCATGAGGAGGATGAGGAGGAGGGGGAAGAGACAGCTTGGGCCGCTGCTGACGGTACACCGGCTGATTGCCTGTCATCCTTTCAGCGTGTATGGCCTGAGGAGGAGGAGGAGGAGGAGGATCCTGAAAGTGATCTTCCTAGTGAAGACAGCCATGTGTTGCGTACAGGTACCCTGGCACACATGGCTGACTTCATGTTAGGATGCCTTTCTCGTGACCCTCGCGTTGCACGCATTCTGGCCACGACGGATTACTGGGTGTACACACTGCTCGATCCACGGTATAAGGAGAACCTGCCCACTCTGATTCCCGAAGAGGAAAGGGGTTCGAGAGTGTTGCTATACCACAGGACCCTTGCGGACAAGCTGATGGTAAAATTCCCAGCCGACAGCGCTAGTGGCAGAAGGCGCAGTACCGAGGGCAAGGTAGCAGGGGATGTGCGTAGATCGAGCAGCATGTACATCCCAGGCAGTGCAACAGTCTTTAAGGGCCTGGCCAGCTTTATGGCTCCCCACCAAGACTGTGTCACCGCTCCCCAGTCACGGCTGAGTCGGCGGGAGCACTGTAAAAGGATGGTGAGGGAGTACGTAGCGGATCGCACGACCATCCTTGGTGACGCCTCTGCCCCCTACAACTACTGGGTGTCGAAGCTGGACACGTGGCCTGAACTAGCGCTGTATGCCCTGGAGGTGCTTGCTTGTCCTGCGGCTAGCGTCTTGTCGGAGAGGGTGTTTAGTGCGGCTGGGGGAATCATCACAGATAAGCGTAGCCGCTTGTCAACCGACAGTGCCGACAGGCTAACACTCATCAAGATGAACAAAGGCTGGATTTCGCCAGACTTCTGTTCTCCACCAGCGGACAGCAGCGATACGTAAGCAATACGTAGGCTGCACCCGCGGATGGAAGCTACGTTCTCTCTCACCATCCAAAACGGGGACATTTCTGCTTCATCAATCTGTGTCTAATATTCCTCCTCCTCCTCCTGCTCCTCCTCCTGAAACCTCACGTAATCACGCTGAACGGGCAATTTTTCTTAGGGCCACAAGGCTCACTCAAATAATTTTTCTGAACAATTTTTATAAGTTTCAATGCGCTTAAAAGCGTTGGAACTTTAACTTGAACCAATTTTTCGTTACACTGGGCTGCCTCCAGGCCTAGTTACCACTTAAGCCACATTAACCAAAGCGATTAATGGGTTTCACCTGCCCTCTTGGCTGGCCATGGCCAATTTTTGGGATGTACATTAGTACTGTTGATACAGCAATTTTTGTGGGCCCTCGCCTACAGTGTAATCAAATTAATTTTTAGCCCACCTGCATTACAGCTGACGTTACCTCAGCTGTGTTGGGCAATGCAATGGGATATTTTTATGTACCGCCGGTGGGTTCCAGGGAGCCACCCATGCTGTAGGTGCACACGGAGTTTTTAATACATCTGTCCACTTCTAAAGAACCCCAGTCTGACTGGGGCATGCAGTGTGGGCCGAAGCCCACCTGCATTATGCACGACATTACTACCTCAGCTGTGTTGGGCAATGCAATGGGATATTTTTGTGTACCGCCGGTGGGTTCCAGGGAGCCACCCATGCTGTAGGTGCACACGGAGTTTTTAACACATCTGTACACTTGTAAAGAACCCCAGTCTGACTGGGGCATGCAGTGTGGGCCGAAGCCCACCTGTATTACGCACGACATTACTACCTCAGCTGTGTTGGGCAATGCAATGGGATATTTCTATGTACCGCCGGTGGCTTCCTGGCACCCACCCAGGCAGTGGGTCCACAGGGAGTTTAACCTACATGTGTCCACTTCTAAAGAACCCCAGTCTGACTGGGGCATGCAGTGTGGGCCGAAGCCCACCTGCATTATGCACGACATTACTACCTCAGCTGTGTTGGGCAATGCAATGGGATATTTTTGTGTACCGCCGGTGGGTTCCAGGGAGCCACCCATGCTGTAGGTGCACACGGAGTTTTTAACACATCTGTACACTTGTAAAGAACCCCAGTCTGACTGGGGCATGCAGTGTGGGCCGAAGCCCACCTGTATTACGCACGACATTACTACCTCAGCTGTGTTGGGCAATGCAATGGGATATTTCTATGTACCGCCGGTGGCTTCCTGGCACCCACCCATGCTGTCGGTCCACAGGGACTTCACAATAGGGAGTTGTACCTGCCTGTGTCTATGAATTAAAAAGCCCGGTCTAACTGGGGCATGCAGACACCTTGACAGAATGAATAGTGTGTGGCACATAGGTTCCCCATTGCTATGCCTACGTGTGCAGCTCCTGATGGCGGTGGCACAGGATTCTATTTCTCATTGCTTCTGTACAGCATTGTGGGCTATCGCCCCGCCACTTTTAAAGAGGGTCGCTGCCTAGCCGTGCCAACCCTCTGCAGTGTGTGCCTGCGGTTCCTCCTCATGGCAGACGCACTTCTAAATAGACATGAGCGTGGTGTGGCATGAGGGCAGCTGAAGGCTGCCCAGGGACACTTTGGTGTGCGCTGTGGGGGGGGAGGGGGGGCGGTTGGTCAGCATGTAACTCAGGAGAAGTGGCAGCGGAGTGTCATCCAGGCAGTGATTGTGCTTTGTTGTAGCTAGTGTGGTGCTTAGCTAAGGTATGCATTGCTAATGAGGGCTTTTCAGAAGTAAAAGTTGTTGGGAGGGGGGGGGGGGCCCACTCTTGCCGGTATTGTGGCTTAATAGTGGGACCTGTGAACTTGAGATGCAGCCCAACATGTAGCCCCTCGCCTGCCCTATCCGTTTCTGTGTCATTCCCATCACTTTCTTGAATTGCCCAGATTTTCACACATGAAAACCTTAGCGAGCATCGGCGAAATACAAAAATGCTCTGGTCGCCCATTGACTTCAATGGGGTTCGTTGTTCGAAACGAACCCTCGAGCATCGCGGGAAGTTCGTTCCGAATAACGAACACCCGAACATTTTGGTGTTCGCTCATCTCTAGTACTTATGCATTTTCAGCCTTGTTTGTGCCCGACATCGCAGCCAATGCAGGCCATAGATCTCCTCCCCAGTTTCTTCCCAGGCCTCATCCCCGAGGGCCCTGACGTGAAATTCCTTGGTGCCAGTGTCCCAAATACATGGGCGTTCCTGTATTAGGGCAATGAGCCTCTCTTTAGCTATCCGAGGAGTAGTCATGCTGCTGGCAAGCTGGACCTAATGGCTAATGAAGTGATCACAGACCTTGATGCTGCAGCTCTTTCCCGCCTCCACGCTTCGGGGAAATCCCCAGACCCAGCCACACCCTACAGCACCTGAGTTCAATGCCTGCCCTTCCTCTGTCTCCACTGAGGAAATGCTTCAAAAACTCAACGCAACACACACAAACTGCGCTGCGTTGCGTTTTTGCAGCCCTCCATTGACAATCATGGGTGCATTAAGAGAAAAATTAAGAGACATATGCAGCTGACAGTTGCGATGTGAAAAAGCGCAACGAAACACAAAAAAAAAAAAAACCCAAATGGACAAGAACACATTCTATACCAATGGCTCTTCAGAAAAAATGTAAAACGCAATCTTCACCAGGTAAGTAAGAAGTCACCGGAGCGCGGGGATTCAGGTAAGCACTATCCGGTTTTCTTTTTTAACCCCTGCATCGGGTTTGTCTCGCGCCGAACAGGGGGGCTATTAAAAAAAAACAAACCCCGTTTCGGCGCTGGACAACCCCTTTAAGGGCTCAGTCACATGGGTGTTTTGATGCACAATTTTTTGTTTTGCAATTACTTTCTTTATTAAAGCGTTAAAGGAGAAGAAAATGACATGTTATAGGCATTGAAAAGATAGTCAGCATGGTTATAATGCATGTTCATTTCAAACAAAGTCCAAATAATCACTTTTTTAAAAATTTTTCGACGCACGAATTTTTGAACGCATCAGTTATGCGTTCAAAAATTCGCGTGACCGAAGCGGAGGTCACAGCAGAAAAACACTGCTAGTGTATCCGCTTAAAAGGACAGCTGCCCACTATCCCTGCCTGCTCAATGGGCTGCCTCTGATTGGCTGAGTACTGTAACCAATCAGAGGCAGCTCTCAGCTATTGAATGACAGCTGAAAGCTGCCTCTGATTGGTCACAGTGCTCAGCCAATCAGAGGCAGCCCATTCAGCAGGTGGGGATTTTAATTCCCGCCTGCTGAATACTCCTCAGAGCAGTGCAGGAGAAGAGTCGGCTGGACGCAGCTGAGCCGCAGCAGCTGCAGGGAGGTAAGTATACATTTTTTTTTATTTTTTAAACATTTTTAGGATGGTTTTCAGGGAAGGGCTTATATTTTAAGCCCTTCCCCGAAAATCACTGCAGCACTTGCCGGCAGCCCATTGCTTTCAATGGAGCCGGCTGTATTGCGCCTGTTAGAAACGCCCTAAGGATTGCAAGACTAGAGAAGAAAAGTTTTTTAATGCAATTGTACTCCTTGCTATTGGGGGTAGAGAAAATTAAACCACTATTTAAGGGTGTTTTTTTCTCATTTTTGTTAGCTCCAGTGATCAGAGTGATCCTCTATTTCTCAATCTGGAACTTATTTCTCTTTCAGCTATGGTATAATCCTCTATATTCGTACACGCCCTTTTAGCGCTAAGAAACTCTCCTGTGGGTATTGGTGGAATCGCATGTTTCGGGATGCGACTCCTCGCTTCTAGAATAGGATTCCCGGCACTTGGTTTTCCATAAAGAGTAACAATAGCTTTTTTATGTTTAATGTCTTCCCTAAGGAGAAGGTCCAGGAAGGAAATTTGTGAGGGGTGAACCTCCGTCGAAAATCTTAGATTATAGTCATTATTATCAATATACTTCAAAAAAGCATTCAATAGGTCGGTGTCTCCAATTATCATTCCCTTGTCACACAACATCTCTTGTTTGACACTTTTTTTGTCCAGGATGGTAATGACATCATCAATATATCTGGCATACCACAACACACTGCCCAAAAATAGATTATTATGAGAAAAAAAATATATTGTTCCCCCCACCAGGCTATATAAAGATTAGCTAAGGTGTGGTATACCAGATATATTGATGATGTCATCATCATCCTGGACAAAAAAATCTGTCAAACAAGAGATGTTGCGTGACAAGGGAACGATTGGAGAAAGAGAGCTTGAGAAAGACCCGCTACAGGGTTGAAACGTTGCTGTGATGTGCCATGGGGAATAAAGGACTTGGTTCTAAACTTTGCACCTGTGGATGCTCTCTTCATCTTCTATATTCTATGATATATGTTTGTACCAGTAAGTACAGTATGTTAGTACAGTATGTGGGTCAGGAAGGGTATCGTTTCTCTTTAGGCAGAGCACCGATAAGGTGTGAGGAGACTTAGAAGGCCATCCATGCTCCTCTGGGAAATATGAAAATGGAAGAAGGAACTATACCTCTACAGAACCACCAATTAAAGGGGTACCTAAAAGAAACATAAATCTTCTTCTAGTTGGTGGGATATTACTGATAGTATTGCTAGGTGAATGTCTGCGTAACCCTTCCGAGGTGGTATGCCAGACGACATAGTTGGGGAAGGTTGCGTTTGGCTCTTTTTTTTAACAGGTTTTTTAATTTTTCGCCTATGTTCTGATGGCAGATTCATAACAACAATGTGCAGCTATGAAATTTTGTTTCTTTTACCACTGCTGAAGTCCCTCTAAAAAAATGGTAAAAAAATGAAGACTAGTTGAAAAAAAAAAACACTGAAAGAAGCATTCCTCAACAACATTGGCTGGCATACCAGCTTAGAAGGGTTCTGCAAACACTCACCTACCAACAGAAACCTGTACTAGTACTGCCTCACCTACTTGAAGGAGATTCCTGTTCCTTTTGGGTATCCCCTCATATGTATAATATGTATCTGTATATATATAAAGGCAAAAACCCTCACTGACTGACTGACTCACTTGCCAATAATTCTCTAACTTCCCGGTGTCGTACAAATGTGAAATTTGGCACAACTGTTTTTAAGGTCCTAAATAGGAAAAGTAAAGTGGTCACAATTATTCAATTGTAAGTGCAAAGGTAAATGACCCCCTATATTATGTACCTAATCTAATCTAAAAATGTAATTGTAATGCATGACAAAATAATATGCATGGTACAGTCAATGGGGAGAAGTATATGTAAGGGCCCCATAGCAATTTGAGACCAAGGGATTCAAATCTTACTGTTCCTTAAATTGAGGATCCTCAGTCCAGGCAAATTATCAGTACCCAGCCATCCATCTGCCCCATCATGGAGGAGTAAACACAGAGGACGGCTGTCCTTAAAGTAAGGCAGAGTTGTAGTGGTCAATAAATGGGTACTACAAAGCACTTTGCCTTATATGGCAGAATTTCTAAATTGTCCTGGGCAAGCAGGGATTACCTGCTAGATTAAAGTGCCCTGCAACTGAGCTAATATAGTCTGCCAGGCAACAAGCTATTTCTAATTGGTTGCCGACAGACTCAGCTCCAATTGGTTAGTTGTAGGATTGAGCTGAGGACCCTGATAGGCTGACAAGCCATGGGGTGACAGGATCGAGGGCTTCTGAGATTGGTGTGCTGGTTGTTGGGCAATGCGAGATCCCACATGGTAAGTGAAATACTTGGTGCGTAGTTAGATTCGTCAGTTGGAGTTAGTCGGCAGCTAGGCAGAGAGTGAGTTGGAGTCTAATCAGCATACCGTAAAATCAATTTTCATCACTTAGTCGTTGGAGAAGTTTAGTGAGTGAGGTCAGTTCAGTCAAAAGTTTTAGTCAGTGAGAGAAAACAGTGGTGTACTGCAGCGAGCCAGTAAAGGTTGACAGAGGGAGATTTTGTCAGTGAGTCAGTGACAACAGTAGCTGTTAGTCAGATGTCAGAGGAGCCATGAGTGAAGCAGATTCCTGTCAGAGAGCTGTCTGTAGTGTTGTTGGACGCAGGGGAGAGTTTCAGCCTACTACGGAGGGATTCTGATGCAGATCCCTGGAGAAAAGAGGGATAACTGAAAAGGGATCAGTACACAGATTCCCCTTTCTGTTGGGTCACTGTCCCTACAGAGAGGTTTCCCTCAGAGTGACTGTAATGCCCTAGGATCAACTGTTTTGGTGTTCACCCAATCATGTGGAGAAGGCCCCAAGCTATATCTAAGGCCTTAATACAGGTACCTGAGTGACTGAGCCTTCCGTTCATCAGGGCCCCAAGTCATTACAAAAAAATAGGCACCCAAGACAAAGTGGAAGCGCCTCGCCTTAGTAAGTGGAGATTTACTTTTCTTTCAGCGTGAGAGATCCCATGCACATTATTTGTATTCTATGTTCCTATTCAGAGATAAAGAGATGTAAAGTGGTGGATGCTGTGGGCTTTTGGGATTGTACACTGATATAGCTTGTGCTGTCATACATACTCAGAGGAAAATAAAAATCATTACATTTATTTTTCTAAGCCCTGGCTTGGTGTGATTTCTTCCGTATCATCATCCATTACATACTGTGCTGAGAAGCACTGGTGTCACGAATCATTAACACCTTTAATATATTCAACCAATTAGAGCCATGTGGAGGCCATTGAGTGGGTTCCACAGTGGACACCAGAGAGTCGCCATAGAGCGGCAGACCTGTGACAGCCGCCCCTCTCAGCTATACAGTTGCTGTCTGTATTATGTATGTAGCCATGTTGTCTTCTTGTCCAAAGGTTCTAAAATGTCTTCAATCCAGAGAACCCCCCAACAGCTACAAACCCCACAGAGGAACCTTTAACAGGCCATAGGCATAATATGCTATCTACTCCTATTTCAGACCTGCATTACTGAGATGGACCTGCTTACACCCCACAGGTGAGATCAATTTTCAGGTGTTGACTTCTAAGGCCTACAATTGAAGGAAGACTCTGAGTAAAGGTAGATAGACCATTCGTCTGAGATGCTGACAGAACCAAAAATGCAAATGCCCTTTCAATGAGCTGTTTAAGACTCTATGTTCTGTTCCCCTATGTTATATCTTCCTCCTTGGATGATAGTCTACAACCTGGTATCCCCAACAGAAAACCTCCGCACTGATGAGGCATGTTGACTGATATGCCCAATGTCTTGTTTATGATTCCTCATCCTCTTCTGATGTTAGAAGAGTGAGTTAGGACTGTACAAAGGACAGTAGAGCTGCATCAATACTTACATGCTAAGGTGTCTTATAGGGAATTTCTTTACTTTCCACCATTACAGATCCCTAGGAAACCCTTTTTCTATTTTAGTAAAACTTGTTCTTCTCATATCTGGAAACTCTCGAGGCCTGACCCTCAGGACATTCAAGGATCATATTTACTAACTTCTTTGTCAAAGAAGGATTGAGGTATATGATTTATGTGATTACTTCAGTGGTAAGGCTGCTTCCTCCTACTAATATTGCTGATGAAGAATTGGTAGTACCAACCATGAATATGGGTAACGGCTCAAAAACATATGTGAAGTGTATATCAAAGTTCATCTCCCTAATATGATGAATGAAGACCTGATTACAAGAACACCAGACTGAAGACCAAATGTAAAAATGATAGTAGGATGGGTGACATCAGCTGTGTAAGCTGGGCGTAAAGTAACTTCTGTTCTTTGAATAACTTATTGACTGTTCAAAAGTCAACTCCAAGTTGCTGCACCCAGAGAGTCGTCCTTCTTCGTATATATCTCTGAGGTGTTTGTACGATAAACAGTGATGGCTTCTCCAATGCTGCTGGCTGATGTCCATGGTGTTCCTGCTCTACCATAGTCAACATTATCCCACCCTCAGTAAATATCCCCAAAACTTGCTGGAAATGTCACACTGCAAAAAGTGACATAAATCACCCATGACTCCTAGGCAATTACTTTAATTTTTGTCCTAAGATTTCTAGTGGAAGCACAATAACAAGCCAATTGTTTGGTAATTCTAACTGCGAGTCAATCTGCATCAGATACCACCGTGTGAACAAATCGTAATACAATTCACAGAATGACATAACGCAAATAAATACAATCTCAATATAACCCATAATCATTATTCTGAACATGTTACAGGATAGCAACTCTAAAACTAGCAGTCATTAACTAACAAACATACATACCTTATTATTAGCCTCTTTAAGGGGTTGTCCGAGTTAAGGGAAATCCCTGTCACTGGGTTCCCCATGGTATAAAATAACAAATCAGCAGTTACTCACCTCTTCCCCGCTGTCAGCTCCGGTATCCGCGGTCTGTTTACAGGTAGCTGTAACATCCCATAAACCTGCTGAAGCATACGGCCATGAACGCTGAGAGCTGTCATTGGCTGCTGCAACTTGTTTGTAAATGGGCTCAACCAGCCAAGGGACATCAGGGAGACAGAAGCCAGCGGCATAAGAGGAACAGGTGTGATAATAGTGGGTAAGAAGGCTATTTGTGGTCTCTATTTTGTATAGTTTCATCCATGTATATAGTTTCTATAACCCATTCTTTCTATAAACCAAGCTTGTTGTAGATTTGCTAGGACCTTGAAAGCACCTGAGCACAGTGCCATTCTGGTCTGAGGCAAAAGTCTTGTGATCCTGACTAATTGGCCACTACTGGTTGCAATGGTTTGGTAAACAGCATGTCAGCATTGATACATAATCACTTGGTTTGAGTGTAAAATAAACTGGGGAGCCCCAGTTGAGTTAGAAGCTCTGAACATGTGGCAGGAGATGTTTGCCCGGTGTGGTGAATTTCCCAGAGGTTCTGTCTTTGCTGCTACTTCCCCAGCTGATGTTCCAGACAGGTGATGCTTTTACCAGCCCATCGGAGATGTGTAAGTAAGTAGCTAAGTACTTAACCTTTGCTAGAAATTATTGCACATGATATCATTTACTATATGCAACTATATTACAGCTTAATGAAATTGCATTAGATTTACCTCCTTGTCCTTCTTTAATGGTGTATTAGGACCTCAAACACTAAAAACTTGGCAATACCACATGAGTGGAGAAATGAGTAACTGCTGATTTGTTATTTTATATCATGGAAGACCTTTTAGGCTTTTCACTTAACTCGGACAACACCTTTAAAGACCACCTTTAATGCGGTGATACCAAATATACTTCTTTTATTATTGTTTTGAGTGTTTTTATATGGTTTTAAACTGGAGAGAGGGGGTTCTCTGAACTTGTAATAATTTTTTATTTTTTCCTAATATTTAAAAGTTTACTTTCTTTTAGCCCCTAAAGGGGACTTGAACTTGTGATTGTCTAAATGCTTGTACAATATAATGCAATACTTCTGCATTGCAGTGTATTGTACTTTTACCGGCAGCCTATTGGCAATGGCATTTTAAAGGGAACCATTCACCAGCTATGAGCACCATAAACTAAGTTATGATGCTCTTAAAAGACAGGTTCCCAGAAGCCTTATTTTTTTATACTTACCCACCTCCTTGTGCCCACAATGTTAGCCTCAAATGTTGGTGCTTGGACTGGGCACACAGCATGCAGACCATACCACCAGACTCAAAGCTGCAGGCTGTGTGAGTATGCTCTCATTTATTTTTATGGGACTTTGCAGGACAGGGTGCAGCTTTGAGTCTGCTGCATGCTCCGCGCACCAATTTTTGGGCCTGACAATGCGGGTACTAGGAAAAAATACATCTCCAGGCTCCTGGAAACCTGCCCTGTGAGACCTGTATTGTAGATTATGATGCTCATACCCTGTGACTTGATTTTCTTTAATCAGTTAAGTCCCCACAGTTGGAGTTAAGTCCAATTGTGAATGTTGATTAGATTAGATATTAGAAAACATTGTCCCACAGTAAGGGTAATCAAAGAGTGGAACAGGTTATCATGGTAGGTAGTGAGTTCTCCTTCAATGAAAGTGTTCAAACAAAGGCTGAACAAATGATTTAGTGAATCCTGCACTGAGCAGGGAGTTGACCCGATGACACTGGAGGTCCCTTCCAATGCTACCATTCTATGTTCTATTGGTGATTAACATGGCGACCATGCAGGTCACGGAAGTGTTTGCAATATTATGTAGGCGTTCCTGTGATATCCTAGCTATGTGTGGCCAAGCATTATCCTTCTGAAAATGTGTTATGGAAGCTGCCATGAGAGGCAATACATGAGGCTGCAGGATGTCCTTAACATATCACTGAGCTGTGAACCAAATGTCCTTCAGCCAATTGCCTAGAAATGGTTTCAACAGACACAGGGGCCTGTAAGGCTGGTGCTGCCTGCCGCTGCATGGCAGACAACGAAACCGTTTGAGCTGCTCATGCTTGTTGGAAGATCAGACGATTCTCTCTATTGGGGGCCTGTCGATGGTGTCCTAAGACAAGTGGCTTTGTATGTGTGCTCTCACGTATCCACTAGTCCTAACATCTCCTAACAGTCTGGTCAGAACAGGCCAGGTGGAAGGCAATCACCAATATGACCACCTAGCTTCTTGTATTCTAATAATGCACACCCTTTCAAACCTTGTTAACTGGGCAAAATCTCTAGTGGTCAACAAGCTCTACACAAGTAGAAATAGAGGTTCATCACGTACCAGTAGCCTTCGAAAGCCTTTTTTAAGACCTCGAGTGGAACCAATTTTGAGACCTCAGGTGGCAATTTATCATTTAATCATGCCACAAATCAAATTTTCTGCATATCTGCCTGACATGTAACTGTATGAAGAGTTTTGCAGCAGAATGACAACTACTTTTAGGTGCTTAATTTTTTGGCCAAAGTATATTTGCGGTTTTCAAGCATTATGTCAGAGTTCAAACATCAGAACTGCCGTACTCCAAGCAACGGCTCTCCCTAGTGATCTATTCAGCCTGCTGGACAGCTTCTGCAACCTAGCTCTTGATTAGCTCCACCCTGCACTGATTAGATACTCTATATAAATCTGTCCCTCCCTCAGTGTCTGATTATTGTGCTCTCAGCCCTTAGGCTAGCTCTGCTACTAACTGCTCCTCTGACTACTGTTGCTGCCCCGTGTACTGACCTCTGCTTTCACCTGACTACTCTACCCACCTGCTCCTGTGTACCATGAACTGATACCTACCCGTGTACCGACCTCTGGCTTTCCTAACTACTCTAGCCGCCTGCTCCACTGTTCCGCGAACTGATACCTACCCATGTACTGACCTCTACCTTCACCTGACTACTCTACCTGCCGCCTCCTCTGTACTGCAAATTGATACCTAACCATTTACTGACCTCTGGCTTCCCTGACCATGCTACTGATCTTCACCGGTTACAACAAACACTACAACCCTGAATCGGATTGTAACACAACTCCTTAGAGCTAAAATTCAACAAAGAATCTGAGAAGATAGAGAATTCGTATGAGATGCTGACAGAGTCAAAAATTTAAACGCCCTTCAATGAACTGTTTATGACATTATCTTCCCTGTTCCCCATGTTACATCTTTCTACTTGGATGATAGCCCACAACCTGGAATCCCCTACCCACAACCACTGCACTGATAGGGACATGTTACTGGAAGTGCCCAATGCCTTGGTTACAATGTCTCAACCTCTTCTGATGTAAAGAAATTCCCTATAAGACACCTTCCTGTGTATTGCTGCATCTCTACTCCCCTTTATACACTTCTGACTTCCTCTTCTAAGGTGTCCTATAGGTCATTTCCTTACTTGCCACCAAGGCAGTAAAAGCGTGTGAGCAATATAAAAAAACAAACAAATAAATAAAAGACACACATGGGCAGAGGCATGTGAGTGGTTGCGAATGGGCAGAGGAACATGAGTGGTTGTGAACAAGCAGAGGCATGTGAGTGGTTGCGAACAGGCAGAAGCACATGAGTGGTTGCGAACACGCAGAGGCACGTGAGTGGTGTGATCTAGCTGAGTCTCGTTACTTCTGTAAGTCAATTTGTAGATCCACACTAAATTGTGCTCCATGCTTGACAATGCTGTCCAGTGTGCTACTTGTGCAATGTATGTGGCCCATGATTAGCCAATCGAGGGGGCATACTGTCGCGCAAGATACATGTATGTCACACATTAGGAAGCCCAAATCGTGGATCTAAATGAGCAACTGGCAACACTCAGATCCACTGACAATATAGAAAGAAGTTCGCTGCTCACTAAGCAGACACTCGCTGGGGTGGATGCGGGTAAGGACAGTCGTTTGGAAAAGCAGGACAAGCAGGCAGCTAGCTGGGTGACAGTTAGAAGGAGAAGAGAACCAGGGAAGATAGTCCTAGAATGGCACACCCCAATAGGTTTGCAAAATTGGCAGATGAGGGGTACGTCATTACAGGGTCAGCACGGCTGCAGCACAACATGCCCTCTGAATGCCAGGGGATTACTGCTCCAGTAAGAAGGGAAAAGGGAGTGCAGGGCAGACTAAACAAGTCCTAGGTGTGGGGGACTCAATTATAAGGGAGACAGACAGGGCAATCTGCCACAAAGACCGGGATCTTCGAACAGTGTGCTGTTCTCCTGGTGCTCGCGTTTGACACAATGTTAAAGTTAGTGGTCAATGGAGAACCCTCAAAAACGATTTCAGGGACCTAGGATCCAAGCTTAGGGCGAGGACCTCCAAGGTAGCTTTCTCGGAAATACTACCTGTACCACAAGCTACACCAGAAAGGCAGCAGGAGTTTAGGGAGGTAAACAAGTGGCTCCAGATTTGGTGTAGGAAGGAGGGCTTAGGGTTCCTGGAAAACTGGGCTGACTTTGCTGTTGGCTACAGACTCTACTGTCGGGACGTGATGCATCTTAATAGGAAGGGTGCAGCCGTGCTAGGAAGAAGATAGCTAGAAGGTTCAAGGAGTGTTTAAACTAAGGACTAGGAGGAGGGCAAAAAGAGTAATAGGGGGGAAGATAGTTTAGACAGTAACGTGGGACCAAGTATTGGGAATGAGGGTCAAGCGGGGAGTGGGGTTAGTACAGTTAGAACTGATAGAACAGCTAATAGGACCATAAGTAGCATAATGAATATAAAGAATGACAACAACCATATAAATTGTACAGCAACGAATGCAAGAAGTCTGACCACTAAAGCGGGTGAGCTTGAAGCGAGAATGTCTGAAAAAAATGATGACATAGTAGGAATAACGAAACATGGTTTGATGATAAGTGAATTTACAGGGTTACAATCTCGTCAGAAGAGACCGTGGAAACCAGAAATGGGTAGGGGTATGACTATGTTAAATACTACATAATGCCAAAGCTATGAGAAAATATAGGTGTAGGAGATGAACACGTCGAATCTCTGTAGGTAGAAATACAGGGAGGGAAACGTAACAAACTCCTGATAGGGGGTTTTCTATAGGCCACCAAAAATAAAAGAAGAAACTGAAAACGTATTAGTAAGGCAAGTAGAAGAGGTCTCAGACCACATTGAAGTAATTATTATTGGAGACTTTAATTATCCGGATATAATGTGGGAAGACAAAACCTGCGAATCTCACAAGAGTAATAAGTTCTTAAGATCAATTAAAGATAACTAGTAGAGATGAGCGAGCACCAAAATGCTCGGGTGCTCGTTACTCGGGACGAAATTATCGCGATGCTCGAGGGTTCGTTTCGAGTAACGAACCCCATTGAAGTCAATGGGCGACCCGAGCATTTTTGTATTTCGCCGATGCTCGCTAAGGTTTTCATGTGTGAAAATCTGGGCAATTCAAGAAAGTGATGGGAACGACACAGCAACGGATAGGGCAGGCGAGGGGCTACATGTTGGGCTGCATCTCAAGTTCACAGGTCCCACTATTAAGCCACAATACCGGCAAGAGTGGGCCCACCCCCTACCAACAACTTTTACTTCTGAAAAACCCTCATTAGCAATGCATACCTTAGCTAAGCACCACACTACCTCCAACAAAGCACAATCACTGCCTGCATGACACTCCGCTGCCACTTCTCCTGGGTTACATGCTGCCCAACCCCCCCGCACGACCCAGTGTCCACAGCGCACACCAAATTGTCCCTGCGCAGCCTTCAGCTGCCCTCATGCCACGCCACACTCATGTCTATTTATAAGTGCGTCTGCCATGAGGAGGAACCGCAGGCACACACTGCAGAGGGTTGGCACGGCTAGGCAGCGACCCTCTTTAAAAGGGGCGGGGCGATAGCCCACAATGCTGTACAGAAGCAATGAGAAATATAATCCTGTGCCACCGCCATCAGGAGCTGTACACGTGGGCATAGCAATGGGGAACCTATGTGCCACACACTATTCATTCTGTCAAGGTGTCTGCATGCCCCAGTCAGACCGGGCTTTTTAATTCATAGACACAGGCAGGTACAACTCCCTATTGTGAAGTCCCTGTGGACCGACAGCATGGGTGGCTCCCTGGAACCCACCGGCGGTACATAAAAATATCCCATTGCAGTGCCCATCACAGCTGAGGTAGTAATGTCGTGCTTAATGCAGGTGGGCTTCGGCCCACACTGCATGCCCCAGTCAGACTGGGGTTCTTTACAAGTGGAAACAGATGCATTTATAATTCCCTGTGGACCCACAGCATGGGTGGGTGCCAGGAAGCCACCGGCGGTACATAGAAATATCCCATTGCATTGCCCAACACAGCTGAGGTAGTAATGTCGTGCTTAATGCAGGTGGGCTTCGGCCCACACTGCATGCCCCAGTCAGACTGGGGTTCTTTACAAGTGGACACATGTAGGTTAAACTCCGTGTGCACCTACAGCATGGGTGGCTCCCTGGAACCCACCGGCGGTACATAGAAATATCCCATTGCATTGCCCAACACAGCTGAGGTAGTAATGTCGTGCTTAATGCAGGTGGGCTTCGGCCCACACTGCATGCCCCAGTCAGACTGGGGTTCTTTACAAGTGGACACATGTAGGTTAAACTCCGTGTGCACCTACAGCATGGGTGGCTCCCTGGAACCCACCGGCGATACAAAAAAATATCCCATTGCATTGCCCAACACAGCGGATGTAATGTCAGTGGTAATGCAGGTGGGCTAAAAATTCATTTGATTACACTGTAGGCGAGGGCCCACAAAAATTGCTGTATCAACAGTACTAATGTACATCCAAAAAATTGGCCATGGCCAACCAAGAGGGCAGGTGAAACCCATTAATCGCTTTGGTTAATGTGGCTTAAGTGGTAACTAAGCCTGGAGGCAGCCCAGTTTAACGAAAAATTGGTTCAAGTTAAAGTTTCAACGCTTTTAAGAGCATTGAAACATATAAAAATTGTGTAGAAAAATTATATGCGTGAGCCTTGTGGCCCTAAGAAAAATTGCCCGTTCAGCGTGATTACGTGAGGTTTCAGGAGGAGGAGCAGGAGGAGGAGGAGGAATATTAGACACAGATTGATGAAGCAGAAATGTCCCCGTTTTGGATGGTGAGAGAGAACGTAGCTTCCATCCGCGGGTGCAGCCTACGTATTGCTTAGGTATCGCTGCTGTCCGCTGGTGGAGAAGAGAAGTCTGGGGAAATCCAGGCTTTGTTCATCTTGGTGAGTGTTAGCCTGTCGGCACTGTCGGTTGACAGGCGGGTACGCTTATCTGGGATGATTCCCCCAGCCGCACTAAACATCCTTTCCGACAAGACGCTAGCCGCAGGACAAGCAAGCACCTCCAGGGCATACAGCGCTAGTTCAGGCCATGTGTCCAGCTTCGACACCCAGTAGTTGTAGGGGGCAGAGGCGTCACGGAGGACGGTCGTGCGATCGGCTACGTACTCCCTCACCATCCTTTTACAGTGCTCCCGCCGACTCAGCCTTGACTGGGGAGCGGTGACACAGTCTTGCTGGGGAGCCATAAAGCTGGCAAAGGCCTTGGAGAATGTTCCCCTGCCTGCGCTGTACATGCTGCCTGATCTCTGCGCCTCCCCTGCTACCTGGCCCTCGGAACTGCGCCTTCTGCCAATAGCGCTGTCGGATGGGAAGTTTACCATCAGTTTGTCCACCAGCGCCCTGTGGTATAGCATCATTCTCGAACCCCTTTCCTCTTCGGGAATGAGAGTGCAAAGGCTCTCCTTATACCGTGGATCGAGCAGTGTGTACACCCAGTAATCCGTAGTGGCCAGAATGCGTGTAACGCGAGGGTCACGAGAAAGGCATCCTAACATGAAGTCAGCCATGTGTGCCAGGGTACCTGTACGCAACACATGGCTGTCTTCACTAGGAAGATCACTTTCAGGATCCTCCTCCTCCTCCTCTTCCTCCTACTCAGGCCATACACGCTGAAAGGATGACAGGCAAGCAGCATGGGTACCGTCACCAGTGGGCCAAGCTGTCTCTTCCCCCTCCTCCTCATCCTCCTCATGCTCCTCCTCCTCCTCCTCAACGCGCTGAGATATAGACAGGAGGGTGCTCTGACTATCCAGCGACATACTGTCTTCCCCCGGCTCTGTTTCCGAGCGCAAAGCGTCTGCCTTTATGCTTTGCAGGGAACTTCTCAAGATGCATAGCAGAGGAATGGTGACGCTAATGATTGCAGCATCGCCGCTCACCACCTGGGTAGACTCCTCAAATTTTCCAAGGACCTGGCAGATGGCTGCCAACCAGGGCCACTCTTCTGTAAATAATTGAGGAGGCTGACTCCCACTGCGCCGCGCAAGTTGGAGTTGGTATTCCACTATAGCTCTACGCTGCTCATAGAGTCTGGCCAACATGTGGAGCATAGAGTTCCACTGTGTGGGCACGTCGCACAGCAGTCGGTGCACTGGCAGATTAAACCTATGTTGCAGTGTCCGCAGGGTGGCAGCGTGCGTGTGGGATTTGCGGAAATGTGCGCAGAGCTAGCGCACCTTTCCGAGCAGGTATGACAAGTGGGGGTAGCTTTTCAGAAAGCGCTGAACCACCAAATTAAAGACATGGGCCAGGCATGGCACGTGCGTGAGGCTGCCGAGCTGCAGAGCCGCCACCAGCTTACGGCCGTTGTCACACACGACCATGCCCGGTTGGAGGCTCAGCGGCGCAAGCCAGCGGTCGGTCTGCTCTGTCAGACCCTGCAGCAGTTCGTGGGCCGTGGGCCTCTTCTCTCCTAAGCTGATTAGTTTCAGCACGGCCTGCTGACGCTTGCCCACCGCTGTGCTGCCACGCCGCGTGACACCGACTGCTGGCGACGTGCTGCTGACACATCTTGATTGCGAGACAGAGGTTGCGTTGGAGGAGGAGGAGGAAGGTGCTTTAGTGGAGGAAGCATACACCGCCGCAGATACCACCACCGAGCTGTGGCCCGCAATTCTGGGGGTGGGTAGGACGTGAGCGGTCCCAGGCTCTGACTCGGTCCCAGCCTCCACTAAATTCACCCAATGTGCCGTCAGGGAGATATAGTGGCCCTGCCCGCCTGTGCTTGTCCACATGTCCGTTGTTAAGTGGACCTTGGCAGTAACCGCGTTGGTGAGGGTGCGTACAATGTTGCGGGAGACGTGGTCGTGCAGGGCTGGGACGGCACATCGGGAAAAGTAGTGGCGACTGGGAACCGAGTAGCGCGGGGCAGCCGCCATCATGCTTTTGAAAGCTTCCGTTTCCACAAGCCTATATGGCAGCATCTCTAGGCTGATCAATTTTGCAATGTGCACGTTTAACGCTTGAGCGTGCGGGTGCGTGGCGTCGTACTTGCGCTTGCGTTCAAACTGTGGCACTAGCGACGTCTGGACGGTGCGCTGAGAGACATTGCTGGATGGGGCCGAGGACAGCGGAGGTGAGGGTGTGGGTGCAGGCCAGGAGATGGTAGTGCCTGTGTCCTGAGAGGGGGGTTGGATCTCAGTGGCAGGTTGGGGCACAGGGGGAGAGGCAGTGGTGCAAACCGGAGGCGGTGAACGGGCATCGTTCCACCTTGTGGGGTGCTTGGCCATCATATGCCTGCGCATGCTGTTGGTGGTGCCTCCCCAGCTGATCTTGGCGCGACAAAGGTTGCACACCACTGTTCGTTGGTCGTCAGGCGTCTCTGTGAAAAACTGCCACACCGTAGAGCACCTTGACCTGTGCAGGGTGGCATGGCGCGAGGGGGCGCTTTGGGAAACAGTTGGTGGATTATTCGGTCTGGCCCTGCCTCTACCCCTGGCCACCGCACTGGCTCGGCCTGTGCCCACACCCTCACTTGGCCCTCCGCGTCCTCGGCCGCGTCCACGTCCTCTAGGCCTACCCCTACCCCTCAGCATGCTGTATTACCAGTGATTTGATTTCCCAGGCAGGAAAGAAATTGGCGCAAGGCTGCACTCAACCGTAGCTGGTTGCGTCTGATTTTTTTACGTTCTCCACGCAGCACACACGTACCCAGAGCCCTTAGGACTGACAGAGGCAGGGCAAATATACTTTTTTCCCTTTTGTTTAAAAGGATAGGCCCACTGCGTCTATTCACTGAATAATAAGTTTAATAACTGACACTGTGTTGCGGCCCTGCAAAAGTGTCACAGAACTTTACTGTTGCAGAGTTATTAACTGTGGCAGAGCAGGTATTTCCCAGGCAGGAAAGAAATTGGCGCAAGGCTGCACTCAACCGTAGCTGGTTGCGTCTGATTTTTTTACGTTCTCCACGCAGCACACACGTACCCAGAGCCCTTAGGACTGACAGAGGGAAGGCAAATATACTTTTTTCCCTTTTGTTAAAAAATAAAAGGCCCACTGCGTCTATTCAATGACTAATAACTGTGTTGTGGCCCTGCCTACACAATTCTGTGCCTGTAGTATCAATGCAGGGTGCAATGCTCTGCACCGCCGATTTTGAGAAAAAAAAAAAGCAACACAGCTAACAGCAGCCTGCACAGTACTCCACACAGTTAAATGTGGCCCTAGAAAGGACCGTTGAGGTTCTTGAAGGCTACACTCACTCCTAACACTCTCCCTGCCTAAGCACCACTTCTGTCCCTAATACCGGGTGCAATGCTCTGCACTGCCGATTTTGAGAAAAAAAGAAAAATTTCTCCACTGCTAACAGCAGCCTGCACACACGTAGATGTGGCCCTAAGAAGGACCGTTGGGGTTCTTGAAGCCTACACTCACTACAAACACTCTCCCTACAGCAGCTCCAGCACGATACCACTGTCCCTCAGCTAACTCACAAGGCATGTGTGGCGAGCCGCGGGAAGGGCCGACTTTTATACTCGGGTGACATCTGATCGCCCCAGCCACTCACAGCAGGGGGGTGGTATAGGGGTTGAACGTCACAGGGGGAAGTTGTAATGCCTTCCCTGTCTTTCAATTGGCCAGAAAAGCGCGCTAACGTCTCAGAGAGGAAACTGAAAGTAACCGGAACACCGCGTGGTACTCGTTACGAGTAACGAGCATCCCGAACACCCTAATATTCGCACGAATATCAAGCTCGGACGAGTACGTTCACTCATCTCTAATAACTAGCTTACCCAACTTGTACGGAAGCCAACTAGAGGGAGGGCCATCCTGGACATATTATTAACTAACAAAGCAGACAGAATCATGGGAGTGCAGATTGAGGGACACTTGAAATAGTGACCACAATATTATTAATTTCCAGCTTTCATTAAATAGGCAGCCTTATCAGGGAGGGACAAAAAAAATAAACTTTAGTAAAGCAAAATTTGATCAGCTCAGAAATACTATTGGCAATATTAATTGGGACAACATCCTAAAAAAATGGTACTGGCGACAAATGAGGGAAGTTTAAAAACATCTTAAATACCTCAAGTGAGCAGTTCATACCTTTTAAAAACAAAAGAACTACAAGTAAAAAGACACAAATGTGTTTTGACAAGACTGTAAGGGTTTAAATTATAAAACAAACAGGCAGTGAAGAAGTGTGAAAAACATACAGGGAAAAACACAAATGATGCAAGGAAAAGATAAAAACTGCAAAGGAGGAGGCAGAGACTGATCGCCAAAAAGAACAAAAATAACAAAACTATTTTTTAATTATATAAACGTTTAAATGATTTTCATTGAAAGCACTGGCCCTTTAACAAATAATGCAGGAGAAACCATAGAAGATGATGGGGGGAAGGCAAATTTATTAAATAGTTTTTCTCAAGTGTATTCACGAGAGAAAAAGAAATGTCACATGAGATGCAGCAGGATAAAATGAACCGCCCTCAAAATATCACCCTCCTAACTCAGGAGGAAGTGCAGAGCTTGTTAAAAAAACATTAAAATCGACAAATTGCCGGGCCAACATGGAATACACCCAAAATGTTCTAAGGGAACTAAGTGACATGATAGACAGACTGCTTTTTCTTATATTTAGGGACACTATTGGAACCGGGGTTGTACCACTGGACTGGCGTACTGTCAATGTGGTTTCAATATACAAAAAGTGGTCAAGTGCCTGGTAACTACAGGCCAGTAAGTCTCACTTTAATAATTGGAAAAATATTCGCAGGGTTTCTGAGAGATGCCATCCTGGAATACCTCAAGGAAAAAAACATAATAACTCCTCATCAGCATGAGTTCATTAGGGGTTGATCATGTCAGACCAATTTGATCAACTTCCACTATGAAGTAAGTTCTAGGCTGGGCCTGAGAGTCTATTGATCTTATATATACAGATTTTTCTAAAGCAATTGACACCGTGCCACATAATAAGTTGATATATAAAATGAGACAGCTCGGTCCAGAGCTAAAACGTGTATAGTTGGGTAAAGAACTGGCTCGGAGAAAGAAAGCAGATGGTGGTAATAAATGGTTCGAACTCTGATTGGGCCACTGTTGCTAGCGGGGGGCCACAGGTTTTAAGTATTAGGCCCCATTCTGTTCAATATATTTATCAATGGCCTGTTAGAGGGACTGCACAGTAAAATATCAATATTTGCAGATGATATGAATTTATACAAGGTAATTAATACAACAGAGGACAATATACAGCTGCAAATGGGCCTAGATAAGCTGGGGGCTTGGGCAGAAAAATGGCAAATGAAGTTCAATAATGATAAATGTAAGGTTATGCAAGTGGGCAGGAAAAACGGATGTCACCAATATACACTAAATGGGGTACTGCTAGGGAAAAGTGATATGGAAAAAGACCTGGGGGTACAATTTGACTGTAGTCTTGACTGGAGCAATCAATGCCATTCAGCTCTTGCAAAAACAAATAAAGTCTTGGGGTGCACTGAAAGAGGTATGGGGCGAGGGAAGGGGAAAATTATCCTTCCACTATTGTCAGACTTCACATGGAATACTGTGTACAATTCTGCACATCGGTGCTCAGGAAAGAGCGTCTAGAGAAACAAAGGTTTCATCACCAACATAGTGTCAGGACAGTGTCCGGGATATGGGGGTCCCTGAGATATCCCGCAACCCCTGTCCCTGCCTACTTGCCCCCCTGGGCTAACCCCCAGGGCGACAACTGGGCGGCGGTCCCTACCCTCACTAGGGAAGCGGGACACGGGAAGACAAACAGACACTGAGACAAAACAACGGTAGAATGGTCAGACAATCCGGGTCGGCAACAAGAGGGTACGCAGTACGGAGGGGTAAGGCAAAAACGTAGTCAAGTCCAAAAGCAGGTGTCAGGAAAGCCGGGGTAACAAAGAGTAGTCAGGATAAACGCGGGTGCAGCTGGAGAACCAAACTAACACTGGCAAGGGCTGAAAGGAAAACACACATATTTAAATGCTGTCAGTGCTCCCGCCCCAGAAGCTGATTGGGGTGGGGAGCCTGACAGCAGCAGGGCCAATCTTGGAGGTGCTGGGGGCACGCCCCCAGTCTTGCTGCACAGACAGTTACTAGGGAAGCCAGCCTGGTAGTCAAGTGACTAGAAGCACCAGCTGCCTCCCTAGCAACCCGGCGGCGACCAGTCTTACAGCGGCCCGGGGAGATCACAAGAACCGGGGCTCCCCTATGCCGCACTCCTGTAACCCGGGTGGCAGGACCGGTGGTGTGGGCACGGCGGCCCCGAGAGTTGCAGGTTCTGACACATAGAAGGGGGTTCTTTACTGTAAGAGCAGTGAGACTGTGGAACTCCCTGCCTGAGGACGTAGTGATGGCAAAATCGATAAAGGAGTTTAAGAGGAGACTATATTGCTTTCTAGAGTGCTATGATATTACAGGATATAGAAATTAAATAACCAGCGGGGTTGTTGGTCCGGGTCTTGGAGTCAGGTAGAAACTTTCAAAACGCTGATTCAGGGATTATTCTGACTGCAATTATGGAGATGGGAAGGAATTTTTTCCCCAAATGGGCTGAATTGGCTTCTGCCTAGAGATGAGCGAACGTACTCGTCCGAGCTTGATACTCGTTCGAGTATTAGCGTGTTCGAGATGCTCGTTACTCGTGACGAGTACCACGCGATGTTCGGGTTACTTTCACTTTCATCTCTGAGACGTTAGCGCGCTTTTCTGGCCAATAGAAAGACAGGGAAGGCATTACAACTTCCCCCTGCGACGTTCAAGCCCTATACCACCCCCCTGCAGTGAGTGGCTTGGGAGAACAGGTGTCACCCGAGTATAAAAATCGGCCCCTCCCGCGGCTCGCCACAGATGCGTTCTGACACACTTTAGGGAAAGTGCTATCTTGGTGGAGCTGCTATAGGGAGAGTGTTAGGAGTATTTTAGGCTTCAAGAACCCCAACGGTCCTTCTTAGGGCCACATCTAACCGTGTGCAGTACTGTGGAGGCTGCTTTTTGCAGTGTTGCACATTTTTTTTTTTGGTATATCGGCCGTGCAGAGCATTGCGCCCTGCAGTAATACTCCAGGGCCAGAAGCGCTTAGGCAGGGAAAGAAGACATATTGATTAAATATAGGCAGTGGGCCTTTGCAAAAACATTTGGGGAAAAAAATCTATTTGGGCTGGCTATGACTGTCCTCAGTGTTCTGGGTCTCTGCTGGGTGTAGTAGTTCTCCAAATTCATATGCAGCCAGCTAAGTGTTACAGCAGGCTTGCGCAAAATTATTTCCTGGCTCTGTCTGGGCTGTTAAATCACCGCTGTATTGCAGTCCACAGTGCAACACTCTGCAGTTCTTTGACATACTCCAGGGCCAGAAGCGCTTAGGCAGGGACAGAAGACATATTGATTGAATATAGGCAGTGGGCCTTTGCAAAAACATTTGGGGAAAAAAATCTATTTGGGCTGCCTTTGACTGTCCTCAGTGTTCTGGGTCTCTGCTGGGTGTAGTAGTTCTCCAAATTCATACGCAGCCAGCTAAGTGTTACAGCAGGCTTGCGCAAAATTATTTCCTGGCGTTCCGTAAGCGAAGTCAGCCTCCAACCACAGGCCAATAAGCGGCACATTTAATTACAGCGTTCTGTTTCTGCATTACAGGTAATACAGCATGCTGAGGGGTAGGGGTAGGCCTAGAGGACGTGGAGGCCCAAGTCAGGGTGTGGGCACAGGCCGAGCTCCTGGTCCAGGTGTATCACAGCCGACTGCTGTGGGATTAGGAGAGAGGCAAGTTTCAGGGGTCCCCAGATTCATCTCCCAATTAATGGGTCCACGCGGTAGACCTTTATTAGAAAATGAACAGTGTGAGCAGGTCCTGTCGTGGATGGCAGAAAGTGCATACAGCAATCTATCGACCACCCAGTCTTGTACGCCGTCCACAGCTGCAACTCTGAATCCTCCGGCTGCTGCTCTTCCTTCCTCCCAGCCTCCTCACTCCATTACAATGAGACATTCTGAGGAGCGGGCAGACTCCCAGGAACTGTTCTCGGGCCCCTGCTCAGATTGGGCAGCAGTGGTTCCTCTCCCACCAGAGGAGTTTGTCGTGACTGATGCCCAACCATTGGAAAGTTCCCGGGGTCCGGGGGATGAGGCTGGGGACTTCCGGCAACTGTCTCAAGAGCTTTCAGTGGGTGAGGAGGACGATGACGATGAGACACAGTTGTCTATCAGTGAGGTAGTAGTAAGGGCAGTAAGCCCGAGTGAGGAGCGCACAGAGGATTCGGAGGAAGAGCAGCAGGACAATGAGGTGACTGACCCCACCTGGTTTGCTACGCCTACTGAGGACAGGTCTTCAGAGGGGGAGGCAAGGGCAGCAGCAGGGCAGGTAGCAAGAGGCAGTGCGGTGTCCAGGGGTAGAGGCAGGGCCAGACCGAATAATCCACCAACTGTTTCCCAAAGCGCCCCCTCACGCCATGCCACCCTGCAGAGGCCGAGGTGCTCAAAGGTCTGGCAGTTTTTCACTGAGAGTGCAGACGACCGACGAACAGTGGTGTGCAACCTTTGTCGCGCCAAGATCAGCCGGGGAGCCACCACCATCAGCCTCACCACCACCAGCATGCGCAGACATATGATGGCCAAGCACCCCACAAGGTGGGACGAAGGCCGTTCACCGCCTCCGGTTTGCACCACTGCCTCTCCCCCTGTGCCCCAACCTGCCACTGAGATCCAACCCCCCTCTCAGGACACAGGCACTACCGTCTCCTGGCCTGCACCCACACCCTCACCTCCGCTGTCCTCGGCCCCATCCACCAATGTCTGTCAGCGCACCGTCCAGCCGTCGCTAGCGCAAGTGTTTGAGCGCAAGCGCAAGTACGCCGCCACGCACCCGCACGCTCAAGCGTTAAACGTGCACATTGCCAAATTTATCAGCCTGGAGATGCTGCCGTATAGGGTTGTGGAAACGGAGTCTTTCAAAAATATGATGGCGGCGGCGGCCCCACGCTACTCAGTTCCCAGTCGCCACTACTTTTCCCGATGTGCCGTCCCAGCCCTGCACGACCACGTCTCCCGCAACATTGTACGCGCCCTCACCAACGCGGTCACTGCCAAGGTCCACTTAACAACGGACACGTGGACAAGCACAGGCGGGCAGGGCAACTATATCTCCCTGACGGCACATTGGGTGAATTTAGTGGAGGCTGGGACAGAGTCAGAGCCTGGGACCGCTCACGTCCTACCCACCCCCAGAATTGCGGGCCCCAGCTCGGTGGTGGTATCTGCGGCGATGTATGCTTCCTCCACTAAACCACCCTCCTCCTCCTCCTTCTCCTCCAACGCAACCTCTGTCTCGCAATCAAGATGTGTCAGCAGCAGCACGTCGCCAGCAGTCGGTGTCGCGCGGCGTGGCATCACAGCGGTGGGCAAGCGTCAGCAGGCCGTGCTGAAACTACTCAGCTTAGGAGATAAGAGGCACACGGCCCATGAACTGCTGCAGGGTCTGACAGAGCAGACCGACCGCTGGCTTGCGCCGCTGAGCCTCCAACCGGGCATGGTCGTGTGTGACAACGGCCGTAAGCTGGTGGCGGCTCTGCAGCTCGGCAGCCTCACGCACGTGCCATGCCTGGCCCACGTCTTTAATTTGGTGGTTCAGCGGTTTCTGAAAAGCTAGCCACGCTTGTCAGACCTGCTCGTAAAGGTGCGCCGGCTCTGCGCACATTTCCGCAAGTCCCACACGGACGCTGCCACCCTGCGCACCCTGCAACATCGGTTTAATCTGCCAGTGCACCGACTGGTGTGCGACGTGCCCACACGGTGGAACTCTACGCTCCCCATGTTGGCCAGGCTCTATGAGCAGCGTAGAGCTATAGTGGAACACCAACTCCAACATGGGCGGCACAGTGGGAGTCAGCCTCCTCAATTCTTTTCAGAAGAGTAATCCTGGTTGGCAGACATCTGCCAGGTCCTTGGAAAGTTTGAGGAGTCTACCCAGATGGTGAGCGGCGATGCTGCAATCATTAGCGTCACCATTCCTCTGCTATGCCTCTTGAGAAGTTCCCTGCAAAGCATAAAGGCAGACGCTTTGCGCTTGGAAACAGAGCTGGGGGAAGACAGTATGTCGCTGGATAGTCAGAGCACCCTCCTGTCTATATCTCAGCGCGTTGAGGAGGAGGAGCATGAGGAGGAGGGGGAAGAGACAGCTTGGCCCACTGCTGAGGGTACACATGCTGCTTGCCTGTCATCCTTTCAGCGTGTATGGCCTGAGGAGGAGGAGGAGGAGGATCCTGAAAGTGATCTTCCTAGTGAGGACAGCCATGTGTTGCGTACAGGTACCCTGGCACACATGGCTGACTTCATGTTAGGATGCCTTTCTCGTGACCCTCGCGTTACACGCATTCTGGCCACTACGGATTACTGGGTGTACACACTGCTTGACCCACGGTATAAGGAGAACCTTTCCACTCTCATACCTGAAGAGGAAAGGGGTTCGAGAGTGATGCTATACCACAGGACCCTGGCGGAAAAACTGATGGTAAAATTCCCATCCGACAGCGCTAGTGGCAGAAGGCGCAGTTCCGAGGGCCAGGTAGCAGGGGAGGCACGGAGATCAGACAGCATGTACAGCACAGGCAGGGGAACACTCTCTAAGGCCCTGGACAGCTTTATGGCTCCCCAGCAAGACTGTGTCACTGCTCCCCAGTCAAGGCTGAGTCGGCGGGAGCACTGTAAAAGGATGGTGAGGGAGTACGCAGCCGATCGCACGACCGTCCTCCGTGATGCCTCTGCCCCCTACAACTACTGGGTGTCGAAGCTGGACACGTGGCCTGAACTCGCGCTGTATGCCCTGGAGGTGCTTGCTTGTCCTGCGGCTAGCGTCTTGTCAGAGAGGGTGTTTAGTGCGGCTGGGGGAATCATCACGGATAAGCGTACCCACCTGTCAACCGACAGTGCCGACAGGCTAACACTCATCAAAATGAACAAAGCCTGGATTTCCCCAGACTTCTCTTCTCCACCAGCGGACAGCAGCGATACCTAAGCAATACGTAGATTGCACCCGCGGATGGAAAACGGGGACCTTTTTGCTTCATCAATTTGTGTATAATATTTCTCCTCCTCCTCCTGCTCCTCCTCCTGAAACCTCACATAATCACGCCGAACGGGCAATTTTTCTTAGGCCCACAAGGCCAAGTCATATAATTTTTGTAAACAATTTTTATACGTTTCAATGCTCATTAAAGCGTTGAAACTTTCACCTGAACCAATTTTTATTTTAACTGGGCTGCCTCCAGGCCTAGTTACCAATTAAGCCACATTAACCAAAGCGATTAATGGATTTCACCTGCCCTCTTGGTTGGGCATGGGCAATTTTTCTAAGGTACATTAGTACTGTTGGTACACCAATTTTTGGGGGCCCTCGCCTACAGTGTAATCAAATGAATTTTTAGCCCACCTGCATTACAGCTGACGTTACATCAGCTGTGTTGGGCACTGCAATGGGATATATTTATGTACCGCCGGTGGGTTCCAGGGAGCCACCCATGCCGTGGGTCCACAGGGAGTTGTAACTGCATGTGTCCACTTCTAAAGAACCCCAGTCTGACTGGGGCATGCAGTGTGGGCCGAAGCCCACCTGCATTTAATCGGACGTTACCTCAGCTGTGATGGGCACTGCAATGGGATACATTAATGTACAGCCGGTGGGTTCCAGGGAGCCACCCATGCTGTGGGTGCACACGGAATTCCCATTGCGGAGTTGTGCCTGCCTGTGACTATTTATAAAAAAACGCGGTCTGACTGGGGCATGCAGACACCTTGACAGAATGAATAGTGTGTGGCACATAGGTTCCCCATTGCTATGCCCACGTGTGCAGCTCCTGATGGAGGTGGCACAGGATTGGATTTCTCATTGCTTCTGTACAGCATTGTGGGCTATTGCCCCGCCCCTTTTAAAGAGGGTCGCTGCCTAGCCGTGCCAACCCTCTGCAGTGTGTGCCTGTGGTTCCTCCTCATGGCAGACGCACTTATAAATAGATATGAGGGTGGCGTGGCAAGAGGGCAACTGAAGGCTGGGCAGGGACAGTTTGGTGTGCGCTGTGGACACTGGGCCGTGGGGGGGTGGGAGGGGGTTGGGCAGCATGTAACCCAGGAGAAGTGGCAGCGGAGTGTCATGCAGGCAGTGATTGTGCTTTGTTGGAGGTAGTGTGGTGCTTAGCTAAGGTATGCATTGCTAATGAGGGCTTTTCAGAAGGAAAAGTTGTTGGGAGGGGGGGGGGCCCACTCTTGCCGCTATTGTGGCTTAATAGTGGGACCTGGGAACTTGAGATGCAGCCCAACATGTAGCCCCTCGCCTGCCCTATCCGTTTTTGTGTCGTTCCCATCACTTTCTTGAATTGCCCAGATTTTCACAAATGAAAACCTTAGCGAGCATCGGCGATATACAAAAATGCCCGGGTCGCCCATTGACTTCAATGGGGTTCGTTACTCGAAACGAACCCTCGAGCATCGCGAAAAGTTCGTCCCGAGTAACGAGCACCCGAGCATTTTGGTGCTCGCTCATCTCTACTTCTGCCTCATTGGTTTTTTTTGCCTTCCTCTGGATCAACAGGGGGTGGGATGGAAACAGGCTGAACTAGTTGGACATTGTCTCCCTTCAGCCTAACATACTATGTTTCTATTTTACCATTATAAACCCCCGGAAACTCTCAAAGCCTGACCCTCAAGACATTCAAGGAGCATCTTACCAACCCATTTGTCAAAAATTGCTCAGATTATCACAGCCATCAGGTCTGCTAGAATGTGTCTCCTAATAGTTATCCATCCTGATGACGCAGTATACAAATTTACTGCAGAAACGCATCGATGGTGCTAATAAGAGAGGGACCTTATGAGTAAATTTGGGTCTAGCTCCCTTGACCTTCAGTGGAAACCATCTATGGGCTAATATATCACATAGATTGGTTTATTCATTGAGACACAAGCATTATCCCTCATAGAGAATAGAATATGGGGATCATTGAGAATAAGTAACTAGTTCTCAGTTGTAGTTATGCCATATTATAATCAGCTCTAATTGGAACAAATGCACCGTTATCAAGTGCATCTGCTCCCTCTGTTTGTCTGATAACAGTATAGCAGTCAAAAAGACACACACTTATATTGCATGAGCAGTTGTGCCTTTTCCTTAGCTGCTCTATTGTTTTCTGTTATCAGCCACTGCTTATAAGTGTGCAGTAATAGTTAATTGTATCCCTGAGTCCATTACGTTGCTAGATTTAATAAATGAGACATTAAGGCGCTCCGAGTCTATTGATACAATCACGCCGGCTCAATCTAGTAACTATACTTGTATTCACAAACGACTGTGGCTAATGAAATAAGTACACATACACACATATGAGTTTGGAGTGAGTTAATCTATTGTGCTCTTCTGCCTATGTATCTGAAGCCAATCTAATAGCTGGGCAGGTACACAAATAAAGACATCTGGGAGGTGTACCATCCTAATAAACTACTCCATGGTTCTCTGGTATCAGTTTTGATCGAAAGAAATGCAGAAATCAACAAATGCATTCTTTCCTGTATGATGCCATTATAATACACATGGGATTTAAAGGGTATATATGTATTATTCAATTAGTGGCACCAACTCATATATTTATCCTATGTGTGCTTCAAAACGACTAGAGGAAAGAAACTGAGTGTATTGATACATACAGAAGGCGCATGTAATTATTTGTACCTCTGTAACTGACGCCACTAACTACCAGTCTTGATTTATCAGGGATCAAGAATCGGCATAACTCATAACGATCCTTTACACATAGAAAATATTGATGTATCTGATCACTTTATTACGCAATTTTACTCTATTTAATAAAAGCTAAGTTTTAGATTTAGTGGTTCTCTTCGGTAAATACATTTGTCAAAAATCATTGATGTGTATGATTCCGATGATTTCCTAATTGATGGGGCTGCTTCCCCAATATTATTGGTGAAGATGAGTTGGTAGTGCCAACCTTGAATATGGATAATGGGTCAGTATCATTTGTGGAGTGTATTTGGAAGTTCATCTTCCTAGTTGGATGGATTAAGACTACAGATGAGCGAGTATACTCGCTAAAGGCAATTTCTCGAGCGAGCATTGCCTTTAGCGAGTATCTCCCCTGCTCGAGACTGAAGGTTCGGGTGCCGGCGGCGGGCAGGGAGCTGCGGGGGAGAGCGGGGCGGAACGGAGGGGAGATCCCTCTCTCCCTCTCTCCCCCCTGCTGACAGCCGCTACTCACCACTCCCCCGCGCCGGCACCCAAACCTTCAGTCTCGAGCAGGCAGGTACTCGCTAAAGGCAATGCTCGCTCGAGCAATTGCCTTTAGCGAGTATACTCGCTCATCTCTAATTAAGACCTGATTGCAAGAACCCCAGAATGAAGGTTTAATGTAAAACTGACAGTAGGATTGGTGACCCCAGTTGTTAGATGTACGGTAACTTCTGTTTGTGTAAGAAATATTTATCCCCTCTTAAACTCCTCTATGGATTTTGCCATCACTACGTCCTCAGGCAGAGAATTCCACAGTCTCACTGCTCTTACAGTAAAGAGCCCCTTCTATATTGGTGTAGAAACTTTCTTTCCTCTAGAGGTAGAGGGTACCCCCTATTACAGTCGCAGTCTTGGGTATAAAAAGATGATGGAAGAGATCTCTGTATTGTCCCTCGATATACCTATACATAGTTATTAGATTGCCCATCAGACATCTTTTTTCTAAACTGAATAATCACAATTTTGATAACCTCTCTGGGTATTGTAGTTGCCCATTCCATTTATTACTTTAGTTGCCCCCTTTGTACCCCCTCAAGCTCTGATATGTCCTTCTTGAGTACTGGTGCCCAAAACTGTCCATAATATTCCATGTGTGGTCTGACCAGTGACTTGTAAAGAGGAAGAACAATGTTCTTGTCATGTGCCCCTAGACCTCTTTTTATACACCCCATGATCCTATTTGCCTTGGCAGCAGCTGCCTGACACTGGTTGCTCCAGTCAAGATTTCAGTTAACTAAACTCCCTAAGTATTTCCTCTGCCCGTGTGCAGAACCTTATATTTATCAGTGTTACACCACATTTGCCACTTTTCTGCCCCCAATTTATCCAGATCCTCTTGCAATCTCTTTAGTTATCTTATATGGCACCTATGTAGGGAGTTGGTGGGGTTAAAAATTGAGGGTGTTGAGGTCGGACACATATCTAGCTGGGAAGCCAGCGCAAGGACTGATGGGAAATGTAGAAGAAGAGAAGAGAAAGGAGACGTCTTTAGAGGCTTCGGGTGCGCAAATATGCAAAAAAATGCTTTTTTACATGACTGAAATGCAGAGAAAACATGTGCATGTGAGTGAACCCATTGACGTCAGGGGGTTCTATTCTCTGTGTATTGTATGTGTAATTACGTTCTTGTGATGCCGGCCTTAGGCCTCATGTGCACGGGTGGGTCTGGTTCCGTGGGCGGGAGCCCAACCGCAGAATCCCACCTTGCCCACAGCATGAGGACATTACTTACCCGTCCGGATGCATGCGGGTTGTCTATCTTCTCCTCTATGGGTGGGCCCTCCGGCCGGCATGCCCACATGAGAAGAGACTTTTATTTTTTTAAATCTCCTGATCCGCGGAATCCGCAGAACACACGTAATGACAGTTCCAGCTGTGCCGCAGATCGAACGGCTTCCATTGAAGTCAATCCCTGCGGGATCCGCGGCAAAATAGGGCATGCTGCGATCTGTTTACCGGACCAAAAGGTCCGCAAAACAAATCTTCATGCTTTAATTAAGCTGCGGACACCCATGACTGTCTATGGGCCGCTTGAACTCGGGATCATCTGTGCAGGTGCCTCACGGGGATCCCGGAAATCAAGCCCACCCGTGGACATGAGCCCTTACTCTGTTATAGAGCTCACTTGGAACGTCAGATAACCCCATTAATTCATAAAGTTCAAAAAAGGAAACTATCACCTCAGAGCAGCACCATTACCTAAGTTTTAGTGCTGTGACAGGACTTGATGGGGAGCGAGGGGATGTGATTTTTATACTCACCCACCCCTGCTGAAGATCTCTGTGAGCAGCACCTTCAACGCTATTTCCTATAGATTGTATGCTCTTGTGAGCAGGATGCTGACCTGTACTTCTTCATAGACTGTTAGCTCTTCTGTCACCCCTTTTTCCTTATAGATTGTAAGCTCTTGTGAGCAGGACCCTCACCCCTATTGTTTACTGGTTTGTAATGTCTGATTTTAGCTATTCATGTTCCATGGGGATTGCATGTGCTGCAAAATATGTTGACATCAGATACATAAAGATTCTTATTTACAGTAGATGCTCTATGGATTTTATAAATAGGATTATAATGCCAAAGGGTAAAACTATCCACGACTATTTGACAAGTAGAGAGTATGATTTATCTGTTTGCTACATGTCATCTGCCTTTCCCAGTGCCACAGGATATGGTACACAATTAACAGGTTTCATCATCCTATATCCTATCCAACTGAGAATGGTATATATATATATGAGCCTCAGACCACCAAGTAATCATCCTACCCGAAGAATCATCTCACCTGCGCAGATCAGCAGTCAAGATGACTTCCTTCTCTGCTACCGGCCTCATCGTCTTCTGTGCTTTGCTGGGCTCAGGTGAGTTTACCGATGACCATTTATGCTGATTTCTTGAGATCCTACATAATGATAACAAGGGGAGTAAAAGTCTTATATATATATATATATATATATATATATATATATGTGTTTTATAGCTTTACATTAATGTATTCTATCCTCAAGAAGCCACATTCCCATATTAATGCAATAGAAGTGAGCAAATTCTGTGACCCTCACCAGATATTTCAAGGTTCTATATTGATTGAAAGCAGAACATTCATATAACTTTCCAAAAATTTGTGATTGAGACCCCCAGTAAGGCAATGGCTGTTATTTGTGTATATATTCTATTATGTATATATTCTTCCCTGTCCAGTGGTAGTCTTATGTGGAACACGCTCTTCCACATCCAGTGGTAGTCTTCTGTGGAACACCCTCTTCCACATCCAGTGGTAGTCTTCTGTAGAACACCCTCTTCCACATCCAGTGGTAGTCTTCTGTGGAACACCCTCTTCCACATCCAGTGGTAGTCTTCTGTTGAACACCCTCTTCCACATCCAGTGGTAGTCTTACGTGGAACACCCACTTCCACATCCAGTGGTAGTCTTATGTGGAACACCCTCTTCCACATCCAGTGGTAGGTTTACATGGACTCATCTCTTCAATATCTGGTGATGGGTTTATGTGAATGTCAAAACAGCAGATGTGAATCTGCTGTGCCACAAATCAGTTTGGTTTTGCGGCTGATCTCTTCCAGGGTCAGCAGCTGGGGTTCCCTTGCATTCACCCTTTAACCCTACCAATCTGTTATTTGCCGCAGGGACCCCCAGACTGTTACTGCAGAAGTAGTCTCAATATTGTGGCAGTTTACGAAAGGAGAAGATGGTAAAGCTGGGTAGAACACGCATAGGTCATGCCAGGAGTCAGTCAGAACAAGTGCACAGCTTTGAATACCAAACTGGACTAAATGCTACTGTCAATAGCAGAGGGTATGTAAAATAGCCAGAGACTTGTCTGAATTGTCTGGCACTGGTAAGGTTGGGCGCATGTGCTGTCTCTTTAGGAGGCAAGCTGGCTGCATGCATCCACCCTATGGAGACCAGGAAACTGATGCAGAGAACACAAGATATACGGCACTGGCCATGACCAATGACAGGGAAAGATAGGGGACACTGTCAACCATGATCAACAGCCGTAACTGTGGACTCATTTCTTCCATGTCCATTGGTGATTTTATGCGAACCTACCTTTCCATGTCCAGTGTTCAGTTTATGTAGCTAATCTTTACAATTTTAGTGATAGTTGTGGAAGGTTAACCCTTTCCAATGTACTGTCTGACGTCTGAAGACATTCTGATTAAAGGCTGTACAGCTCCGATGTCAGAGGACAACCGGCAGGGTATTCTTACTGTATATGACTGGCCACTCTGTTATCAGGGGCCACTCTGACATGTCACATACTGCAGTACTGGCTCTAGCCAGCAGACAGTGTCATTGTATAATGTCAGAAAGAGAAAGCCCCCTAGGAAAAGCTGAATCCAAAATTTGATTGCAAAGGGTTAATGCCCTTAAAATACAAGTGGTGGTTGAATCATATCCTCATAATAATAATACTAGAATTAGCAAACCAAAAAAGATGCAGTTATCACGAAAAAAGACCTTTATGAATCAAGAATCCAAGTCTTTGTTGATGTTGGTAATAACAAACATACGGGTCTCGTTGACAATGACCGATGTCCGAGTCTTGTTGACCAATGACCAATGTCCGAGTCTCGTTGTCAATGACCAATGTCCGAGTCTCGTTGGTAATGACCAATGTCCGAGTCTTGTTGACCAATGACCAATATCCGAGTCTTGTTGACCAATGACCAATGTCCGAGTCTTGTTGACCAATGACCAATGTCCAAGTCTTGTTGACCAATGACCAATGTCCGAGTCTTGTTGACCAATGACCAATGTCCAAGTCTTGTTGACCAATGACCAATGTCCGAGTCTTGCAGGCTCCTTTCTGATTGTCCCTATATAAGATCACTAGATTGTCCTCTTTATTTTCCAGCTTTTTCTCACAGATGTTATGAGTGTATGACCGCCAACTCCAAAACATGTAATCCGATTGAAACTGAATGCATTGGAAGTCGATGTATGACCGTCTCCCAATATTTTCAGGATGGTGAGCGCAACTCAAGTCTTCCTTTTCACAAATGTCCCTATTTCCATTCTAGTTTTGATGATTATTTTCTCTTTTGTAGATAAACATATTTTCCACTCAATGTACAAAGGCTGTGCCAATGAAACTATGTGTGGCAAGCAGGGCATGGTAACGGGGAAACAATTGAAATTCATGGGTTTGATAAAGTGCTGCAATGGAGATCTATGCAACAATGACGAATTTCAAAGTAAGTGTCACAATAGTAATAATAATAGTGGAAAAATGGACCGATGACTAAAATCTATGACTTATTAGGGAATATGTAAATCATAAGGGTTCTCCCATTTGGAGGCTCCTTCTATTAGTTAGTGAACAGCTCTTGCTCTAGCCAAGCCTGCTGTCCATATATTACATGGCCAGATATGCATTAGTGCACTGATCTTGTAATCAGGCCAGATTAAGGTTATCTAGAATATGCAGCAGTTAATTTATTGAGCCCCTTCATCAACTCCAGACAAAGGAAAAGGTGTTTATGGATGGTCTTATAAGTCTCCTCATTCACCTTCTAGGTGCTCTCCTTAAGGAGTGATGTTATCCCTCCTGATTCACATCATAGACCTCTCACTTGCCAAGCCAGAATCCTACTGCACATTGATGAGGGGCAAAAATCCTGAAACAGCTGTCTGTGCATGAATTCTGACATGATTTTCAATTATCAATCATTGTGCCAAGGACCTGTATAAAAGGTCGGACATTGATTTGCAGAACTGCTGCCATCCAATAGGTGGGGCAGCAGAGGTATAGTCCCCTCTTACTTGTTTCAGAGTTTTAAGCAATTTAATTGACAATATACAGCCTGAAATGTGTATTTTAAACCGCATAATAGGATAATATATAAAATGAGACAGTTCGGTCTGGGTGAAAAGGTGTATATCTGGGTAAAGAATTGGTTCAGAGATAGAAAGCAGAGGGTAGTAATAAATGGTCCGTACTCTGATTGGGCCTCCGTTGCTAGTGGGGTGCCACAGGGGACAATATTAGGCCCCATTCTGTTCAATATATTTATCAATGACCTGATAGAGGGACTGCACAGTAAAATATCAATATTTGCAGATGATACAAAATTATACAATATAATTAATGCAACGGAGGACAATGTATATGGCTCCAAATGGACCTAGATAAGCTGGGGGTTGCGTAGAAAAATGGCAAATGAAGTTCAATGTTGATAAATGTAAGGTTATGCACATGGGCAGGAGAAATGGATGCCACCAATATACACTAAATGGGGTACTGCTAGGAAAAAGTGATATGGCAAAAGACCTGGGGGCACAAGTTGACTGCAGACTTAACTGGTGCAACCAATGCCAGTCAGCTGCTGTGAAGGTAAATAAAGTCTTGGGGTACATTAAAAGAGATATGGGGGTGAGGGACGAGAACATTATTCTTCCACTATATAAGGCACTTT